>NW_023503302.1:6019570-6343113 GCF_014529535.1 Bradysia coprophila
ACATTGGTCATTTTTCCCAGCGAATTGCCGTAAGAGATTGGTGTATGCTGGAGCAATTCGCTCGGAGTCTTTTTTGTAATTGCAGGCACGTTCTTGGTTCATGATTATGTGATTGACTTCTGATATTTGCAGTTTGCGTTTGTTGCTGTTACGATCAAGTATTTTACTTTGAAAGAATTAAAATACTTGATCGTAACAGCAACAAACGCAAACTGCAAATATCAGAAGTCAATCACATAATCATGAACCAAGAACGTGCCTGCAATTACAAAAAAGATTCCGAGCGAATTGCTCCAGCATACACCAATCTCTTACGGCAATTCGCTGGGAAAAATGACCAATGTAACTGGACTAGAGTAATTAATCATGCAACACCGAATAATTGACATCTCACCACCGACAACTTACTTGTCACCTATGTTTGACCGATAAGAAATTGTTTTTCGTGTAAAGTTGTTAAGTTCACCGGCTAATGCAAGTTTACAACCCTTTTAATTTTCTTGACGAAAGCTCTAAAATGAGCACAGGCTGTGATAACCGCTAAATTTGACCAATTAGGTAAAAATGTGTAAAATTCCGACCTTGTTCGAATAGCTAAACTGAAAAATCGTTTCTGTTTATTTACATGAAAAATAAAGCCCTGATGATGACCTGGTATTAGGTCGAAACGTCGGCAATTTGAAAACAAAATTGTTTTAAAATCATTGGCAACCAAAACCTCAGCTACACAACAAAAACAAATCTAAATTTCTAGCCTACATTTGTGCGCAAAAATATTCGTTTTCTGATGATTTCTCTGAACTAAAATCTTTTTTTTGAAAAAGTAAAACCATTAAAGCATGCAAAAATGTGTTACTTTTAAGAGAAAATTTAGTTTGTGGATGATAACTTATTCCACTTGGAGAAACCTTTGCAAATGTGTAAATTTATGTGTTTTGCAAAGGTTTCTCCAAGTGGGTTAAGGTATCGACCACAAACCAATTTTTCCCTTAAAAGTAACACATTTTTGCATGCTTTAATGGTTTGATGAGAAAAAGTATCCGAGGGCGGCAGCCCGAGGTACTTTTACTCATCGTGATACGAGATATCACTTTATTTCCCGTGTGTAGTACGACGTTTTACTATGCGAGTGATGTAAAGGTTATTGCCTATACATGTAATAGCCTTATAGAAGTCTTGTGCTTCTACTTAATTAATGTAAACATCGGGTTAGGCTTGTGTATGATTTATTACGTGTTGTCTGTTCGAGCTCTACTAATGGACTGAATCTTACAATGCAGTCTGCATGATAACAATCATAGCAGACGATTTGGTTATTACTATATGTGTGTGTGATGAGAGATTTATAGCAAATACACGAGTAGTGAACAGGTCACTACATTACTTCCCCTCTTGAAAAAATTAAATTTTGAAATTAACAAAAATTTAACAAAAAAAAATTATGAAACAAAAATTCAACTTTTTGACTCTACCTTTTCATTCAAAAACTATAAAACGATTGGCTCGAAACGATCGAAAAAATTACTCGAAGAATTTTCTGTGCTAATTGCACTCTTCTATTCAACAAACAACCATTTATTTCACGATTATTCGGCCCGCGCTCTGTTCCCGTTTGTTTCTCCATTGTTCCAAACCTCCTTACGCATATGATCGTGTGCATTTCCCATGGAATGTTTGGTATGGCGGTCGAAGAACGGTCGGTGCGATGACTTTGTGTTTTCGTTAACCGACCCGACTAAACTCTCGAATTTCGTATTGTGGGCGTTCTCGCTGATTCTCGAATCGGTGATGCTACTTGCGTCATTTTGACGATTGAACCCTTCGGGCTTACGTTGCTTATTCTTCCCGTTTGTTACGGACTCGGGTCGTTGTTGCCACAATTTCGCTAGATTCTCCTTCGAACTTCGTTGTAGAAATTGTATCGTGAAGGTAGAGAACGAAAGTATGTGCACCAACAACTCCGTTGATAGTTGTGAATCCATTAGTAAACTCTATTCTAGACGACCTTGTAAGGCTACTCGATTGGGTTTTTAATTGGCCACGTTGACTGCGATTAATTTATATAACCTTTACGCGCCAAAATCTTGGATGAAACTTTCCACAACTTCCAAGAAACTATAATGCTTCTACACCGGTATGTGAGCTGATGTTTTAATACAAAGCGTTCGAATTTCACCAAACTACGTGCTTGTGTAATGACGAAAACCAAATTTGTGCTCTTTGTCTTCTCGGACAATCGAATCCCGTTGTATGCAACTCCCGACATTTACTATTCGCGTGTATTTCACTTTCGATTATTGACAAAAATATCGAATGATCACTTTGCTCCGTTCAAATACTTTAGGCTGGTTTCAAGAACGTTCGGGTCACCAATATAAAAGTCTTGTGCTTCTACTTAATTAATGTAAACATCGGGTTAGGCTTGTGTATGATTTATTACGTGTTGTCTGTTCGAGCTCTACTAATGGACTGAATCTTACAATGCAGTCTGCATGATAACAATCATAGCAGACGATTTGGTTATTACTATATGTGTGTGTGATGAGAGATTTATAGCAAATACACGAGTAGTGAACAGGTCACTACAGCCTTATTACATGCACCAGCATAGTAAAAGACTTTCCCGAGTAGAAATATTTTTCGAGTTGAGATGTCTCAAATCCTCACACATTTTAATATGGGAGTGAGATATCTGATTTCGACAGATATAGACATGTTTGAGACATTTTTAGCGCTTCTTATCGAGACTTTTGTGAGCCACTGAGGACATTGTGAGACATTGAGGACTTCTCGTGAGACTTAGAAGAGAGTTTTGTGAGACATTGAGGACTTCTCGTGAGGCATTGAGGACATTATGAGACTTATAAGAGGGTCTTGTGAAACATTGAGGACTTCTCGTGAGACATCGAGTGCGTAGTGAGACTTAGAAGAGAGTTTTGTGAGACATTGAGGACTGGTGAGACATTAAGGACGTGTGAGATATTGAGGACTGGTGAGATATTCAGGCCTGGTGAGGCATTGAGGACTGGTGAGATATTGAGGATTGGTGAGACATTGAGGACGTGTGAGACATTGAGGACTTGTGAGATATTCAGGCCTGGTGAGACATTGAGGACTGGTGAGACATTGAGGCCTGGTGAGACATTGAGGACTGGTGAGACATTGAGACCTGGTGAGACATTGAGGACTTGTGAGATATTCAGGCCTGGTGAGGCATTGAGGACTGGTGAGACATTGAGGACTGGTGAGACATTGAGGCCTGGTGAGACATTGAGGACTGGTGAGACATTGAGGCCTGGTAAGACATTGAGGACTGGTGAGACATTGAGGACTGGTGAGACATTGAGGCCTGGTGAGACCTTGAGGCCTGGTGAGACATTGAGGCCTGGTGAGACATTGAGGACTGGTGAGACATTGAGGCCTGGTGAGACATTGAGGCCTGGTGAGACATTGAGGCCTGGTGAGACATTGAGGCCTGGTGAGACATTGAGGACTTTGTGAGTGTTTTTTAATCGAAAAAAAAGATATGAGAAATTTTTGCCTACTTTATTACTAAGTCCTCAATGTCTGACCAGTCCTCAATGTCTCACCAGGCCTCAATGTCTCACAAGTCCTCAATGTCTCACAAGTCCTCAATGTCTCACCAGTCCTCAATGCCTCACCAGTCCTCAATGCCTCACCAGTCCTCAATGTCTCACTAGTCCTCAATGTATTATTCACACTGATACTTTTCTGCCTACATCCTTCCTCACTGAGTCTTCATTGTCTTCATTTCGTTTTCGTTATTCTCACTTAGATTATTGCGTTCGTTATCATCTTCATATTTTATGCAGAGATGGCAGCACCCTTCATTTTAGTTTATAATTCGCTAATCTGAAATGAGAAATTTGTTTTTTTTTTTTATTTGAAAATTACCTTATTTTGATGATTTTTGCGGTCACCCACCTAAGTACTAACCGCGCCGATTGATGCTTAACCTAGATATCCGACCGCCAACTGGTTTACGCGTGTTGCTATTTCTGCTTATAGCTTTCCAAATCTTATTTTTGAACCGTTGTTACAAACTTGTGTGAGACAATTTTGAGACACTGAGATTTTTTTCGAGACTTGTTTAGAGATATTGAGGATTTTTTTGAGACTGAGGTACTTATTTGTGAGGACTATGGTGAGATGTGAGGCCTTTCATGAGACTTTTTTGGGTTGCAGATGAGAACTGTAATAAGACATGAGGACTTTTGTGAGATATTTTTTTTACACATGAGGACTATGGTGAGATTTGAATCCTTTCGTGAGACATTATTGTTTGTCTTTTTTAACATTTGAACTAATAGAATCTAGAATCTAAGGCAAATGATTTCTAGATCTAGACCCTCAATCCTCAACGTAGTCCTCATGTCTAACGAAAAATATCTCACAAAAATTCTCAATCCTCAACGTAGTCCTCATGTCTAACGAAAAATATCTCACGTAAACCCTCAATCCTCAACGTAGTCCTCATGTCTAACGAAAAATATATCTCACAAAAATTCTCAAGCCTCAGCGTAGTCCTCATGTCTAACAATTAATATCTCACAAAAAATCTCAAGCCTCAACGTAGTCCTCATGTCTATCAAAAAATATCTCACGAAAATTCTCAAGCCTCAGCGTAGTCCTCATGTCTAACGAAAAATATCTCACGAAAATTCTCAAGCCTCAGCATAGTCCTCATGTCTAACGAAAAATATCTCACGAAAGTCCTCAAGCCTCAGCGTAGTCCTCATGTCTATCAAAAAATATCTCAAGAAAATTCTCATATCTCACCATAATCCTCACTTTTAACAAAAAATATCTCACGAAAATACTCATGTCTCACAAAGTCTTCACGTCTGCAGCGCCAAAAATCCTCAATCCTCAAAATTTAAACTTTACCAATATCTCACCAATCCTCAATCAATCCTCAGCCAAGATTTGAGACTTTGAGATAGCTCAAACCGTTCTCAATTGAGACTTTATTTTTACTCGGGTTAGTTCAGAGAAATCATCAAAAAACGAATATTTTTGCGCACAAATGTAGGCTAGAAAATTGCCAAGGGGTGAGCGCTATTAATCTCACAAGTAAAGTATGTACTTCTTGTGAACCCTCGTTATTGCAATATATATGCACATCACATGTTATGTATAGATGTATGGTTAAAATTACCAGTTTTACGTTTTATGTTACCAATCATTATATATATATAAGGCTTGCTTATGCACTAGAATCTAGAACTATTACTGTTAGTCCTAATATTTCCTATGTAAGACATACAAGAAGAGAAAAGTGAAACTCGACATGTTTTCTGTTTTGGGAGTAGTTGTGATTTGTAAATGATTCTACACAAAATTCATTTAAGAAATGAAAATCAAGATTTATTATTTTTTAGTATTTCATTTCTGTTGCCAGCTAAAATTCCTAAATTAAAAATTCTTGTGGAATATATTACAAACCGATCTCAATGCTAATTTTTGTTGTTGAAGTCATTACAATTCATCTCTAAAAGGTTCAACCACCATTTATTTGGTCAATCCCATTCATTGCATAGTGGATAACTACGTGTACAGAACGCATTCCTTTAAACGTTTTCTATCCAAGTATAGCCGGATAAAATTGAACACACACAGTTTAAATCGAAGGTACACAAAATATATCAATATCAATTAGTCTCTGTAACAGAAAATATGTGTTCCGAACAACAATGCGTTCGGAATAAAAATGGCTAATTAATTTATCCAACACCAGATTGATGAGTATATCAGTATGTAGTGGATGTCACATTGCGAAAAAATCGCAAACTAGAAACAAATTTATCGAATTTTTACTTCTTCATTTTCTTTGTTTTACTTTTAATCGTTCGCTTTCGAATTAACCAAGAACTGACCGTATGTGGCAAGAAGGTTCAGTCAGATTTTCTTTCCCTTTATATATTCGGGCCTATGGGGATGTGTGCGTCAATTAAACGTTAATATTGAGCTTTGAATTAAATTCTGGATCCTCAAGTTACAAACATTCAACTATGGTCAGTTGGAGTTGTCCCCACCATCTTCGAAAATTCATCAGAAATTTACGACAGGAGGTAACCCATCTGGTAGAGCAAAATAAATATTAGAAAGTATAAGACACGATAAGGCTGAAACGGGATGTGTCACAGAATTCAGAAAGGAGAGTGTGTTCTTCATATTATTCGTCAGGGTTTTGACGTGTAAAATCTTCATAGAAAGGTACGAATATCCAGGTCCTTTCTAGTGTCCGGTTAAAATGAAAGACAAATAATTTTTAGAAAATGGAAAATAAATAATTTTTTTAATTAAATTAGAATAAATAAACAGCAATTGTCTGCTAGGATTTTGCTTTATCACTTTCAATAATCAGTAAGTTTCACGATGTCTCTGGTTCCTCTGCATCTGGCGTAACAGAGTCGGGAAGGTACAGTCGTAGAATGCTGAAAAATCAGATAAAAATACTTTCAAATTCTACAACAGTTGAAAAAAGTACCACTCAATCAACAAGAGATTCAGCCTCAATGACTTTCTTATTCTAAATGTAATCGACGCGGCCATATTACCTTTCATACGAATATTTATCGTCGATGGTATCGAACATTTTCCCAAATTTACATGAAAGGTCCATTGGACCAAGGCAAGAGTCGGGATATTTCCGTTTGAAAGCATTCACTGCCGTTACAGCAAATTTCGTGGTTTCGTCGATTCGTGTTTTCAGGTCATCTGATATCGGAAGAAAATGTTCGTTAAAGCAACAGTAATCGAAAGGCAATCCACAATTCCTTACATTTTGCATTCAATTGTCGTCCTTCATCATGAACAACCGTACTGGTAGTGCTATCACTTTGGAGCTTGGGCAAAAATAGCAGCAAGCAAATCAAAGCCATGAATTTGATAATTTTCTTGAAAATCAACAATTTCAGCAAAATCTTTCCAACTGTGAACAAATCAAAATTGAATTTGAATTTGTCCAAACTGAACCAGTTGTCTCTCGGTGCATTGTATGTCGGCGCTGGCAAATAATCGTAATGGTTATGCTGTGGTACGCGATAAACGGGATGATGAATCGGTGCACCGTAGACGGGTTTAAAATTATATGACGGTGGTCCGTATTCGGTTTTCGGATACGATGGAGCTCCATACTCTGGTTTCGGATATTCGTAGTTTGGTACCGGCGAAGATACTACACTATCGTGATGGTGGTGTTCGACGGATGGTTGGAAATCATCACGAGCAACCCGATTGTCACCGTCTTAAACATTAGGAGAATAAGGAGAAGCAATGAATTTGGATGTTCTATTGAATAGTTTTTACTAATCTTCTTAGAATTTTTGAGAGTTCAACCCCTAAAAATAGGCCCTGGAACGACCTCAGCCTGAAGTCGATAGAAATGTACATTACCAGTATTAACTAGACATCTCGCGAGCAAGAAATTTACCAACGACTATCATGTCAAAAGACGAAAGATGTTAATCATTCCGTCCAACGCACTGTTGAATGATTGCATTTACAACTACTGCCAAATAGAGTACTATTTTGTATGAATAATTTTGCCACATTTTTTAACATTCTCATTATTTTCCAGTTTCAGTACTCCATTTAGAGAACTACTCATGCTTGAAGTGCGTTGGTCCGGCAGTAGATTTGAGTCAAGCTCGCAACAAGTCAGGTTTTACCTGGGCCTAACCTGAGCCGAAGATAGTACTCAGATTAAGCCCGACGTCAGGTGATATTTTTCTTTATGAAATTACCTGGCCTGAACTTTCAGACCGAATTATTTTTTTGTTACTGCAGACGACCTCAGTCAATCAATTCTGAGCTTTAGCTTCGTAGATATTCCCAATAAAAAGGATTTTGATGAAACGTTTGCATAACACTTCACGCAGTTGTTAACACAACTTTTAACAAATTATACCTTGTAATGTATCCACATCATGTGAATTCTGCAGTGCCGATAGATAGGAATCATCATCCTGCGCTGCTATTCCACTGTCCAACACTACTATCGTCATTAGAACACAGATTAAAAGACGCATTGTTGCTAATTTCACTTGCAATTTAGGAAATTGGTTGTCCGGATAATTCTTTTTTTATTCTTATCACAAAAATAAATAAATCACACACGACGGTAAAACGCACTGACTGCACTCAACATACAAACTAACAAAAAAAAACTTTACGGAAGGAATGTGCTTTGAATTTCTGATTACACCGCACGATGTTTCCTCTGCAAACGGTAACGTTACATTGACAATGAATTGATGGTTGTATCACATTTTTGGTAGACGAAGTAGTGATTTTTATGGGCCTTGATAAAAAATAGTGGTGGCACTCGACAGACAAAAAAATTCATGTGCGTAACAATAGCCGAAGTACTTTAATTGAATGTGCAATGAATTTTCAAGTTAATGAAAGCTGTTTCTAGACCGAAATAAATATTAATTGAATCAATTACAAAGAAAATAAAAAATTATTTTTGACTAAAGACCGCCGGAGAGATGGATTCTATATACTGAAACAGTGAGTGTGTACGGTGACCAGTTTATTCATAAATCATTCTTCTTTTAAAAATTAATTTGTGATCATGATTATTGTAATAATTGATGCTTAATAATGTGTCCATTGGGTGAATCTTCTTTTATGGTAAGCCAGTTCATTTGTGCGACATTATGACCATTGAATTAAAGAGCTAACTATCCACACATGACCTTGGCATAGACTTTTGTTATCGAATTGTTGGCTTTATTTTCTAATCACAAATTTTCAAACGAGGTCACATTATAATCTATTGAATGTAGTAATTGCAAGAGTGACTTCGCACGTGAAACACTACGTTAAAGGTCGTTTAGAAAGTGTTCTTTAAATTCCGTCAACCATGTACGGGGCGTACGTTTTATTGCTTATCGGTTAGCATCCAAGGAGGCATTTACCCTATGAATAATGAGGATTTTGAAGAATTTTTAAAACAAATAAAACCGTAAATGAGCGTTAAAATCAAATCATTCAGGTTGTTCGAACCTTTTAACCTTTCACCATGATTCTTAAGAGCATTGTTCTACTTCCAATGACATTGCAGTTCAGACTAGAGCCTCTAGTCTAGAGGTAAATAAACAAGGAGTAAAAAAGATCCTGAAAAGGTTGTGTCTTTCTAGTATAATTCTATCCATTTTCTTGTCGACGACGACAAAAACAAGAGATGAGCTCCGGCCGCTCCGGCATTAGTGTTCTTTTATAAGGAAAACGAACACGACAAAAAAATTGAGGATGGTAACTGTGCAGAACAATTTTACAAGACAGCTGAATATTAAGTTCCACACAGGGCCGCATTAGCATTTACAGCGCCCTGGGCAACGAGCCTTGCAGCGCCGCATGAAAAATTTATTAAAGAAATTGTTTCCTACATTGTCAACCAAATCAAATAAAATGTTTTCAACATTTCCTCAAGAATATTATTTTCTAAGTAATGTGTAGTTAGAAACGGCGAGCGAGGCGAGGTGGCAAGCTTATGATAACATATAACCATATATGAATGAGAGATATATGATATAACCAGAGTTTTCGTGATTAATTCGCAAAACTTTCCCACAAACAAAAATCAAGTAAAGTTATAAAAAGGTTTCGCTCGTATTTTTCGGGATTTTAAGTTTGAAGTTTGTAGAATGAATCCGAAACAATTTTTTCTTGAAATTCTTCTTGAAGAACAAATCAAATCAAACAAATTTATTTAGCAAATAGCTATTTCCAAATACAAAGTTCCATAATCACAGACATTGAAAAATGAACACTACAATTCAAATTTACATCACAATTCTATAGTTTCATTCAGGTGTTCTTTCAATTTACACTCGAATGTCCTCTCATTATTCTCACTTTTCACTTCCCTTGGACGATCGTTAGAACATGAACGCGTTGTGAGGAAAAACCAAGAGAAAAACGTGAATTTTTGACACAATATTTGTGATACTGTTACAGTTTCATTATATTGCGAGATTTACTCTACTTGGTAAGGCAACGCACTGGTCCTAGCATGAACACTACTTTGACAAACGTCGAATTTGGAAGCTTTTGTGATGAGAGCTACCGCTTAAGACTGATTGTATTGTGTGTTTGAACTCACACAACTAAAACAAGTCACCTATCTTCACGAAAGAAACGCAGTGCCTACTGTGACTTCATCAGCCTCCAAATATTTCTTATGTTCATGCTAGGAGCAGTGCGTTGGGTAAGGTCATGATTCGGAAAAAACGACTTGCGTTGAAGCAATTTCAAGGATCTAGGACTCGGGATCCCAAAAGTATTGAAGTTTAAGGCACTCTAGAATGATCCTTTGTCTTCACTCTGAAAGTGTTAGATCTTGAAATTTCGGTAGTTGGCCTTGGATTTCGACAAAAAAAATCGCGAATATATGCCATGAAAATATATGCCAATGGGCGGAAACGGATTCGTTCGGCAGCTTTTCCAGCTGCTTTATTTGTTCCAAACTCCCGTTGTCCGGCGATCATGAGCAGGTTTCAGCTCATGAGGAATTTTCGAAAATTCCTCATGAGCTAAAAGCTTTTCATCATCCGACTATCACCGGCGGCTGACGAAAATGAAGCAATGGAATGGTTATTGAAAATTATTTATAGTGTCTTCAGCCAGAAGCCTCAAAGTTCAACTTTTCTAAAGCAGGACCATCATAAAAACGCTTTAAATAACCAAATACGAACAGCCTTGGGTTAGTCGATGTGCGTGTATTATTCAAAAATATCAAGTTAGATGTATATATGCATTTCTTGTAGCTCACATTTACCCCAAGAATGTAATGTACAGACGCAAGCGAAGCGGGCGCGAATTTTTTTTTAATCGACGTTGATTTGTGCATGACTTATGTTGAACGTGAAATGATTACATTGTCGAGAAAATTTAATTTCTAAGCGCCCCTATTTTCCCAGCGCCCTGGGCCGGGCCCACTTTGCCCATGGGTTAAACCGGCTCTGGTTCCACATGTATGTTCGAACTAAATTACCACAAAAGTGTGATTTCAAGACAATAAAAGACGGAAAATTCTAAGCAGCAGTATCATCAATCCCCAATAGTGTTGTGTAATCCCACATTTTTTTCTGTGTACGTGCAGGTAATATGTACGTACATTGTACTACTATGTCAACAATTGTACTTGTGCCGAATTTGAACAGTACATTTTTCGTGGTAGTCGAGTAGTACTATTGTTCTGTTGAACAGCCCTATTGTGCTGAATATATTTTTTTGTTTATTTTGTTTTCATAAAACATTATACGATATTTCAAACAAAAGAAGTAACAGATTTAAGAGCTTCCGAGCGTACGCTGAAATTGTAGCATACATTTGTGCGTTTCGAAATTTTTGATCGCTGATATCTTTTTACGATAGCCCTTTTTGAAAAATGTACGACCACATTTTCGAGTAAAAATATGTCAGCTTTGAATGCAAAATAAAATTGTCTGTGAAAGTTCCATGTGCTTTGAGAAAAGTGTACCTTTGATGCAAATTTGGGGCATCGGTATAGTTTTCTCAAAGCACATGAAACTTTCACAGACAATTTTATTTTTTATTCAAAGCTGACATATTTTTACTCGAAAATGTGGTCGTACATTTTTCAAAAAGGGCTATCGTAAAAAGATATCAGCGATCAAAAATTTCGAAACGCACAAATGTATGCTACAATTTCAGCGTACGCTCGGAACCTCTTAATCGTAATGTTTGGGAGAGGTTAGTAAAATCTTCATGAGTGT
Source organism: Bradysia coprophila (assembly GCF_014529535.1). Taxonomy (NCBI): domain Eukaryota; kingdom Metazoa; phylum Arthropoda; class Insecta; order Diptera; family Sciaridae; genus Bradysia; species Bradysia coprophila. The sequence goes on from NW_023503302.1 coordinate 6,031,342, forward strand.
TTTCAAGAAATTCAGTTTCTTAAAGACTCATAGAAAATAGTACTAAAATTGCGGGCTCCTAACTTTCTACCGAGAAGATATGAAATTAATGAGACTATCTGTCGCATTGAGCTTGAATAAATGAAATAATGTCAGATGGCGACAGATTTAATTATTATACATGACGATACACTTGGCCTTTGTAAAAAGTTGAATAACACTGTCGACTGGAGAATCTCCAATGGAGATTCCGAGAAGAAACTACTTTGTGGCTTTTTGTATGGAGCTGAGTGTCAAGCCAATGACTCTGACATTACGTGTATTTGTACAGTGACTTTTTTGGCCCCTTATTTATTATTTTATTATTTATGATTTCCGGAGCAGCTTCCTCCTCGGGAGTTTCAACAAGCATCGTATGTTTAATTGTGAATGATTGTGTAATTTGTGAACATAGGATCGCAGCAACACCCAGGAGCGCAGGATATGTATTCCCAGGCAGGATCGGTTCATTTTTGAAACGTGACGTAAATTGAATTAATTTTATTCGAAATTCAGGTCCCAATGCAAATAAAGAGTGCCTGTCTGGTTTATTTTACTCTGTCGTGATCTGAAATTTCATATATATTCCCGCACGAGAGGTAGGCTACATACTTGTTTATTTGGTTGTTCGTTGAAGTGATTTTTTGATTTATTTACGTATTTGTCTATTTTAGTTGTGCTGAGCACAAAACGTTTTTTGTACCTCGAAAGGAAAGTGATATTTCAGCACACGTCGTGTTGTGGGCCTTTGTTAGCGACATTGCATCCTACGAGATGTTATTTATAGCAGAGACTAATCATCCATCATTAGGAAAAACCATATGAGCTTGATCGAACCTGGAACCCATGCATTGGCACTAACCGATTGAATAAGCCGGACTGTTAAGTAAGTGTTGTTTGTGTAAATTTATGATTGGCCTCGGCCTGTCATCAGATTGGTTCATGGTCATTTACTTCGTTTGTTTTCAACATAATCTAGAACATTTGTGGGTTCAAATATACAAATTTCTTCATTTAAGAATTTTCTGTTTCTGAATCCTAAATTACAATGCCATTACCCGAAATTGGCTAACTATGCCGTAGGTCTCTAAGTGCTCGAAACTAATTTACCAAATGTGGTGTAAACATTAAATTGAACGGCTACACTGAGATATTAAATGATTATAACAATTACTGGTAGGTCATACGTTGTATGAATGGATATCATAATTTCTTATCTCTGTTAGGAACTGCAGTAAAAAGAAATTGAATTGAACAAAACGATCCAAAATTTCTTTTTGAAAAATTTTGTTTTCATCTCATATCTGTAGCAATAATACTTTCATCCAATTTTAAGACTAACAGAACCTGACTGACGGTGATTATTAACAATTTTCGTAATATAAATTGTAAAAATTGCCACAAAAGACAATTTTATCAACAAAATTTGTAATCATTCATCAAAGAAGAAACGAATTATATCTAGAGCTATAGATATATGAATTGCGTGTACGTACATACAGTTGCGGTCATTGTTATAAGCAAATTATATTTACGATGGTTCATCGCTTAAAAACGTATGTACTCTGATAAGCAGTTTATTGTTCTTATGTTTCACTTTTTATTGTTACCGGTTTTTTTAGAGTAATTTGAGTTTTCACTACTTGTCCTTTAGATGCTTTGACATTTTACGCGTTCGGTTGTTTGCATTTATTATATCTAACGTTAGATTCCGCTTTACCTTTTAAATGAAAGCAGAAGACACATGAAAATTTCAATATCAACATTATTTGATAGTATGAATGACCCGTCGAGGTGATCCACTTACAGTTTGATAATATTTTGTAACTTTGCCTTCGACACTTAGAAGTACCTCAAAAATTTGTGAACTTGTACACCTCGTGATTTGTAAATTTAAATGTATACCTGACGGTTCAAGAACGACCTGGCATCTAATCACATCGGCTAGCGTTTTCTTATATATTTGTGAAAATAGGAAACACTGAAGTACAGATGTAGTAATATATTTGACAATTGAGCTCGATCTTATAGATTGTTTGAAGAATAATTATTGCGATAAAGTGTTTGAAACGAAGTCTAGTAACACTGAGTGCTGACGCTGAGGGTCTTTATGCATGCATAATACGGCGTTTGTCAAAAAGCAGTTGCTTCTTTCGTAAATCCTCCTATATATCCAACAAAAATGTTCCAGCAATCTTTATGGCATAATAAGGTGGTAGTGCTTGCCGGAAGCTTGTTACACAGCCCCTCGTAATCTCATCTTTTGAAAACCTCTTGTTGCTCAAAACCTTTATTTTTGCACAAAACTCTCGCCTTCCCGTCCCAAAGAATACCGGAAAATTATTGTTGGAAATATAGGAGGGATTTACGAAGGGAAGAGATCATTCATAAATGACATCCGCATTTTCAATTTAAGAACGAATTTGCCAAGGTATCGAACAACTGATATTCAAGCCACATCCGATCCGAATGATCGATGGCTCTATAGAATCGTTAGTCTCTCCTGACAATTATGTGGAACAACTTTTTTCTGTTTGTCTTTTGTTTTTGGCAGTAGAGTTGTAAAAGTGATCTGTGTCACATGTTGAAAAATATTTCTTTCGGAACTAAAAGTTGAATTATTTCGCCAATAAACAGACGATTTATTTGGAAGTGTGCAGGTTTATAGTGTTTAGAAAGACGCTGCGATAAATACCCAAAAAAGGATAAAAGGTCCATGTGTGGAAGCGCTAGACATTGAAAATCAGTATATGGTTTTCGGTTTCGGAATCTCTTGGACAGCAGCGACCAAACAAGTTTGACAATGGATAGTAGAGAGTGGTCCACCAGGAGTCCAACGATACTATGGAAGCCATTGGCCGTCGCTGTCCAAGGTTGTGACAGGAAATTGAGAAAATTTGACTACGCCGGCGAACTTCTAAGGGGTCATCTGCCGCCATAAAGCAGCTAAAGAACGAAAAACATATCAGACCTCGGTACTACGGGTCTCTACTTTCCAATGATACCAAACACTTCATGTAACGAAAAGTCATGACTGTGCCAGATTCCCCCTAAGAGGTGAATCTGGCACACCATCAATTTTTATGGTGTGCCAGATTACCCCACGCCCACCAGGGGCGTCATGAATCAACATCTCCTGAGTGCCCGAAGCGTAAGGAGTTCATTCTTATGAGGAAAAAACTTGCATCGTCAAACAATTGTTCTACTAAGCCATCAAATGCTCCGGTCAAAAACCATATAAACTTTTCAACTTTAGAGAGTAAATCAACTACTGTCCAAAGAACACCAACAGAAAACACTGCAAGCACCTGGTGGTCTGGTCAAGTATCTTCAAACACAGCTCCAATAAAACTGGGGTAGAATTTGCTAACCGCGCCAACAATGAAAAATTTAAGATCGAAGATATTGGTCCTATAATGGAAGATCTACTCAACGGTCTAAGTTCATGTCAAAACAAACAAGACCAGCTCATCATGATGTTCCAGATTTCAACCAAATGTATTTATAGTTGCTCGCCGTGATCCCAACGGGTGTATAATTAATAATGTGTAAATAGTCCTAGTTTTTTAAGTTAAATCATTGGAAGTTTTTTTATTTCTTTTCAAAAAATTTGTCTTGTGCCTATGCACTATATAGTTCACTACTAAACAAAATAGCAAAATAACAAAATAGAGACATTTTTAAAGTTTGAAAAGCTGCACCCTAGCTGACCACTTGAATCTGCTTCTAGATTACACAAACACAATGTAACCTGAGTGATTTCAATAAAAGTTTTATTTACAAAAAAAAATCTTTTTCACACTCAACTTTAATTTTTAAAATTTTAGTATTTTTATATCAAGAACTGTTTACTCTACACGACGAAATTTAAAACAGATGATACTCACAAGTCATAAGCATTTTCAGATGAAGTTAACGTCCTATTTTCTGTTGAAAGCTAACACATTTGTGGTCCTATATTGAAAATGGATTCTGGTGGAAAGATATCATCAAAAGTAAACTAAAATCCAGTATTTAAAAGAAGCTCAAATGTATGCTTTTCAGCGAAACCTCGATGCCTCTGAAAATCTTTTACTTCATGTTTTTAAAGAATACTTTTTCTGTATAAGACCGTATTTGTCGGATCATGTCGTTCCGGAAGTTTTCAGAAATGAAAGAGAAGTCACCTTGAATCAACCAGAAAGTGAAACTAATTATTAAAAAAAAAAACAATGTTTTTGAGTGTATGTGCAAGAGAGCGTCGCAACCCGCAGTATCAATCGTTTTGGATGAAGCCACATCTACACAAAAATAGATTTTCACTAATTTCAATTTCATAACTTTTATAGTTCAGACAATGCAGAACTGGATCAACAGGGGGACGGCGGTACATACAACGAAAGTCACCATTTCACATTAAAATGTTTTCTTTTTATTTTACCTTTTATTACGTTCACTTATTTCGATTTTCGATATTTTTCAACATTTGATTTGGTGGTCTCCTCTGGTTTAAGAGATGTAGACACCTTTTTTGTGCGTTGAGTTTTCCGACTGATTGCTTGTAGATTCTCATTTGGTTGCGTTCATTTTCTGTTTTAACTTTTTAATAAAATCTTTGGCCTGCTTATCGCCCTGTCTATATTCCAACGCATGAATACATTCCGAGGCTGAAATGAACGACAAAGAATTTTTTTTACAAAATTGCATGCGAAATGTGATATTACGAAAAAGAAGTATTTTTGACAACTTACACGAACACGTTGGACGGGTCAATGTCAAATGGATTTGATCGGAAGAATCGTCTGGGATATTCTGGAAAATTAGGTAACATTCGGCGATGTATTGATTGGCATATCCAAATAAATCCTTGTCCTTAACACTAAACATTACAACCGCATTGTGCATGGCTTTCTGGTCGGGGCTGAGTGGTCTGCGGGAAGCGACAATGTATTCAACTGTTTCAAATTTTGTAAACTTTTAAGCGACTTACATGGAAAACTTTTCGTCAAACAATGGAAAGAGGGTCTTGTCTTGTGCTTTTGTTTTAATCTTCGCCGTAACATTACCAAATTTCTCTTCGGGAATTAGGTGAATTCGAACGAAAGGGTCACACGATCCGTTTGAATCCATCGGAACTAAATTGCGAGCGTTCATAACATCAACCTTAAAGTTATCGGCACAATGAAATACTGTAATCGAACGGGCATAAATTCAAATGGACCGAAAATTACCAGCAAATTGTTGTCTTCAAACCAACATCTAACGGTCAACTGTCCATATTGACTGTCCGATGAATTTTCCTGCTGTTTGGCCCTTTCTATATAATACTGATGAATGAGATCGGACGTTTCATAGCCGTGAAGTTCCAGCAAATTGAATATTTCTTCCAACGTTTCTTTATCGGACGACGCTTTGTCTTTATTACACTGCGTTCCCTTGAAACTCTTGACCATCAACTGAAGTGTGTCCCGCAAATTGGCGAAAAATAACGGAGGACGACGTCTCTGAAATAAATGATTGACATCAAGCAAATGGGATTGGAGATTCACTGCGCGGTGGAAACTCACGTCAATATTGTTTTGTACTAGCTCCTTCAGTATGCACGCCAATTCAGTCCATATGGCATCCAGAATCCGCTCGAAATTGACTTCATTCAATTCAGCGTTTAGCGTTTGCAACGAGTCCTCCAAATACATCATAATTCGGTCCATTGAATTCGAGTCTTGATGAAGTAGTTCGGCACCTTCAGTTAAGAATCGTCGCATCGGCGGTGACATTTTCTGTGCAACCACTTCAATTAATTCGACAATTTTGTTGGTTTCGGTGTCCAGAGCATTTGCAATCACATTTTTCAATGTGTCCGAGCATCGTTCCGCCTCCATGGGACTTCGGTAGTCGGATAATTTAGCAATGATTTCGTCGACACGAAGTTCCTGTAATGGGAAAAATTGTTGACGCGTGAAGTGATAGATGGATGAATTGCTGAGCTTACCTTTACAAACGGCGACAGACTCTGGCGAATGTAGTCGATGTTATTGATAGCCAGACACCATTCGCGTGTGACCTCAAATTTATTGTTTTCGTATACATTCTGTACATTGCCTAAACCTTCTACTCGGGTCGACATTCTGTCTGCGTAGAAAACACAACAGCGACAAATATCATCGACGATTTTCCCAACAAACATGTACGATCCCTCCGCATCCGGCCAATCCAATTGTTGCCAAAATATTTTGATCTGATAGAAAATGGCCAACGTATCAACGGCAGATGAGCTGTACTTAACCGTCTCATCGACCGGTATTAGTTGATCGAGTTCGATTGCCTTTTCGATGCGAATCAGCGCCTTGTATACGGATATGTCCAGCCAATGTGTGACCCCGGGAGTGAACCATTGATGGTATTGGTTAATTTTGAAGTCGGTCGATATTGGTGACAGTGCCGTTCCTTTCAGAATTGAATTAATTGGAACAAAAGTTAGAATCGAGATTCTTTAACACAACAGATGGTCTTCAGATCTCACCTAGAACTGCAAATCGTTTCAACACCAAGTACAATTCGAACAGCGTTGTGCCCATATTCACCTCCTCGTGCTCCGGAAGTGGTTGATAACGGTCGTCTGGTAGACTCAATCGTTTCAAATTTTTACATACATCGTGTATGATCGGCTCAATGTATTCGGAGAGCTTTTCTTCGTAATAAACGTAGCACGTACGAGCGTAGGGAAAATGCATTTTTCTGTGAAGAATTAGGAAATCATTAACCGGTTATTGGTTCCGCCACAGGTCTTCCGTTCACTTACTGTTGAAACAATTTGTCGTAATATTCAATAGCTCGTTGTAGATCCGATCGAACCAATTGAATAATCTTTATGACATTTTGAAGTTTGTCTTCGTCGCTGTCGTTCGATCCGGTGCAATTGTTGTCACTAATGTGTGCAAACCAGTCTTTTGCTCCTGACGTGACCGCATCTTGTAACGTGCCATGAATATCCCAACTGGGACCATCATTCGGTCGCGTCACCCACCTACATACCGACGGGAAAAAAATACTTTGTAATCCGACGTACCACAACCAGGAACAGGTCAGTATAATTACCCGTAAATGCTTTTCGGAAAAAGGTCAGTTCCTTCGGGTGGTTCCAGCATAGCTACCTTTGATAATATCGACAGCACGTCGGTTAGTGTCTTTACGCAATTTTTATCGGTGGCAGTTTTCTTTCGCAATTTCCGTATCACTGAAAAGCACGATGGTAGCAATTTCGTCGTACCATCCCAGAAATTTTTGATTTCATCTTCTGATATGGACGCGGACTGAATGGGTCGGATGAGTTTATCGATAAGACTTTCGAACAAATTAAATGCAAGTGGATGATCGTTGTGAATGGCTGTGTAGACGGACCATTGTGCGAAGGCACAATCGATTGCGGATAGGCCACTTTGTGCTGAATGCTGAGCAATAACAGCTTCGCCTTGAATGCTAAATTTCCCCGACCACCAATACGGTGCCACCTTCGACGAATCCAGCTCGTGCATTAGCAGTATTCGCAGTAGATTTTTATGTTCTTGTACAGCGACCCGATTATTTTTCTCGGCACTGAATGCCAAACGAATCTTGATGAGGCCTTGCCGTTTTACTTTATTCTTTTTGTCCAAGCTAAACCACATCACTAGACCGGATGCAGGTATGGTCTGTAATGAAATATAATGAAATCGAATCTAGGTCAGGAGTTAGGTGTTATTCTTACCCTCAGAGGTATATTGCAACGTCCGATTAGTTCATTGTCATGTTTTCCGGTTGAAGCAGTTACAGCGATTTCCTTCATGAGTTTTTTAAAACCTTTCACGCCCTTCACGTCGAAAAATTTCGTCATTTTTTCACTAACCGTTTCAGCTGGATCGAAATCCCTGCGAATAGACAAACAATTAAGTTTATTGCTTCTCTATCACTTCAACAATGTATACGTACCACACTTCAACCACTAAATTCTCATCATTCGGCGTTTCAGTGATTGGTAACGAGAAGTGTTCTTCGTACAATGGATTCAATGTAGACGATTTAACCGATGTGTTGTATCGATGGGTTGGACTAGATGCAATGTATAATGTTACGAATGGGTCAGAGCTGCCATTCGGATCTTTGGATTGAAGCTCTTTCGCTTCGATTACTTCGACATTCAGACGTATTTCTGGAGCCTCTTTGCTTTCAGCCGATCGCATAATTTCGTCGTGACGTTCGTTAACAATCTGAGGAATGAAGGTTTGACTTAATGGTCCAACAGGTGGGGGAAGACATTAATTACCTTGAAGGCATCTTGTAAATATTGAAATAAGGCACTCGGACAGCTTTCGTTTTCGACTTCGCAGCCAACGTTGTGTATAATCTCGTAAAGAATTTCCTCGTACAGTTCTTCAATCTGTGGAAATAAAAAGACATAAAGTTATTATGGAGTGCGGATTCTATTTCACTGAAGAAAAAGACTGGCCTAACTAGCCTCTCACAGAAGGCAAGCGCATCACCAATGTCATTATTTTGCTGTTACTTATATTGCTCTACGTTTGTATTTTCAACATACAAAATTATTTCACTCCAACTGTTTTAACAGTGCCTATAGTCCAACGCTCAGCTCTAAGGAAATAGCGGTAGCGATAGCTACGTTTGGAAACAATGAAGAGTCAGGTCATGGCACCGATTCCAATGAAACGGTTGACATGTTATAGACGGCATGCAGACCAGTACTATTCGTGGGTCTATTACTTCCATCGATCAGAGTATTTTCAATCAGCTGATTTCAAATCTTGTACTTCAATTTGGTAAACATGCATTTTACTATATGAAGGACCATATTACCCAGATCTTGTCATTATTTTCGTCAGTATACACCTAGTATACACCTAGTTAAGGCATTCGTTAAGACGTTCGTCAGAAAAGGGAAGTTAGTCACTAGTTTGGAAAAATAGGAGTCATTGAAATTTCGTTTGGGCCGAAAACACATGAGCAATTTTACGTTATGATAATTGACAATAATGAATCGTTTCCTTTAAAATGCATGCTTCAAATCGGATTGCAATGGAAATTGGTCGATCTCTGCAACACAAAATTGATCGTTTGCTTTCGGCCTAACTAACTAACTAACAAAAAAATCTAAAATTAAGCTCGGGAAAGAATGAACGTTACCGCTATTATACCATTACAACCATTCTCGTCTTTACTATCGATCATCAACACCTTTCCACCGGATTTTCCGGATTTTCTCAGTATATTACAAAATGCAAAATGAAACACAAAGGAAAGAAAAACAAATTGCTGGGTCAATTGTTAAATTCAACAAAAGTGAATATTTAGGTCATTGTGTGTTTTCCTGCTCTTTGTATGCGAAATGAATTTCGATAGAGTGAAGTACATGTTTATACAGCAATTAATTGCCCGCAGATAAATAGTAATGGTGTTGAATTGATTAAACATTTGAAGTATGAATGTTTAAGTCAAGTTAAAACACTTACGAACTGGTAAAAAGATAAAAATGGACATACTAAAGGAAAACTGGCGAGTATTTCATTTTCGTCTATCGAAAATTAATTTCTCGTAAAATTTTTTGTTTAGTGGAATGCAATCGATTTTTGTATTACTTGTAAAGTAAACATTTCCAACAGATTAACAGTTGTAAATTAGTTGAGTGGAGATGGACTCAAAAAATTATTCGAATTTTTGGAGAAAAAGAAAATTTTCAAATATTTTCGATAGACGCCTTCATTTAACAAAATGTATGCATGGTGTACACACAGTCAGGACGTAGATACATCACATATAATTCTCATTATCATTTCTATTCATAGAATTATTTTCTGCGGATATTTTAGTCAGTTTATGGGGCATTCACACGCACTTATGAATCCACGTCAACAAAGTGTCTTATTTAAGCGAATGACATGTTGCATGATAGCAACGACGTAGAAATTACACTTTGTTGTGGATCTATTTGAATTAGATACTACAAGAGGCGAAGAAAATATTGGAATATCGAATCGTAAATGAAAAGGTTTGTACATTTCGTTTGTCAAATATTTCGCCAACTGGATATGTAGAAACAGAAATGATTTCAATCAACGCACTTCAAGCATGAGTGGTACTCTAGATAGAGTACTGAAACTGGACAGTGTGAGGGATTCTTTTGAAAAACAGAATCTTGAAATCAGACGCATTTTCCATTGGACTTTTTTATATATGACCAATAAGGTATTCGACCCCAGAAGCCAAAACCACTTTCAAAAAAATTCTTCGAAAATTTTGTGGCTGGTGAAAAGTGATCAAAAACCGAAAACCTGCACTTTTCTTACAAAAATTTCTCCAGTTACGCGAGCCGTACAGGGTCGTGTGGGGTGTCATTAGAAAGGTAATTGCATGTACTTTCAGGAGTAGTAGAGATTACGGAAGTTTGGTAGCATCTACGATGAATTATGTAAAATTGAAATGTTAAAGTGCTTATATTGCATCGGAGATGCTACCAAACTTCCGTAAGCTCTACTTCTCCTGAAAGTACATGCAATTACCTTTCATATGACACCCCACACGACCATGTACGTTTCGTGTACCTCGAGAAATTTTTGTATGAAAAGTGTGAGTTTTCAATCTTTTTTCGGTTGAAAACTTCAACTGTACATATCTCAGTGTGGATGAATTTTAAACCCAATAAGACCCTATTTGCCCCGAAAGTACATGCAATTGCCTTTCTAATGACACCCCGCACGACCCTGTACGACTCGTGTACCTGAAGAAATTTCTGTAAGAAAAGTCCATGTTTTTAGTTTTCGATCACCTCCCACCAGCCACACAAGCTTCGAAGAATTTTTTTGAAAGTGGTTTTAGGTTCTAGGGATCAATACCAATCTAGGCACATATAAAAAAGTCCAATGGAAAATGCGTCCGATTTCAAGATTCTGTTTTTCAAAAGAATACCTCTGTATACAAACGTAAAACACTGTAACACCATTTTCATGTGAAATAGAGTAGCTTCTGCAGCTGACCAGTATGATCACTCATGCTTGAAGTGCGTTGTGTTAATTCATCCCACATGCGACATAACGCTACCAAGCTACCACACCTACAGTTATATTTAGGTCATTGTTTCCTTTAAAACCTGCTTCCTGTATGTCGGAAATAAGTCGAGAGCTGAGTGGCAAATATCAGAATTTCCGCAACGGAAATGTAAAGAAAATATTGATGGAACAGTCTTTGGAACAATGTACCAGTTCGGATATTAGATGAATCGGTTAAAATCATTCTCTTCCCAAAAACCCATTTTTAATAATTCTACTGCTAAACACACAAAAATAATCAAAACAAAGACTAAGAATAGAGTCCAATTTTTTCTTCTTCAAAGAATATTACATGCAGCTACCGTAAATAATTCGTGATCGAAGAAATGGAAAACAATTTTTTTTTATCATGTGATAGACCAACAGAATTTCACATCAATTCGTTCATTTCTCTTTAGAGTAAGATATTGGCTGATTTTACCAAATAAACATTACTCTTAAATCAGACTACAAAATTGCGTTTTTGCAGGTAGGAAGAGGAACTTAGTGTAGGTAGGCGTGAGGAGAGTAATTTTATGTTTATTTTACTTAGTACTTAAGTAGCGTTAGCTTCTTCATGGAAACAGTGGGCTGTGTGCCCGTGGGTATAGTAATCAGTTTTATTTGCTTCCGTCGTTTCCGTAACAGCCATCATCTACAGCAACAATTTCTTCGAGACTCAGTCGTAAGGGATGACTCATAAATTACGTAACGCTTTTTCAGTAATGTCATCCAATTTAAATTTTGAATAACTCGAGAAGAGCGCGGCCTGCGAGAAGCTAAAACTACGTTCCGCTTTGACTCGGCACTCATGCGGGCTAATCACATACGCTTTTCAGGACAGAATTAGAGGTAAAGAGGAGGTCCTGGAAAGGGCTTTTGGAAAGATTTTAATGATGACTGAGTAGTACAAAGGATCCAGAAATCTGTGTGCATCGATCAGAAATGGTCGACCCTATCTGACGAAATCTGAGCCTAACCGAGTCTTCCCTGGTGAAAAAACAAAGTCTCACAAGTTCGAAAATTTTATTTTGTAAAGAACATTCGCTAACTATGGAAAATTATGAAGACTTTGCCAGTTATTTTTTATGGTGACTGGCTCACGCTGATTGCATCAACAGTAGCTGGATTATCTGCCAACGGAAAACTTCTGAATTCTGTTTGTCATTGCATTTGGGACTCCTTCGATCTGCGAAGTTATGGATTCGGGAATTTTACTAGTTTATTTGAAAGCTTTAAATCCTCGAACATAACAAATCCGCTAACGTAGTGAACCCTAAAGAGTTACAGATCGCCAAAAGTCTAAAATTCTAGGATCTAGAGTTGAGAATGCAAGAAAGTTAAAAAATTCTTGTCGAAATGATCCATTTGAACTTGTGTGTTTTTGATTTTGACATTGAAGAATTGCCGTGTTAATACTAAAGTTTGGTATTTTTAGCACAATGCTCTCCATCACTACCTCGCAATTAATTATTTCTGATCTACATATTGAGTTCAATTAAACATAAAAAAAACTCTAAACCAAAAAGAAATACCGCAGAGGTGTACGAGAGAACATAACAAATTTACAACTCACGGTCATCGAATGAATAATGAGTTTCGTTTGTGTATCCAAGTAATCCTTTCGTATGCCTCGAAATTGATTCTTAACAATGCTTCCATTTCGATTCAGCGCTTTACGCTTCATAAACTGATCACTGTAACTGTCCGACACCGGTCGCGGTCTATTATTTAGACTTGCAAATTTTGAGTTGACAACTTTGTTTTTACTCAGTCCGCCACCGTTTATTAACCGTGGCAATGAGAATGTACTCATTATCTTTAACTGTTTGTTTCGTTTATTTCTTTCTTTCGTTTTTTGCAAGTTTATTTTTAGGATCAGATGACGTTACACAACACATAAATAAAATTTTACGAAAATCATCTCGCGATCTTTTTTTTTCTCTTCTACAAATTTTCTTTTCGTTCAATTTTCACGGTCTCTAGTTAATTCAATTGTTTATCGAAAAATGTCGATTCGGATGAAAATATTGAATTTTAATTGAAAGGTGATCGCTGCGTTCGTGCTGCAAACAAACGTATAACAAATCTTGTTGCATAAGTTGCCAATCTGTAAACTTGTGCAAATTCACGCTCGGTCACCGTATAGTTTCAAGTCCATCACACACTAAAAAAAATCCGATTTTCCCAATTGCACACAAAACATAAATCTTTTCCGTTTAATTATTTATGTAAAGTATCATGCTCTCGAAATTTTTCATTTCAAAATAATTACAAAAAAAATTCACGCGAGAGATATTTTTGTTCTTTCATTTAATTTTAGTACATTAACCGTAACCTTAATCAACACAAAAAAGAAATTACGATTTAAATAGCCTGTTAGAAACACCATCACTGAATGAAAACTCGAAAAGAGATGAAAATGTTACTTTTCGCAGTTTTCACAACTAAAGTGACGCGCACCGATAACGAGGCGTATAGGATGGGGGGGAAATTCGGCGTTTTCGTTTCTTTTTCTTTTTACAAAGTTTTGTTATGCATTTTCTTGTCGAACATACACGGCGGATACATGGGACCGATTTGGACAACAAAAGTGAAAGCAAACATCTTTTCGGTTAGGCAGGACTGTTCAATGCGGTTGACATAATTTGCTTGGCGTTTCGGTGTATGTAAGTAAGTAATTTAACTGCGCACAGTTCATACCAAGGACTGTAATTTTGAAAAAAAAAAAATCAATATTTTCCCAAGTTTTTCAACAATTTTCCACATTTTTTAAAATTTTCGCAATAAATTCAGGAAAATTAGGGAAAACGTTGGAAAAAAAAAATTTGTGAAAATATGTGAACACGTTTTCCCAAATACAACCCTTGGTTCAGGATGTCAGGATGCCATCAAGGCTCATTTCGATCTTATTTATTTTGCAAATGACACATAGTTTCCAACTAGAAACTCAAGACGGAAATGTCTCACTTGACTCTTTAATAAGTCTAAGACAGAAACACTCAAGTTCATCATTTTACGAATGTTAGCTTGTATATCCGTTTAACCACCGCACCGGTTCATTTCCATCTAACAAAAATATTTAGCAAAGAAACAAATGTCCAAAATTAATAGTTTGTCGACTAGACTAATAGGGCATATGAGTAATATGTTGAAAGAATACATCACATAGATATTACGCATAGCATTTGACACAGATGAGACAAGGTCAATTTTACATACAAAGTTTAAAAATAGATTCGTCTTTCGCGCCAAAAGTGCGTTACAAATTTGTTTCGAGTTATTATACAATTTATGTGCTAACAGCATAAAGATGTATTTGAACTCATAAATGTTTGTTGCGAATTTTGTTTTGAAGGGTCATTGAAGTAGGGGCTTGTCGACAACTCTATAGCGTATATATCAACCGAATGTATGTTTAAACAAGTGAAGTAGAAGATTTGGAATTGGTTCGATCAATAGAAGTAACAGATTTAATGACGTTTGTTTATATCACGGTTTGTAGTAGATCTCCATAATTGCAATCATATCCGAAAATACATTATACTCACATTCAATCCGACCAAATCCGTGAATATTTCCTCGTTTTTCTTTGTCTGATCCTGTTCATCATGTTCACTGTCAGTGTCCTGCAATGTTTCTGTTCCGCTGTCATTTTCACCCTCTTCGATCGTATTGAGTTGACAATCGCTATCCGGTGCACCACATTCGTCTGTTGGTAGCGGTGCCAGTGGTGTGGCAACGATTTTCTCTTCGGCATATTCGGATTTCTGACGAAGTAACGAACCAAACTTTTCGAAGAATCGACCGTCGAGATCTTGAATTCTGAAAAGAAGAAATTTTGGTGTTAATTAAAGGTATGATATTAGGGCTGACTATGACAATTTTTAAGTCGATAAAAGAGAATGAGCAAATCGAGAACCGATCGATGAACAAGTGTGTGTAATGAGGAAACCGGTAAAATGAATTCATTTTACACTCCAGGATAGGGTTTCAAATCACACAAAGTATTTTAAGACTTACTAAGAAGTGGGTGTGACTCATTAGTTTTCCACGTTATAACGGATCTCCTTCACCAATAATGCGGATATTAACGTCTAAGAAGTTACAAAATTTGAAAAGAAAAATTACTTCTTTGCCTATTTTGTAACTTTTTGGACTCCTATACTTCACTCCATAAGCGATAGCAGGAGCAAAGTAGGAGGATTTTCTTTATAGACAAATAGTGAAATAATTTTGACTATACTAGGCGAATCTCACCGAAAACCGACAAACACACTATCGATATAAACATTGTTTATACAATTTGAATATTTCGTCTTTTACTTGCTACCCGTGATATGGTCTAAGAATATATTTTCTTTTGGCCATAAACACATAGGGAACAAGAACACTTATTCGAGAGTTAGAAACTTGATTTCACCACGCGTGGTTCAGCTTCGTTCCAGATTCACGTGCCGTTGAATCTCTACAAGATAAAAAGCCACCAAAAGTTGACAGAATTTCGTTGACAGTATCTCGTTCTAAGTTCCGAATTATTGATTGAAGAATCCAATTTGAATATTTCGTCTTTTACTCGCTACCCGTGAATCTGGAACGAAGCTGGAGACGAGCTATTGCAAATTCTGCACTTCAGTGATATTTGCCAAGTGGATCTAGTTATTGGACTCCAATCTGTTCATGTCATAGAGATCAATGTACCCTTTACAAATTTGAAGCCTACATTTAGGCGAAAAAATATTCGTTTTTTTGATGATTTCTCTGAATCAAAATCTTTTTTTGAAAAAGTAAACCAGTAAAAAAGCACACAAAAATGTGTTAGTTTCAAAGGAAAAATGGTCTGTGGGTGATAACTTAAAATGTTTTTTTTACTTTATAAACCATCAAAAAATGAATATTTTTCCGCCTAAATGTAGGCCTAAAATTTGGAAAGTGTCCATTGTTCTTGAAGAAATAAGAAAAATAAAGCAGACACGGTTACAATGATGGCAATAACGGTAGTCTTCCGCAAGTGATTTCTTAAGGACAGTCGTAAATCCTGTTCTCACTTCTTGTAGATTTTAGGACCCTCTATTGTTATGATGCATGACAACATGATAGCTCTCACCTTTATTGCTATATCGAGATCGAGAATGCCAATTTCTAACTAGCTGAGTTCTAACGCAATAATTTAAACTAGCAACCCTTTCCATTAAATTATCTCAAAAATTGTGAAATTCGCTCAAAATAAGCCCTGATCGACGTCAATTGACCTTTTGGTGTTAAACAGCCTCTTATAATCAGTGATTATCACTGACGTACTATTTTCTCTTCCAAAACCATCCTCTAATTTTATTGCGATATTTCAAAAACGCTACTCATATACAGGGGTTATCATCTATTTTAATAGGTATTTGAAGAGTTAGAAGAGCATTTATTGATAAATGAAGTACGGACAAATATCAGTACAGTTTTGGTTTAGCCAATTATGGTCTAATTTTCATTTAAATATTTTAACGAAAACTAGTCCATTCATCGTATACTTCACCAATTTGGAACTCGAACAATTTCGTGTTGTTAACCATAAACGATACAAAAATGTAAACCTCTATATGACTATCTCACTTCTTTACGTAATAATTGAAGTTCATTTCGGTTGAAACGCGCAGGTCCATACATTTTTTTACGAAGAGCAATTCTTTACCCTACCACCCAACCCAATTTTAATTATACCCGGCCGGTGATGTTTGCTGGTTTTCTTATATCGAAGACTAAATTTTTCAGGTTTTGTGTTTAATCGTTTTGCAATCGATTCGATTGTAATCTGAAGAGTTGGTTTGTAAGTAGAGTAGTCTCGATTGTCTTTGATTTTGGTTCATTGAATGAACTCTCGATATCAAAAGTTTACATTGCCATCGATTCTTGAAAACTGTCAGCATTTACATTAGCCGGTACACATATGTATAAAGTCTCAAACATTTTCTAGACCCGTAACAATCAAAAGCAAGTCAATTCATCAATTTAATTTTAATTTATTTGACTTTGCCGCATATGTTGTTCTATCGTTAGTTTACAACGATGTGATACCATTCGTATGGTTGGACGATTTTGCGCAAACACACAGAGCACAACACTGTTCAAGTGGTTATCCTACGGTTGTTTTGATAATAATGTAATTTGCTAGTGTCAGTGCGAAATACACAAAATTTTGATAAATCAGATACATTTACGTTCCGAGATATTTTTCCGAAATTTAAATATTTTTGTGTGTTGTTAATAAAATAAAAAAAAATGTTGAATCACTGCTTAACGAGGCTGGCTGTTGGTTCGACGACAACGCATTTATTTCACTCACGCAACATGCATCTACTTCTCAATAAAACATTGGTGAACGGTGATTGGATTTCGGCGAGTTCCAAAAAAGAACTGGCTGTTTTGAATCCGGTCAACGGTAGTGTCGTTGGAAATGTACCGGATATGGATGCCAGTGATACTCAAAAAGCTATTGATTCTGCCAGTAAAGCATTCTATTCGAAGGAATGGTACGGTCTAACAGCTAAAGATCGGTCTAGTTTACTCAAGGTACGTTCAAGTAAAGTGCTTGTTTTCATCACCTTTAACTTAGCCTGATTTTTTTTCTTTAGAAATGGTTCAATCTTCTTGAAGTAAATAAGCAGGAAATTGCTAACATTATGACGGCTGAATCGGGAAAACCGATAACCGAATCGTTGGGAGAAATTGCCTATGGTAATTCGTTCGTGGAATGGTTTGCTGAAGAAGCTCGGCGAATTTATGGAGAAATTGTACCGAGTCCCCATCCACAAAAGCAAATTTACATTACAAGAGAGCCAATTGGTGTCGCAGCTTTAATTACACCGTGGAATTTTCCTCATGCCATGATAACGAGAAAAGCAGCTGCTGCCTTGGCTGCTGGTAATTTAACCAAACTACTTTCATGCAACAAATTGTCGAGTAACTAATTGATGGATTTTAAAAGGTTGCACCGTTGTCATAAAACCGGCTGAGGACACCCCACTCACTTGTCTAGCTTTAGCTAAATTGGCCGAAGAAGCCGGTTTTCCGAAGGGAGTTGTTAATGTCATCACATGCAGTCGATCGAATGCACCTTCCGTTGGTGACCTTCTGTGCAAAAGCCCGTTAGTTGCTGGTATATCATTCACTGGTTCGACTGAAGTTGGTCGACTGTTGTATGAAAAGTGTGCATCCGGCATCAAGCGCGTTGGTCTTGAGCTAGGTGGCAATGCCCCGTTCATCGTTTTCGAAAGCGCTGATCTGACCAAAGCTCTTAACGGGGCCTTGGCATCGAAATTTCGAAATTGTGGCCAGACGTGCATATCATCGAATCGCTTCCTTGTGCACGAAAGTTTAGTCGACGAATTCGTAGCTAGGCTGACAGCCGCAGTGAATGGTCTAGTCATTGGGGACGGTAAAGAGAGTAATGTTCAGATTGGACCTTTAGTTAATGATGCCCAACTGAAAAAGGTCAGTGCTATCGTGGCTGATGGAGTGTCGAAAGGGGCTAAGGTCATCGTAGGCGGTAAAGCGTTACCCGACAAGGGCCAGTTATATTACGCACCAACAATTATGACTAACATTCAACCAAATATGCGACTTTACACTGAGGAAATATTCGGACCCGTTGTGTCGATCATAACGTTCAAGACCGAAGACGAAGCATTGAGAATTGCCAACGATACACGACGTGGCCTGGCCGGATATTTCTTTAGTGAGAATATAAGTCAAGTGTTCCGTGTTGCTCGACGATTAGAAGTCGGTATGATTGGTATCAATGATGGAGCTATATCTGCTGCTGAGGCGGCTTTTGGCGGAGTGAAAGAGTCTGGCATTGGTAGGGAAGGCTCAAAGCATGGAATTGATGATTATGTTGAAATGAAATATTTGTGTCTGGGTAATTTGGAATAAAAATTGTTTTGAGTCCGGTATTGAAGTACCGACGTCTTCCATTATATTACTAGCGTCTAGGCCATTAATCGATTAAATTGCATTAAGTGTAAAATGTCTTCCAAATACTTGTTATCATTGAGATTACGAAATTGTTATGTAAAGAAGTCATGAATGAAATTGAGATAAGGTTTAATTAAATTAGCAACGTAGGTTGCACGTATGCATTCAATAAACGTTTTCGTTTTAATCGAATCGAACCAAGATCTTTCTCGGAGAGTGTGCATGTATATAGAGAAGGTGATTACGTTCACGAACTGGGATTCTGAATCCCACCAAACGTATCACTTGCCGAAAACGTGATCGAAAACTTAAACCCACAGAAAATTTCAATCTGAAATCAACAATAAAAAACGAACTGAAACGGAAGCAAAGGTTCAGCAGTCTAAATTTTCAAAGACAATAATTTGATGAACTTAAAAGATAATTTCGAAACACAGTCTCACGTTTCCAATATTTCCTCTCACTATTTCATCCATTAAAATTCATATACAAGACAAGGATGCCACAATGGAATATTTCAGTCGAAATGGTGGCATCTTTGCTTGTTTAAAAAATTTAGTGGATGAAAGAATGAGAGGGAACATTTAAAAATCGATACTTTTCACGCGTTGAAAATATTTTCATGCGTCAAAAATTTAAGAAACGACGCTAACTAGGCAGGCAAAAAACGTGCGTCAAATAACGCATGAAAGTGGAAAAAATTTCACACATTCTTCCCAACTTTTCCTCATTAGTCGTTATACCAAGTTTCAAATCTCTAGGAATTTCCGTCTGGGCTCCTATAGAAACACAGACAATCAAACCAACAAACAAATATTAAAGATTATATTATAGAAGGAGAAAATCGTTTTTATAAATTAAGCGACTGACTTTGCATTAATTTTATCAATTTTCTCCCCGACTATATTGTGGAATACCGGCCCTGTGTATACAATTTCTTATCGTACGAAAAATGAAAATGAATGAGTTCAATACATACTGTGCTTCGTGTTCCGTTGGAGGATTGCTTTTAATCTCCTGCAACTTATCATAAATTCCTTTCCACATTGCCTCTTCATCCATTTTTTTTGCCTGTTTTATTGGTCAGTCTTCGTAGAAGAATAAATCGATGATTGAATGTAAAATTTGTTTTTGTATTGGTCGAGGTCACTTTTGCTTTGACTGCTTTCGCCACGAAAAAGAAAATCAATTCGTAAAACAAATAAAATTTTTGGTGTGTGCGAGATATTCTAATTTGTTGGCTACAATCCAACCAAATGACATTAAGTGTGTTGACGTCGATCTTATGCACTTGTGGAGCACATGGATGTACTCGGAAAATGATTGAAAATTAAAAATAATTTTCCGAATGGTCGCATTGAACATTGAACATTGGACAATACAATGAATGGCTAACAGTTAGAAACTTTATGTAATAGAACACATCTAAAATGCAAAATATTTTGTAAAAGATTTACAGTGTTAAACATTTATAAGTATCGTCATTTTATAAATTTCTTATTTCTCTTATATTTTGCTTACTTCTCTTCTCTCGTTTCACCATATATTCTTAAAGGAGAAATGAGAGAAGTGAAAGAAATAAAAGAAAAAATAAATTTATAAAATGACGATACTTATAAATGTTTATCGCTGTAAAACGACTTTGGATAATAATTAATATAACTATTATCTTCATTAGGTATTGTCCATAAATTACATCAAACTAGATCATTACAAGTTGTGTTGCAAATGGTTATACGTGTTGATCTTTAGCGGTCTATTTTACTATGCTCACTGTCGCTGAAAGACACACCTAGTGCCATCTATGATTTAATAGGAGTGAATCTACAAAGAGTCGAATACCGGTTCAATCTATTATTGGAAAAGGAACGAGTTAAACTCTGCGTATACACTCCACTCTCAAATTTTTAGGTAACGACCATGCACAAATCAGTGTTTTCGGCCGCTAAGACATTTTTTTTTATCTAACCACATTTTGAGCTAGTTTTCTCATTGTACCCGCAAATAAAAGCTTTTGCCTACCCCGAATGCAAAGCTGACTCAAAATATTATAAATTTGAGCTTCCATTAGAAGTACAGTTTCAATGGACATCCCTTCTCGAGTGGATTGTTTTTGTGAACTGTTCCCCAGTTTTTTGTTCTATTTCAAACTGGTTGATGAATCTTGATCAAACAAAAAATTTGAAATTCAAATTCTTGTAAATAAATCAGTTTTGTCATTAGAACATTCTGTACCACCTTTGGAATTTGACTGACATTTCTGTAAGTATTTCTTCTCTGAAATGTTTTACAGTAACAACACTGTAACAACAATATTGTGTAAGTGAAATACAAAAAAAGAGTCACTTGAACAACCTGAATGATTTTGTTCTGACTGACGACTTAGGGGCCATTTACAAAGTGCGCACGCGAAAAATAATGAATTTTAGACACATTCCTCTACAATTTCTCCACGGAGAAATGTTCGAACAATTATTTGAAAATGAATGAAATGTAC
Source organism: Bradysia coprophila (assembly GCF_014529535.1). Taxonomy (NCBI): domain Eukaryota; kingdom Metazoa; phylum Arthropoda; class Insecta; order Diptera; family Sciaridae; genus Bradysia; species Bradysia coprophila. The sequence goes on from NW_023503302.1 coordinate 6,052,876, forward strand.
GTATTCTTCTGGACCCCCTTCAACATAAAGACCGAGCGTATTTTGTTAATGAACCCTAACTGAAATTAATTAATTAATTTATTGTTGTGCAATTTGGTTGTTATCTACGACAAATTTTTGATTTTTTTTTAAATGTATCATTCAAACTTTGAATTTCAAAGTGAGTAAGGAAACCTATGATTCAATAGTGGGAACGTAGTATCGAAAGATGACTGTTTAACAAGCCAAGTTAAAATTAATCAAATAGGCCGCTTGAAAATGATCAAATTGAAATGAGTAACAGACTTGATAGTCATCTTGGTGATACGCCTGCTGGTTATGAAACTAAAATTGCAGTATTCGCTTTTATTAGTCGTTTTTTTGGGGCATAACTATTTGTAATCAGAAACGACGCAATTTCGATTTTGATTTTCAAATGATTCATTTACAAGAAATTCCCAAAAATTTCTGTTGATCGAGTGTTGTTTACAGAACTGGTCGATAATTGTGATATCAGTGCTGAAAGTGTCATTAATTAGCACTCAGGGAATCACAGAAAATAACCTCGACAATGCATAATAACGGTATATATAACGATGTCAAAATTGTACCCAGGGGCGCCGACTTCTAAGGCCATGCGAGACTCTGGCCTTACTATTGGGATTTCGGGTCCTACTATTTAAAACTAAAATTTGTTCAGTGAGCCCCACTATTAAAAAAATTCGGTCTTCAATGAGCCCCTCTATTAAAAAATATTGGTCGGCGCCACTGATTGTACCAGCAAGTCAGAATTAGTTAACAGTCACAGTGAATCAGACCGATCATGATCATTTGTATGAATTCCCACTCATGAGGACCTAACTTGAATTATCCCAGCAAAAAACAGATACAAACCGTACACCAAATTTGGATGCGTAAGAGTTTTACAGCAAAAAAAAATTATTTGCATTTGCATTGTAATATACAACAACGGAACGATTAAACCGAAAATAGAATGTGTCACCCATAGTGCCGAGATAAACAAAATGCAAGAGAATGTTTTGTTGGTAAGGTAATGGAAGTGTTATATCTAACAAGTTTGCTGGAATATAAGTAGTGGTATCTACTGTTTACCTTTACGTTTAAATAAAAAAAATTAAACTGTTTAGTATATGACACATTCATGGCACTCGGATCAAGGCAGTTAATTTATGGAGCTAATTTTTTTCTACTTCATCGTCTTCCATAAACAGCGTTCTTGTGAGAAAGTAAGATGAGAGTGTGTGTTGAATACTCATAAAAATTCAGTTATTTTTCTCCGTAAGTCCATCAATGCCACGTATAATTCACAGCACCGGATAGATAGACAAATATCAGGTCTGCGAGATTCATAGGAATCGTAATTATAGTTTCATTGTTCATTGTCCAATGTCCATGAATAAACAGATTTTGTTGTTGTGCGTACGAATGTAAATCGTGAATTTGCTTTTTGGAAGTCTCGCACACAAAAAAACGACTGTTTGTGAGCTTGGTAAATCCGGAATCAGATTTAAAGTAAAAAATCGAAATTATAAAATGAACAAAATGTGTAAGTGAATTACATACGGGTATATGCCGCTTGTAACTCAACCAGCGAGTTCAATATGAATTTTAAAATGAATCGACTCAGCAATAAACTTAAAAATAAATGTTTTGATCATCTGATCGTTTTGTTTTCATAATAAATTAATGAGGCGACTGATCAACCAATGCAAATGATGAATTAGGAACACACATACACTATGACAATGCAGCAAAGAACACTAGAAACAATTTAGCGAATATTTATACTTCCAGATGCACTAGTTACACAATGTAAATTTGCAAAAAGAAAAGCAAAAAAAACTTTAAAAATAAAAAATCAAACTGTCGAAGTGCTCAAAATGCCGGTATATCCGCAACTAAAAGAATCATTTTTGCAATGTTCCAATATACAATCTTGCAGAAATCATACGTAGGTTAGTTGATGTACGATACTCTGTGTGTATGTTATAATGTTATATGCAGTGACTATTGGTACATGGGGTATGACTAACAATATTTTTATTCACACAACTTTTTGGTCTATTCAAAGAAAAGGAAGTGAGAAAATATTTGCTCGTATGTTTCATATTAAATGTAAACGTAATGCGATATGGTTGTGTGTTTTTAAAAAAAACGAGATTAAAATTCTAAAGAGCGAAATAAAACAATTAGAATTATATAGCAGACGAAATCCACAATAGGAATCGGAATGTTTTGATGAATTTTTATTGTTTTTTATTGATTGATTGTTGGTGTGTCCAATTTTGTGCGATTTGCGGCTATCTTCTATCAAAGTTGTTCTTAGCAAATTATTTGGACTGGTTTAGTCCGACAATTATAATTTTCTGTAAATAATGATAAGTCCCAGACGCATGGACACGAGCATGGACATTACTCTGGCAGCCTGAAAATTGTAAAGTTCTCTCCATTGGCAGACGCCTGCGAATAGTCACGTATACTATTCTGAATCAAAACAATTTCAAAATTGTAAAAAAAAATCCGATTCTGAAATTATGTACCCATCAAATACAATTTAACTCTCCGACCAGACCAAACGCTCTGTGTTCTGATAAAGCGAATTTTTCTCAGCTAAAAATGAAATGAAAAAATAAACAAAATTTATGATCGTACCGTTATCGACGAAAGATCTTAATGAAATTCTATCTCTAAACCGAAAAGAAAATTAATTTTTATGAGGATCATCTGGTCACTTATCGAACCAATATGGTAGTCCCGTGACTATGTAGTGAAGCATGTTAAAAAAATTGGAAAGTTATGGGACTGAGTCGGTAGGTAGTGGAACTGATATTAGACAGTTTGTGCAAGAAAAGCAACATTTTTAAATTTGAAATTATATACGTCACATACGTCTACACTCCGAAAGATTTAGTGATGGAACGATGTTTAAGCATGAGTGAGTGATGAAATTTTAGTAACTGTACTGCAGTTATCTCAGAAAACCCCTTACAATTGATAAATTCTAGAGAAATAAAGTGGTAAATGCAAAGAGTGAGAAAAAATCTACTTCTTCTTTGTCATTTGATTTCAAGAATGCATTTCATGCAAAAAAAATTAATCTCTTAACACGTAGGGGATAATGCTCGAACAGGCACTTTAGGCACGCCGGAAAGTGCTAAGATGTCGAGGAATACCTCCAAATAAATTTCTAAAAATCAAAAGTCAAATTTTTGATTTTTTGATATTTATTTGGATGTATTCCTCGACTCACTTAGCACTTTCCGGTGTGCCTAAAGTTGACAAGTCACCACCGCTTCTACTACTTCATTTCTCTAGAACATAAGAATTGTAAGGATTTTTTCAGTAATTTCTTTAGATATTTTCTGAACTCTTGGGATTATTGAGATGGGTGCAGGTCATTTCCTAAAAGTTCTCCACATCGTTTCAGTACTAGATCTTTCCACTTATAAACATTTGATGTATAGACCCAGCAAGTTATAGCTTATGACTTATAACCACCTGACTTATAGCTTGTAACACCTATACCTATACGTACTTATAAGTTAGGATTTAAAAGTTGACTTCTAAATTATTACAATTTTATATGAATATATTCAAAAACACTAGAAGCTCTGCAACAATGTCAGTATTTAAAATAGATGCTATCCAGGAAATGCATTGATATTCTTCAGATCGAATGATAATTTAACAACACTACCACACTTTTCAATTCCTGTAGAACCGTTTTTTAATAATTATAATATTTTCGTCATGAACGTAAACCTAGAAGGGTATGACCTTTTAGAAAACGTTCATATCCTAAGACGTACATTTAGTACGGTGCTAAACTGCAACAGAAAAGAACCTCTTTGATAAAAGATTACGCAAAGACACAGCAAATCGTTGTGGAAAAAATCTATAAGTATGAGGTTATTCAAAGTGATAGAAGAATTTAAATTCATAACACACAGTGAACATAAAATGAATTTATTGTTTTACGTTTTAAATATCGACTCGTATCCTACTTAACATTTTTGTATGTCTGCGTTATTAACGATCTCCAAAGAGATCGTTCATAAAATTATTGTAACAGATTGCGAATTAATATGTTCTTTTGTTGGATCATTAAAGAATTAAATTAATCATCACATTCATTGAAATATGATCTCATATGGGAACATTTTTAGGCTAAAGTCATCTGTTACCGATAACCAGAATAATAGATTATCCAAAGCAGCTGCCTTGGATTATCTCAAGAGTGCATACAACAGAATCACATTTGTTAAACTAGAGAAGTAAAAGATTTCATATCAACCACAAGGCTGTACGTTAAACAAAAAAAGTAATTCCGAAACCTACTTGAGGCATTTTGTTTATTTTCATTTTTATAAAATGACACCAAATTTAATCAGGTAATGACTTTGTTGGTTCATGATCGTAATGAATAATTTTTTTAGTAGATATAACAATAACACTTTATGTTGTCCTTGAAATTTGAGGAATATAATTTTAAGTATTATCTGTCTATTGAATAGTAATTGCCGTCAAACACTTTAGGCGTACAGCTCGTTGAAGTCTTCTACTAGAAGAAAATATGCCGTTGCAGTAGTGAACGACTGCAGTAGTGAAAATTCATTTTGGATTATTATACATTATGAGATTAAGTTGTTATGAGTTATGAGATTAAGTACAATGCGTATGTACGTGCGAGCAGTGGGTTTATGAACAACAACTAGTACTTGAGTCAGCAACATAATGTAGTCATTTTCATTCCAGGAATAAAATTTATATCATTCCTTATGCAGAACCTATTTTAGTGAAATATTTTTTATGATTTCTCGCTAAGTTGCACCAATTTTAATTTCGGGAAGTTTTGAATTTAAATAAGTTCAGTCAAATTGACCTGTCACATACGGCTATTCATATAATTTAGAATAATTTATTCGCACAAAACTTACAATAATTCATCTATTCATCTGTTATCAATAACGACGACAAAAATAATGACAAGGTCTGGGTAATATAGTCTTTTATATAGTAAAGTTCATGTTAACAAACTTGAAGTACAAGATTTGAAATCAGCCGATTAGAAATACTTTGATCGACGGAAGTTATAGATCCGATAATAATACTGGGCATATGCTTACCGTCTGTAACAGGTTAAGATAAAAATCATTATACCCAAAGTCTAGTAAAACATCGACAATTTATGATATGAAAACAGCCTAACTAACTTCTTAAATTTGGTGAAATTTTAGTGGAATTTAGCGAAGTAGATAGTTTCGCTAAGTTTCTCTAAATTTTACCAGAGTTTCTCTAAAATTGTAAAATCGGGCTTACACTGAATTGTATAGAATATTTTACTTCATGAACGAGAGTTGAAATTTTGTCCGTTCATAGGTAAGTAGTTAAATAAGCAATCTATAGTCGTGTGGACCTTGTGACTGTATTAGTGTTTCATAGATGGCAAGCATATCAACAGTTTCACTATTGTATCTATTACTTCATTTAAACAGTTAAGTCCAATATTCTCTTCTCTATTCTAACATTATCAGTTGAAAATAGGCATGGTCGATAATGAATTTGATTATCGATAATTATTATGGATTATTATCAATAATCGATAAGTTTTTCTATCGGAAATTATTCAAAAAAATATCGATAATCAATAATCATTTTGATAAAATGAAAGCAAAATAAAATGATCGAGTCTGGTTTTTGACAATTGAATTTCAATTGTCAAAAACCAAACTCGATCATTTTATTTTGCTTTTACCTTACATCGATATTTTCTCATAAAATCCGATATATTTCGATATATTGGTAAATCATCATGAATTTTCCGCTTAATATCAAAATATCGGTATATTGATAGATATGTTGACAATTATCGACAACGCAACGCTTTGATTAGTCAATTATCGATAATTTCTTTCGATCGATATTATCGATAATTTTGAATGCCTTGTTGGAATACATCTGTCTCAATCTCTCTCTCACGTTATACCTTAAATAATTGTTGGTTTGTTGACATGTAACCAACAATTTGATAAAACGGTCAAGTAAAATACTTACCGTTCCTATATAAGATCACATTAGTCAAAGCTTGTCGTTTATCTTTGCCGACAACAGATGATAACCGTCCCAAAACAGGCTACAGTCAAAGGCAGTCAATTTTCAGCATAAATTTGATTCAGCTGTTTTTCAGCTGATCCACACATACAATCAAAACTGGTTTTCCTTGTTCATACGGTTGAAGCTGCTACACGCACGCGCATGATAGTGGTAAAACCGTATAAAGACGTATAAACGGTTGTGATTGTTTGTATGGATCAGCTGAAAAACAGCTGAAGCTAATTTATGCTGAAATTGACTGCCTTTGACTGTATGAATTTTTTTATTTAAAATTGGAGCAATAAAAAAACCCTTAAATCTCTGTTGCAGCCGAAACAACAATAATTTGTCGTAGTTCTACTGGATTAATGTAGAAATAATTTCTACAAATTCGTGCATCAAGTGGCGCACCTCGAAATAAATTGCACTGCAATCATGATCAATTGATATAAATATGAATCAACGCACTTCAAGCAAAAGTACTTCGAGTGACAGCTGCCAGACTACCATGAAAAAATGTCCAGTTTCAGTACTTTATTTATGCTTATTTATGCAACGCACCATTTTGGATACTGAATACACATGGGGGAAGCATATTAATTTCAACATTCATACGGAGCTTATTTAATTGAATAGAAACCTAAATTTTTGTTCTTTAAAATTCTTGAAGATTTGTATGAAAACAGCGACGGTAAAAATATAATGCTGGTGTTCTTGCCGACTGTTAATCCCTGATTCTAATATGCGAAATATATATATGATAATCATGTTATGATTACTTACGGCGACTGTACTGGATCACTTACTACCACTTCTGTCGTAGACTCAGCCCGATGCAATAATTTTCTTAAAATCCTATTCATCTTACAGTCACCGAAATCTTTAGTCCAAACTGATAAATGCTTACTAATTAATTGCCGTTACAACACTATAACATTTCACAAATCTTAACTGTAGCAACAGAGAAGACAATCTTCTCAAATCCAACATAACTAAGCGCTAATTAAATATTTACTATGATCAAGGCACATAACGTCGTTATCATTTTCGTAAATTAGTTCAACACGAATACAGTTTCTCACAATTGAAGTGGATGCAGCCATGCGTGTTATTAATTGCACGTGAAATAAATTGAAACCACTGTTGGATCAGAAACAAATTTGAAATGTTTCGCGGGGCAATGTTGTTATCACAACATTCAGGATAAAACTGAAGTCTTGTTGTTATTTAAAAAAAAGCACAGCTCACGTTTAACTTGTATGCATGATAATATGACGATGACAAAAGTGTGTATAGGTATAGTTATGTTTTCACATCAATTGGAATACTTTTAAGCAATAGTTATTCGAGGTAATATCAGTAAATTGAAATACCAGTTTCACAGTTTCGGTCGGATTGAAATTGATTGGAGATATGGCACCGCAATGACCGATGTTATTTAACCCGTCGGAAAATATCCCATCCTAATTACCTACACCATACAAATTCTTCAATTAATAGATTTATTCAAATTCTTCAGTTATTGTGCAGGTAATTGCTTCGAAATTATGACTTAATTAACTACAAATAGACAGAGAGGCACATTAACATTAGAAAACAATGAAACGCCAGTATTTCAATTATTGAGCTTTATATATATGCAAATTTCGATAATTTCGATTAATATTTTCACAACGCAGGCGAGAAAATGATCATTTTCGCCCCTCCGCTGAAACTTCGGAAGCCTTTGTTGTGAAAAACGTTGTGCTTATCTCGGGAAAAAGTTGAAAATTGTATTTTCTCTAGTGAAACGTGGCTCCTCGCTATGATCTGGCCACAAACAACACCATCGGAACACAATTTCCAACTTTTCTTCCCTCGTTGAACAAATAACTATTGCATAGATCAATTGTTCTTGAAGGTACTGGAAAACCAGTGCCGAACTGACATCACCCGATCGCCCACTATGGCCAGTCAGAGTCAGGTCCTGTGGAAAACGATAAAGAATTTTGCGTTCTACAGAACGCACGAAAAAAAATTTGACGTCAACAACATTTCCGGAACTGAATGATGCGAAATCTTTTACTTCATTTGTTATTATATTACATCTTACCACTTAAAAGACCACACTAACCAAAACTTTACAGAATGTGGTACAGTGTAAACACTACAGTCATAAATAGTCTAAATTAGACGTAAAACAAAACAATTGAACACCATTAGCTCTAGATGTGCTGCTTTGACGATGTAACAAAAAATGTTGCACTAGAAATCGGGTGAATCAGGGAAACGATATAGATGAATCAAAAAAATGACTCTAAGTTCTAGTGTGCCTCTAATGTAATTTGTGTAAATAGTTATTTACGTAGTCATCCTGTCAAAAGTCACATACGCTTGTCCGATGTAAATGAATCCGCGGCAGGCAGAACGTTCCCGACAAACTTTCTACACGACATATTGATGAATGATCAATGGATGTTTTCATCAGAAAGTGCTTACGCTCACCCCATCAGGTTGTTATCACGGATTGTTTTTTTTATTGTTTCTTTTCTGTAAAATTTTGTTTTGTATTTTATTTTTTATAATGAAATGATTGAATGAGATTTTTACTAGCCACTTTTGCCTCTAATTACAGACTCGTCTTTGTATTTACTGTGATAGTCATTAGACGGTTAACCACTGTTCAAGGCGAAATGTTCTTCTTCTTCTTTTATAGATCGCTGTAAAATCATGCCCTGTATGCGACTGTATTTTACGGCGAATAAAGCATAAGATTGATTAGTAAAAACATCAACTAATTTTTGAAGGAAAGAACCTCTTTACAATTCTATAGTTTTATCGTTTTTTCATTTATCTTAAGAAGGATTACAACGTAAAGTTCTTCATGACTCGTCATCCTTGGAGGCTGTTAACTATCGAATTTATCAAATTGGCCATTCATCCAATTTTGATTTTTGTTTATAATTTAGTGAAATAGTTTGAAACGGCAACCATATCAGCAGTGGATCTATTACTACATTTGATATAAGTATTTTCAAGAAATCGATGTCAAATCTTCTACTTAATTTTTTGAACATATCTTTTGCTTTATTACAGCAGTCATGAGCGATAACCGTTGAGATCAGGTTGGGGTGCGATACAATCCTTACCCTCGAAGGTAAATAAATTATCCCACAGATGCGTAATGTAGTAATGTCTGATCTACTTAGTCTTCTGTATTTTTCGCATTTATTCATTTGTTTGTTTGGTGAACCGTTTTATCTTTGACGTTTATCTTTGACCCAGAAAATGCAAAAAAAAAGAATGTGCTAGACGTAGATATCGTAGTAAAAAGCACATATTAACAACCACCAACTGGGTCGTAAAAAATAGATATGTACGTGATTCAATGCGAAAGTGATCAGTTTAAGGAATTTCAAGAATTTTTGACAAATCAATCAGCAAATACTGACGCAGGTCGATTATGTTTAACTAATAAATTTGTCGTTCGATACATTCATTTGAGAGAACCCAAAAAAAGTTACGAATTTTAATGTTTTTTGTATGTTCGTTTTTGTTTGTTGGTGGTTTTTTCTGTCATTTTATATATTTTGTTTGAAACACTCCAATGTTATCTTTCCGGTTCTATTATGAAATGTTTATACCTCAACGCAAAAGTACCTTCCATTACCTAATATGTTTTTTGAGCATAGCAAATGCGTCAGCGTCATTATACACATAGAAGAACGGAAATTTCTTCACAGTCTTTGATCTCATAGCATCTATAAGTATTGTTGGTGTAATCATAAAATTTAAAATAAATTTTTTGTAAATTTATTTATTGCATATGACGATGGGCCATTTAATTAAAGGGCTATGTGTATTTCTGTGAATGATGCAAATTATTTTACGCTTGTCACGCTACATTTTTTATTTACAAAATTTCTGCATTTTTTTGAGAACGGATGATACATTGGGAAATCAATAAAATTCTGAGTTCGTCGATGAATTCCATTTTTATAGAAGCAACGGCAGGGCGCCTAGATTACTAGATACTAAGTACATACCAGAATAATACTTTAGTATAAAATACAGCGATTAAGTCATCAAATCTGTTATCTATTTTGTCGAAAATACCCTTAGTATATTGATGCAAAATCTATTACTTCTATTACATTCGTTCTACTATATAAGAAGACACTAGATTGAACTAATTGTTCTTTTTAATCGTTGTTGCGGACAACAGATGACCTGTCATATTGATTAATGGGAGTCGTAATTTTGGACGCACTGCCCATTGTCTTTTTCATGCCTTGGGCCAAAATCGAGGTCAATTTTGGAAATTTACTATCGATTTTTTCCTTCTGTCTGAAACTTTTTTTGAGTTCTTGGTTTGGACGATGTCTTTAAGTTTTTTTCTCGCCAAAAAAAAGCTTAAATACATCGTCCAAACCAAGTACTCAAATAACTGTAAAAACAAAAAGAAGATAAAAAAAATCAAAATGGACTTACGTTCTTCTGGAACCCTGATCATTCCGCTTCCGGTTGAACAAATTTCCATTCAAATAAGTTTTAATTTTCTTCAGCGTAAGATTTTTTTCAGCCTCCGCATTTTTCCTCTCTCGAATGGCAACAAATCGATTGAAGAACACCGACGGACAATAATCGACATTCTCACTGTTCAGTCTTTTCGTTGATCTATTTTTGGCATTGTTCGTGGACAATTTACTTAGATTACTTTCACTAGCACTTTTGCCTTTCACATTTTTGGTTACACGAACCAAATTCTGAAAACTTCCACCCATTCGATGGTAAAAGTGTTGAAAATTTTTGTTACCATTTTCGGTTGTATGTACACGTTTATGATTCAGTTCACTGATCCGAGTCGCTTTCGGTATTGCACTTTGGTTTAAATGATCCCGGACGATTTGTCGTTTACGCGCACTGTAAATTTCCGTGCTTCTGAACATAATCGAATTGGAATCAATGGAACTGGACAACGGTCTGGGCGTACAGAATTGCGGTGAGAATACATCCGGTGATGTGTTCTTCGAAGACCAGCAGTTCTGTATTGGTTCACTGACTCTGTTCGATATTCCTTGTCGAACATCCGTGTGAGTATCAACATCGTCGTCATAGTCGTCGTCAAAGGGATTCGTTGATTTACGTTGATTGGTGGGATTCGGTTCAACATTGATTTGTTTGGCGACATCCTGTAATGGGACCACTTCATGTTTGCCAATTCGTTGCAATTTCTTCGAACAATTGACTCCCATATTCAATTCGCTGGATGAGTGTCTTCGCGACGGTCGATCTCTGAACTGATGTCGAATTATGTGCTTTCGATCGAATAAACTACTTTGTAGTAGCTCTTCATCGAAATCATCGTCTATTTTAATCCAATCTTCCTAAAGGGAATTGAAAGTAGGAAAATTTTTACAAAAAATTCGTCTCAATCATTTGGTTAATTAATTAGCTTAGACATTTGATTTATTAACGTGATTGTTGGATGGGCAAATGGCTGCCTCTCGTATGAATCGTGTGTGGTATGCATCAAAATGAATACCGATTACCGAAAATTAAAATTTTAATTGAGAAAAAAATCCATTAAATCAATTTTATCTTTCCATACGGGCAATTTTCAACAAGTATGTCGATTTTGACTAATTGCACAGTTTTTTTGTTGCGCTATTAAGATATCTCAATGAAAAAAAATTCCGATTTTTTTTTCATCGTTTTTTGATATGCTTAATTAGGCACGCAAATATAACACATATGTAAAGTAATTAACGTTATTGCTTTATGGTATTGAACAATAATCGAAAATATAGAAAAATTTACATCGAGAAATCGAATTGCTTAATGTCTCAATGCTACATTAGTGGAAGAATTTATGGCTTTCTTGACGATAATATTGATAGTTTCAAGAAAGAACGCAAATAAAAAATTGAAAAAAAATTTCTACTTAACTCGGGATATGGGATGCTGTTTTGTTTATTGGAAATTGTACTTTAACAGACACTGTAGATTATCTCCTGGACTATTTTCGGTTTCAATCGAAATCGGAAGGAGTCCAATAAATTAAATTATTTTCGACATTTTCAATGGTGTTTCAATGAAAAATCGGTTCTGCTCAACTGTAATTAATGGGTTGATCAATGTTTTCAATTTAGTGATGACATGCCACTATTTTCGGCTTAAAATTATGATCCAATTTATCGAGAGAAAAAATGTTTTGTTAGCAATAATGGTATCGGATGTAGTTAGAACCTCATAAGTGCTAATGGGAAACTGACATGTCAGATCTCGTTAGATCTATGAATGTGTCTTTTCAGATCTTTAATCAAGTTGATTTACCAACGGTAAAATGAATGTTCACCGACTGATCACAATTTTGTGACACCATTTCCCCATTGGTCACAAGCTGAAATTGGGATTGGACAATCAAACTGCCGAAGTGAAGCGAAGAATTGGTCTAGGTTGGGCAGCATTCGGTAAAATCAGCCTAATCTTCAAGAGCATCTTGAATAACAGCTTGAAACGGAAAGTGTTCGATTCGTGTGTCCTCCCAGTCCTAACATATGGAGCGGAAACGTTGACATTAACGAAAGCATCAGAAAACAAGCTGAGGGTTGCGGAAAGGGCCATGGAACGAAGTATGTTGGGAATTACGCTCAGAGACAAAAGGACAAACGAATGGATCCGACAATAGACAAGAATCGTCGATGTCATGGAAAGGATAGCGTCTCTAAAGTGGAATTGGGCAGGGCATATTGCAAGAATGACGGATGAACGTTGGACAAAATCGATCATGAACTGAAGGCCACCAACAACCCGACCTATGGAAAGACCACCAGAACGTTGGACGAATAGCATCAAGAGAGCAGTAAGAGCAAATTGGCAGCAAGTGGCCACAGATATACAATGGCTGAAAAAGAAGAAGAAGAAGAAGATTTCCCCATTAATTCGAGTTTTTCACTGAACACTTTAAATGGGTTTTTCTCATAGAGATGTGACGCCTTTTCCAAGATTCGGTAACACCTTTAGGTAAAACTAGCTAGTCAGACTATGAGAATGTTAAATCTATGATGTAGCAGCATAAAGAATATAAGCCTAGAACCTTTATGATAACAATCAGCTACAGACCCTGTTGAGCAATACGATAAGGTCACCTCTACGAATTCTTTACCGAGATTTTTTTTTTCATGATTTTACTCAAAGGAAAGAGTCTACGATAAATACATCAAATAATGCTATCAGTCAGGATGGTGTCTCTACCGTTGGTTAATGATAGTTCTTTCTTTCACCTCGGAAGGTAGATCGATATTATTAATTTAAAGCACTACCGAACGACGTATCCATATATGAATTACATTACGCCCTTTACTGAATAGTCTTTTTATCAACTAAGTGACGAAAAGTAAAACTTTCGTTGCCTTTTTGGAGAAAAACGTTGTGTATGCAATTCGGTGATAAATCATTTTCCTCGCTTCTTCCCCTTTAAATGGAGTCATTAGTTTATTGACAGATGCGGTAAACCTTATTTCCCGGTGGTTTCATGAGTAAAATGGCTTGTGTTGTTATATGTTGTATCGCTTGACTTCGGCTTGAGCACCACACTTGGCAACTACGTTTTTTGGACCTTTGAGACTTTCATTTTCAGATGGGAGAAAATGTGAAATTCCAACAAATTGCTCGAGTTGGAATTTTCCATTTTCTTCCCGAGGTGAACACAACGTTTTCTATACATGGGAGGGAAAGAAAATTTTTTCTCTTGTCAAAAGAAAAGACGAGAAAATAGACATTTTCTCCTCCGAACTGTCATCGGGCAAAGCGTCAACAAATAGTAGATTATTATACCAGGGCTTTAGCCCGTAGGACTTTTACACATCGTGATACAGATATCAAATTATTTCGCGTGTACAGTATGCTTTTTTACTTCACGAGCGAGGTAAACGGTTTGTCCTAAATAAAATAAAATTTTCTTTCCTCGGTAGACATAGAAGCATTGCGATGACGCGGTTAAATTTTTAGTATGATCTTGCTTAGTTTCTCTAGCAAAGAAAATCGAGTAACTAAACAAAGTTAAATCGCCACACAGAGTGTACAATTCACGTACATGCACATGTAAGACGTAATATTCAAAAGCTCACCTGCAGAAATTCTTCCAGTGGATTCAATTGCCTAGCCGATGCAGCAACTTTCCGACGACCACTGACTTTACTCTGTTCTCTCACCCTTAATCGAGCATTCCGTTCAAACTCTTCTGGAACGTCGATCGGTTTTTCGTTGAATACGAAATTTTCGCTAAAATTTGTTGATACTCTGGTTATGCCCGTATTGTCGCAACAAATATTCGATGGTAATTTTCTGTATGAATAGGCACTGGCCGGCCCGGCCTCGTCATATTTTATTTGTATTCGTATTGTATTGTCTTCGGATGATGTTATCTCGATACCATCCTCGTAGTTGTGGAGGGCGGTGCAGGATTTTGATAAATGATTTTTCGATGAGTGTCCTTTCGCTAGTTTAGGATGGTGGCTGAAAACGAAATTGAATTGAAATTGATTCGGGAGAATGTTGAATGATTTTAATGGTTTAGGTTATGATAGAAGATTTGGCTCTAGACTCACAAAACTCGAAATAATTTTTAAGATTTGAAAAATAATTCCAAAGAAAAGATTCGTCTGTTGATCCTTATTGCTTTTATAGTCAAAAACAACTACCGTAACGCACCAAATTCACCCAATTCTAAGTTTTGATGACACACTACCGGCAAATCGATAAATTGAAACACAATATTAATTAGAGCTTCCTTTTGTAAAACTTTTGTCGTTTAGTTTGTGTGTTCTTTTGTTCGAGATAAACGAAGAAAATGTTTGAATTTATTCGCGACTGCGACATAAAACTAATGAACGTGCACACTGTCTCCTTGTAAACTTATGTTTACTTTTTAAAATCGTCACAACACACCACCATTCATCGAAGTTGCTAGGAACAACAGACTGTAAACAAGACCATACATATGCACGTAAACTATTACACCTTTATCGTCCATCCACTTATCAAATGAGTCATTTAACTTACCTTCTATATTGATCCGAATTTTTCGACGGTAGATCCGAATTCCGTTTGCTTTGACTGTTCGATATGCGATACGGGACTTTTCCACTTTCAGTTATTTTTTTCTCCCTTTTAGCAACGCTTTTCGTCAAATCATCACCACCGTTACGGTTATTATTACCATAACCACGGTCATTTACCGAGGGTTGTATAAGGCCAACTGATTTTATCATTGCGGATTTTTTTTAGTTTCACTCCTATTCTTATAACACTTCAAGGACGTTTCACGTTAATTCGTGCATGTGGTCTATATTTATATATTTTTAGAATTTTCTATTTTATTTCATTGATTTGCACAAATCTAAAATCCTATACTGGAGGGGTAATCGATGAGAAGAAATCTTGTGACAAAATTTGCCCATTTTTCGGGATCGTTTATAACTTTTGCGATGCGATTTTGCTATTAAATTCGAATGAAACATAAAGTAAAATCTACTACTTCATACGATAAAAATATTTTAGCCAGATTGGTGCGAAATCTTTTACTTCATGGTTGAACACACATTTGACTATATAAGTAAGGGCTAACTAGAGCAACTTAATACTCTTATTTTATTTACCTAAATTTTCTATTGGGTTCGACAATATTCGAACCTAGTTCTCAGCTGTATAGGCTATCTGAAGTGTGATTATTACTTTACATAAAATCATTGACAAGAAGGGAAGTATGTTGCATTTTCATTACCAGGGAAACGAAGCATGTAAACGTACTCTGTGTTGCTTGATATATGAGATGAGAGTGTGCATTTGTTAATGGCACGGAAAGGATATAGCCTTCAAATTAGAGATAAGTTGGCGGTCCTTAGTTAGTACTTAGTTAGGACAAAGATTTTAATTTTCCACATAGATTCTATAATATTCGTTTATAACCCCCCTCTGCGCTCCGAGCGTACATATATTGTAATCCAATTGTATTTCCTCTTCCATGAAAAACAGATATATTTACACACAAAATAGCAACAATATTGAAATAAAATGAATTGAAATCGTAGTTTCCTATCTCTATTTCGGATTATATTTAAATACGAAGCACCTGTGCAATAATTGGAATTTTATTTGAAATAGACGAGTGTAATTAGTCATAAATTTGGTTGTTCTAAAACAAACATGCGTTTCAGATGATTGTAGAAACTGGTGTACCGAGCTATGTCAATAGACTAGACAAGCTATATCGTTCTCTCTAATCTGTTTTCCACATTGACTGTGCATTGTAAGTACAAGTTAGGAACTATGAGAAAGATTTAAGAAAAATGATCCAAGCTCTATGGGTTTATTATACTCATATTACGTTGTTCGTTTTGTTACTTCACTGATGCAGAAACGCATACAGCTCACTGCATTTTCCTACATATATTTTCAAAGTTCGTTGTAAAATTTCCGCTCCATAAGTTTTTTTTTCTCTTTAATTCGTCCTAAATAAGCCACTGAGGGAGGGTCGAACTATTAAAATTTTATTTTAGTTTGTCCTATTATAACTGATCTTCTCTTTGCCTTTTCAATTAAAGTTTTCGTGACTTCACTTCCGATTTTTTATTGTTCTTAAACGTTAAAACTTCACTGTTCAACACATCATACCATTTACTTTTCATACATCAAACTTCTTCAAAATTGCTTAATTAGTGAGATTATTAAACTATCAAGCAACTCTTTGTACCACATCCGACAGTTTTAATAAAAGTTGCCAGCGATTGCCGTTCTTTTTTAAGTAACTTGAACTTTTAATTGCTCCAATGGCAATGGTATTGTTACACACAAATTTACAGAAACAAAACTTTCTATTAAAAAATAATTAAATTCCAACCGAATTCGGACATTCAGTTTTATCGAATTCCACCCACACACCCCATATCGGCACACTTTTCTAAGATTTCCTCACCAAAAAAAAACATAAACAAAAACAAAACAAAATAGCAAAAAAAAATGTGCAACTTGTGATCAAGAGTCCACTGTAACAACGCGTCGCATGTGATATGCGTGCATGATAGAAAGAAACTATTGTCGGTTGTCTATATTTGAAAATGCAGAAATTAAACCAACATCAACTATAAAATGTTTAAAAATCGTCACGGTTCTCTAATTTAAAAATGAAAGAATTAAATTGAGTATTATGTTGGCGAGCTCTTCTACAGCAACAAGTGATTCGTTTTTTTTTATTATTTTTTTTTTTCAAATCATTATGCATAAATGAACATTTATGTATGGTCTGGTCTTCAATGAATGAATAACAATCCATAGTCGGAGTTTGAAAGGCAAATTTTTTTACGAATGACACAGGCCGCAGTATTATGCAAATAGACAATGAACATGAACCAAATTCATCGATACGGACAGTTGGTTTGCAGAGAGAATTTTCCGCACTAAAACAAAATACATATAGACCTGCTAATTTGAAATAAATTTGATATATTAGGCAGAACCCTTACGTGCAACCTTGCTCTGATTATAATAAAGAAGCCAACGAGTTACCATTACAGCTTCCTGAAATTCCGAGGGGTTACGCACTTCTTGGACTAAATCGTATGGGATTAAATGGTTGAAATTGAAATTGAAACACCACCAAGGGTGGCAATCCAATTTAATCACATACTACTTGCTTCAGGCGATGGTGGGCAAACGCTGAGAGTTACTCTAGCGTCTAGGTACACATAGCAACGCGAAGATCTAATTCAAATTTTCTTTTGATCTTCTGTCAAGTTTGACATTATAACAAAGGAAAAATTTGAATTAGGTCTCTTAAGCGTTGCTATGTGTATAGTTCCATTTACTCTAGCTACACCCAGCGACGCGACGGAGTTCTAACTCAATTTTTCTTTTGTTTTTCTGTCAAGTTTGACAGAAGCACAAAAGAAAATTTGAGTTAGGTCTTTGCGGTCATATGTGTAGCTGTAGTTACATTTGTTATTTTTATAAGGAAAAACCTAACTTGACAAAAACTAAAAACTGTCGTCAAATTAGATTTTCTTGCAATAAAACCAGATGTCCTAGAAGTCGAAAATTTGAAAAAATTAAGAAAAATTTCAGAAAATGTGGGAAAAGTTTTTCCTATAAAGTCAGTGGGTACGGATTTTTGAGTGATTCCTCAACTTGTTAGTCAGAATGATCTTCAATGGTTGCACTGGACACATCAAACTAATAATAATGTTTGTTATTAATTTATCCAATCTTCTATGCGAACGCCTCTGAATTTCAGTTATACAACTGACTCTGATATCATGAACTAATTACGCGATCGCGAACAAAGGAGTCCCTATAATACAGTTCTATAGTTTAAAAAATGTCGTTTGCATTGTGACAAAAAAATAAAAGTTTTGTTCAGAACTCTTTATTATAATATAGCGCCAAAGTTTGGTGACCGATGATATCATTTTTTTTTTCATTACTTTGAACTTCATTCGCTTTAATATGAGGTCTTTAAGACGCAGCTTATCACTTCAAGCTAACGTTACATTTGAACATGGAAAGAAAAAATAATAATTTTTTATTGATTTACACAAAAAAAAACAAATCAAAAACTAAATAAATGAAGTCGATAAAAAAATGTTTTTTGTTATTAAATTAAATTGATTAGATTCTGTAAACGAATTGTAACCTTAATTTCCTTGAGCTGGTTATGGTTTAGTTACTTTTTTTTATTCAAACATCATTTGCCATTGATATTGGCGAATTGTTATGGATATACGAAGTAATATTTACGTCTATACATTGATCGTCGATCATATAGCGGCATGACTTGATTGAATTTGCTGCAAATAATGTCAATGTTAGTAAAACAAAAGGTAGCCGTAGAAAATCGGAAAAGCTCTTTGATAAGTACAATGTGACTTTCATTCGATTGTTTTGTAATTTCCTGTCCGTTTAAGATCAATATACATTGCCGTCACGGTTTACACAAAATAGAATAGATGGAGGTGTTTACTACCGCAGATAGGAATCACTTCAGCGTCACTAAGGAAACCTGTCACAGACGGCAAACATATTAACAGTTTTACTATCTGATCTATTACTTCATTTGATCGAAGATTTTCAGAGATTGATTTCAGAATCCTCTTACTTCATTTGTTTTTAACATGCTTTTTGCTATATAAGACCCCATTAGTCAGAGCTTGTCATTTATTATTGCTGTCGTTATCGATAACAGATGACAGCCGTCTGTAACAGGTTATTGTAGAGAATCGTTTTGTTTAACGAGTTTCATGAAATTTCGACGGCCGTAACATAACTCGCGATGATAAAAATGAAATGTCTTGTTTTCGTGTATTTATTGACCTCGGCTTCGCCTCGGATTTAAACATTTCACACGAAAATTCGCCTCTCCACTTATTATACCATTTTATGTAAATAACTGTTGAAGATCGATTTTTTACTGGCTGCGCCACTATTGTGAGCAGTCTTTTTTGTCGCATCAATATAAATAAACTGTTGAAGTCATGGCAAATCATCGTGTTTGATTGGGTAATATTTTATTAACAATCAACGGAACCATGAGACCAAAGCCCATGTGTATCAGTATATCATAAGGCTACGATTTGAAACCTATGCCACATCGTACAACTACTTAAGACGAGAAATGTTTGATCCGGTGCATAACGAGGGGTAGACTTGTCTACATCGCATATGATGATCAAGAGCAAGTAAATTATTTTCCTTAAGTCGTTTGACTGATCATTGACTGATTGATAATTTCTAAGACGTAATTGATATTTACTCAGAACTTTTATCTGATGAATTGTAATCTCATTAATCTAAACCGAATTACAAGAGACCGAACCAGTGTGGCTTATTTCTCATTACCGACATACTTATAATGAATGCTTCATCATATAAATGTTTAAGGCAATTAAAATTTAATTGAAACCAAGAGTGAATTTCTGGTTACTTGAGTTCAGTATTAGTAGATTAAATTAGTGTTGACTCGTTTAGTTTGTGGGAATCTTGCAATTTGGGTTGCCAGATAGAGAACATTGAGTATTGGGGTAGAATCAACTTAAACTCTTAGCACAGTGGCAAATGTGTCCAATACAAATACAAAAAAAAATGAAATAGTCGATGAATACCTACTTAATCTGTCACATACGGCTATTCATCTGTTATCGATAACAACGACAAAAATAATGACAAGCTCTGAGTAATCTTTTAAATAGTAAAATGCATGTTAAAAAAATTGAAGTACAAGATTTGAAATCGACCGATTAAACACTGTTATCGATAGAAGTAATAGACCCGACAATTAGACAATTATTACCTTTATATGCGTCCCAAAAATTAGATTTTAAATTGGACCAAGTCTTATACCAACTTTTTTGTTTACCTGTTAAGACCATTTATATTAAAGCGAAACCCTGTATACGAAGTAAAAAGTTGATACATTGTACTCCACACAGAAATTTATTGGAGTGATAAATAAAGGATTTCTTTAAAAAAAACAGATAATAATACTTGTCATATGCTTGCCGTCCGTAACAGGATAACAAGGGGTATAAAGTTGGAAAGTCCAGTTCTAGGCGAAGCCGAAACACTTTTCACTTTTATCCGTTGTTATTATGTAATGGATTTTATATGTTAAGGCAGTCGAAAGTTCATGAAGTGTGTGAATCTGTCGGTATTTTAGAGAAACGGATAAAAAGCGACGGAAAAATTAGCGAGTTTTCGGAGTTTTAATTTTCCCTGAGATCTATTCACTGAGCTATTACATCGACTTCTTCTCGTTTATCTATAAGATCCATCATGTTTACGATATCACAGTATCCGATATGTACCGGAAAACAATTCACAAGCTTCGTTTATGTGGCAACCATAACAATTTGCATATATTTATTGATTGTATGTTTTCTACCGCGAAAAGATCGGTCGTCAAATTCTAGGTATTGATACTCGTAATTATATGCATAGCATGCTATTGTATTACATTTAATGGGATATACTCTCTGTATGGTGTCTGTTGTTATGTATAAAGTTAAATATAGACTGGGAGCAGCAGATACATTTTTTTTTAAATAAATAAATTCGAGTAAGAGGCATTTAATGGAATTCAAAAGAAAAATGTTCGTAATCGAATAATGAAGACCTAATTCTATTTACCCAGAACTGTACTGAAGGAAACTTTTATCGTCAAAATTTTTCACCTCTATCAAACACACTCAAGGCAGCAGACTACCCCGTAAGAATCTTGTAGGTAAATCTTGTAGGTGAATTTAAGAGAAAACTTTCTACAACTCGCGCTCATTTCTGGTTGCCGTGTTGTCGATAGCAGTCAATTATGAAATCTTCTTAATTCATCGACTGCTTCTTCACCAGTGCCTATTTTTTGACGTCACCATGAGAACTATTTGGAAGAAAAACTCTCATCATTAATCTACCACTGAGTGCGCACAGTTTATGACGTAACGGATACATTAATCTGTATATAACTTTCTAAATTAATTACATGGAGATTCTCTAAATTTAAAGACCAGAAATAATATGTTTTCCAAAAAAAGGTTGAAATGTAATAGGGTTTGTAAGCGTGGTGTATGACGTCGTTAATTTATGACACCAATAAAACATATCACTAAGCATAAAATTATTCACCACTCGTCTGTGTTAATTATTACGTATTGTTGTTTAAAGGTCTTTAAAAAT
Source organism: Bradysia coprophila (assembly GCF_014529535.1). Lineage (NCBI taxonomy): Eukaryota > Metazoa > Arthropoda > Insecta > Diptera > Sciaridae > Bradysia > Bradysia coprophila. The sequence goes on from NW_023503302.1 coordinate 6,074,668, forward strand.
AGGTTTTTTTTTACTAAAAACACTCAATTACCATAATACGTATACGATGAAGACATAAGAGTTCATTCACATTTTTCCGATGACTACTCAGCGGAACTGCATTTATAGTGCGGGCTATGTTCACCACAAGTGGATATTGTTATTGTTTTGTTTAATTTCAGTTCAGGTGCGGTTTTGTAAAAATGAAAAAATAAATAAAAACAATTGAAAACCACCTGATGGTATTGGTTGAAACGTAGAATAAACATTTTTCACGGTGTAATCGTTATACGCACCTGCAGATTGGAAATGTTTGATTAAAAAATCTATTACTTCAATAGTTTTCATCATTTGGCTATTATAAGAGAATACCAGTTACTGTTCATCATTTAACCTTTTTTGTTACCGTCGATAACAGATGACTTGTTGTTTCTAAAGACGTAACGTCGTATTTCCTACAATTTCAAAAATTGTTTATTAGTAAATCGTCCTCGTAAAATTTACACTTTCTCAGCTCAATAGAAACGTATCTGCGACCCTGTGTATGTAGTTTGTTAAAAAAACCCTGAAAGGACCCAGAATTGTTGAATATCGTCTACCTCGTGACTAACGAAGCTTTAAACGAAAATAGAATTTTATCAGACTTTTCTTCGAGCATCTTGGAGTCTTATGAAATCGGTTCACTGTAGTAGATGAAATGAAGTCGATGAAGGCTGCTATAAGAGAAATCCTATAGATTTCGAGCAGTTTCAAATGGAAATTTCAATGCACTCGTCCAAAATTCGTTGTTCGTTGACAAGTGGAATGTAGGGGTCATCATTGGCTAAGGTTTTAAGATAGTAACTCTGCAATATTTTTGAAGAAAGACATGTAACTTGTAACGTACCAACTTGCGGAATAAGTCGCTAGAATTAACACGACAAGAATTATCTGATTCAGGTCAATACATCGTAAAGACTGATTGCCTGAAGACGAAAATTTATTTGCGATTTTGGTATAAGTATATACTCTTTGAGGTTCTTCTTGTCGCATCACAGGTTTTTCTTTGCTTCGGCTATCAAAACAACGTTTGCACACTTACACAATGATTTGCCATATGATTCCCCCCTATGATTTATCAATTTTCTATTATTAGGTAAACGCAACAACCGTGAGACAATATTGTTTACGGAAGAAATGACGCAGACGCATGGACTGTGTTATGATGGTAATATTTCTTTATTGTGACGACCTCTGAACAATGAATCATTTGCGTAATTCAAACATTTTCCAAGAGGATGGAACGTTAATTTGTCGATTGTAGATTTAGCGTCGGATATGTCTTCAAACGTTGTAGCTCTAACATTGTGGTTAGCTCCAAAATTTTGGCATGTTGCTTTTGTACTTGTTTAACTAATCGCGATCTTTCCACCAACAACGCAAGCCTACAAGGATTTTCAGTTCGTTGGAATATTGTTTCTACTAAATTTCGACCCTACTTTCAATTGTCCCTACCTGATTTTCCGTTCCTTTTCACACATTTCTTCGTGCTCCAGATTTCTTTTTAAGTTCAGTTCGGCAACATCCAAATTTACCAATTGAATTTTTCTGTCCAGATTTGAACTCTCCACCTTCTTCTCCAGTATCTTTCGATCGACAAACTGAATTTGTTTCATTCTGCGGAACGTTTTTGAGAAACTGAAACTTAAGTGGACGTTTCTGGGATAAGTCAATGAATTGTAATTACATGTCGCGACAGCTAATCTCCATACGAGCATACACAGACTCTCGTTCGCGTTCCAAATCTGTGTTTGATATATTTTCACCTCGTCCGAATTGCTTATATTGCAACCAGTTCTGTACCTCTTTTGTGATCTGTTGTCATGGACAAATGAGAAAATTAAATTTTTCATTCGCCCGTTCCCTTAGCTATACAGTAACAATTTTATAGCGAAACTCAGAGTTTCAACGGAAGTTTTTCATGTAGCCCTCCCTCACTCAGGAGCTACAACCATAGGTAGCTAAAGTTCATTGAGTGTGTCCAAACTCCCAGACCTCTTAGAAGTTACGTATTACCTATCGCATAACGACTCTTTGATGTGCATGTGCAAGATTACGAAATTTGTGCAATACTCGGACAAACGCTACTGCTACAACAGTTCCATTGAAGCACACCTAACACACTCACTTTACACTTTTCGATGCATTTTATAGCATCCTCCTTGTTGCGCATTTTAATTCGCAGCGTTTTGTGTTGCCATTCCTTATGAATGATTTTCCTACGGAACACCGCAGCACTTTCCATGACTCTAAGCTTCTTATTGCCAGCTTTCTACACCGTAAAAAATGATGAAAATTCGTTGGATTGAGGCTTACGCCACGATAAATACCCTGATTATTTCATTGATTTCATAAACATCTGACTCATGAAGCAATACGGCCGTGTCGAAGTCCTTAATGGAACCGGTCAATGGAATTTCGATGGCACCTCCCTTCAGGCATATTTGAATTGACCGGTTGATTAAATTGGATTTCTAAGAAATGATCGGGAAAGTTAAAGTAAATTGCGTTTCCATGACATAGTAGAATGTTTTGTGTGAACCTGTTCCTCACGCAGCTCACCCAATTTCATGTCAAATTGGGCTAACTTTTGCCTTTTCAAATTTATTTCTTTCGAAAATGCGTTCGCAGAAGCTGAAAATTAGGGAAAATTAAATGAAAAATTATTAATTATGACGCACACAACGTCCATACCTTCAGCCTCAGCCAGTAATGCTCCACAGCTCCTAACTTTGAATTCAACTTCAATTTTCTCACGTCTCATTTTGCACAGAATTGGCCAATTTGTCTGGTCCATAAGATTCGGAGCATTGCTAAACTTATCAACCTTTTCCAGGTATTCCAGATGAGTGAAACAAACTTCCGGTAGTGGTGGTCCATTGGTGCTACAATCGCCAATATTTACACGTTTTGCCATGTCTTGGAGTATGGCTGCGGTTTGCCATGCACGCATTTGCCACTTTGGACGTCGTCTAAGCAGACGATTGAATCAAGCATTGGAAGTTGGAACAGCAAGAATAAAACGCTTTTCACCTGAATACTCGATATGCTTGATCGACAACGGCCTGCGATGGTGCACTCAACAGGAAACTGCTTTTGAATTGCTTATCCAACAGTCGATTTCTTTCGTTTAACTCTTCGTATCTCGTGCGGCAGCCCAGGAAAGTAAATTCAAGGAAATTATGGGTCACAGAGAACTTTTCGATTTCATCCTTCAGCTCTTGTACCTCTTTGCTGAAACGAGAAGGCCTTGAAACAATTTGATCATGGAGAAATGGGAAGTCATTCGTTACTAAAGGTCCTTCTCTTTCTTCGACAGCAACTGTCGGTTAAAATTGAGCAAATGATAGCGCAACAATTTCAGCTCTTCACATGCGACGCAAAATTCGATGTGCAACTTTTGTAAATACGTTTCGCCCACTTTCGTATTGAACGACTTGACCTGCTTCTCTAACAATTCTTCGATCATTTGCTCTTCTTCAGTCAGCTTGACAAAATACCTGTCGCGTTCGTCGTTGATTTGCTTCATCTGCTTTTCATAAAGAGCAATGGATGCTATGTCAGCTGCAGTGTAGTTCTTTGGATCTTTGCCCGAAGTAAGGCATTCTGGTTGCTGTGGATCTTTTTTAATCTCATCTTCCCATCTACAGTAACATGACTTCGGCGGTGAATTTTGCTGGACCCAAATTGATTCACAGGTAGAACTTACCTCTGTTCAAGTACACCGTTCATCATCACATTTAACGCTCGATCGGGAAAATCATCAGCCATAAGTTCACGGTAGCGGCGCATTGCTTCTTCATTCTTTTCATCTAACAATTTCTGCTCCGCTTCAGTGATGTAAGGTCGTACACCTATTTCTGACTCGTCGACCTATTGAAATAATTTTTTTTTCAAGTCGTAGGTCTAACTGATGTAATAGCTAATGGGTTGGATGGGGCTCTTGCCTTAATAATCGAATTGGGATTTTCGTCGTGCATGTACTCCGGATCGACAATTTCTCTGTAATGTTCGACAGATGACTTTCTCAATTTTTCAAGAGTATTTTTCTCGTGCTGAATGTGCCGCAATCGTTGGTTCCGTTCTCTCACCAAGTTGATCTCATAATCTTTCGTTTTTTTCATCTTATCGAAAATTTTGTTAAAGTACTTGCGGAGGGCCAGAATGTCGTGCTGTGTTACAGTAAAGGGGTTGGTCGTTAGACACGCTTTTCGCGTCAAGACAATTATTTACTTACGAAACCCATAACAGTTTCGGCATACATTTGCTGGTACGTGACGACTTCCATTTGATTGTACCGGTATGGAAATGGACGAATATAGATGTGGCTTGAGGTGCCGCTTAACGGTAAAATGTAATTGGAATTCGGTTGCTGTTCCACCTGATCATTATCGTTGTAGTTAATTTCGCCAATTTTGTCCCGTTTATAACCAGGCAATTTAGATAGACCAATTTCCAGTTGACTGGTTGTCTTTGGTATCCACGGCTCAAAAATATCGTCCTGGCTGACTAAATTTTCGGCTTTGCGATATAAAATAGTTCGCGCTAAGTCGTTCTCAATGTTTTCACTGGCCTTCAGCAATGCATAGTTTTCGACTTTCAATTTCGTGAAGACTCCCCGCAACGTGGTCCCCTTAACATCAATCGGATCCCACGTGCTCGCTAGAATAAGTTCCGTTATTTTACTTTGCGATACGCAAAATTGCGTCAGATAAGCTTCTTTTTCGAGCCGATCCTGTTGTGCTTCCTCTAAAAACGTATCCGTCGCCTCGGCATTCAAATTGAACTCATTGATATCCAATTTGGTGTTGCTGGGTACGGTCTCATTTTCGTCGATGAGCTTTCGCAATTTTTCTTTGATCTTTTCCAAATCTTCCAGAAGTAATTGCCGATCGGTCTGGAAATTTTTCCGTTCCTGTTCCATTTCTGATTCCAATTTTTGTTGTAGCCATGTTTTCTCTGGACAAAAGGAGCTTCTTGATTATCTATCATAGAAACGATTCTAATTGCGGTATTTGATGGATTCTATGTCTAAGTATCTCAGTCTTTCATCAAAAGGTTTTCCTTTTGGAACACAATACATTTCAAATGACCTGCGCACAGAGTTCGACTAGCAGATCCTTTTCCTTTTATGAAAATATTTTCTTGAATTCCCTTGAATTTCCTTAGATTTCTGGAAAAGGATTTTCAAAAAAATGCGAGATTTTTCAAGAGAATATTTTCTCGAAAATAGGGTCTGATTCTGGTCTCAAGGATTTGAATTCGCACTATTCAGGCGTTTGATACAATTGGTTCTTGATTAAAGGTTCGAAAATACCTACAGATCGTCTACGCTCGACTGTTATAATTTCTCGGCATAGCATATAAGCAAAAGAGCCAAAATAGGTACGTACCTTCACCTTTCGGAGACAAATCAACATCCATTGTCTTCTTGAAATCGGCGAGATTTGTATCCGTTTGCAGTGCTTCTTTTGTTGATTTATGAAACTTATTTGATAGGTCTGTACACATCAAGTTATTGCTGCTACCCAACGTAATGAAAAACCTACAATGATCAAAAGGAGATAGACGCTGGGAGTGATCGATTATTTTGTAGAAAGTCATGTTGAGTCGAGCAATCTTCTTTTAAAATGTTTTCAAAGGAAATGATGCTCATTACCGAAGCAGTAGCCAAAGAAACGAGTCAAAGCTTTTTACGAGATCATTCAATTGGTAATCGAGATCTAAATTTACCTCAAATTCGCATCAACAACACATCTCATTACACCGCCGAACCTTTTGTTGTGCGGAAAAAATGAGGTGATCACTTGGAATGTATTTGAGTCCCACACATTCACCAAACCGTCAATACCAAAAGTAACGAAAAACTTCGAATAAATTTGAACTTGAAAATATTTCAGCAAATGTGGCGTTCGAATGGTGGTCGCAATTTCAAATCGCTTGCTTCGCGTTAGCGTAATAATTTCGAATTCAGTCTTCTTAAACGGTACGGCAAGAAATTTGTCCAGTCCGTCGTTTAGGTATTCGATTGATGTGTAATCGTTGGACAAATTGATTTCATTGGTCGTACAATTACCGCCAACGACTGTAATGTGCAGTAACTGGTCAGACGAAATCATTTTGGTCGCGTCATTTGTTGTCACACATAGGGCAGTAATGTGAGTTTCTATAGAGTTGTCGTTGACTGTTAGATGTAAAAGCTTCGTCGCTAGTGGTATCTGGTTTGTTACATACATTTTTCCACCGGCGAGATACTAAAACGAATTCTCGATGAGGGCACACTGTCTCGAGCAGTCTATTTGCGTGAACTAACCTGAGCTACGAAAATATTATTATCGCTAGTGTAAGCAACGATTGTACGGCCATTCGACGAATAATTTAGACTTTTGATGCAGCGGGTGGTTAGGTAAAATTTGGACAAATATTTAGGTTGTACTGGTTCACTTAGCGATAGCGAATATAAATAGCCAAGCGCGTTACCATAAGCCACAATTGGTAATTTAGGGTGTGCTACCATGGCAGATATATTGTCTAACACGATTTTTGATACCTGCAGTGATGCAAAGATTTAGAAAACTTTGCTTCATCGATAGCAGTTTGAGTGAACCTTTTTATCGGTTGCTACTTCAACAACGCAAAAGTCGTTCGACGAGTTCACTGTTGCCACAAACTTTCCGGCTGGATTTATTATCGCTAAATATTTTATCGCCCTGCGGAGTAGTAAATGGATCATTTTTAGACTATGATGTCGGAGCTAATCACAGCTTCTTACGTGTCAAATTGGGTGACCATTTCCAACTTTGGCGGACTAGCATCGGAATCATCAATTAATTTCATCAAATTTCGATCGATGCAGGCCACCAATAGTAACTCCATGTTGTAACAGAATGTGGAAGTTATTGCACTGCTCGACGATATATTCCATTGTTCTACCCAGTCTTTTACGATTTTTTTGAAGTACTGCAAGTATGAGGATCACTCAGACCCGATATTCAAGTTTGCAGAAAATGAAACACGAAATCTGAATCCTTTTGATGCACTTACTCTCAGATATCCATCACATGCAATCACCAGTCCTCCCTTGTACCAATTAATATGAGTGCTGATATCTTCAACCTCACTTGATGCAACAATAATTTGATTGCATTTATTAGACGTTGGATAGATCTGAAATCATCATTCAGAGTTAGTGGCAGAAAAAGAAACAGACCTGCAAGTAAACCAGTACCTGGTACACTACACTTTTGTTGTTCATGAAAAATATGCACCCGTCGATGCCATAACACATTTGGAATGGTCCCGATGCATCTTTGAATGGACATTTTATTTTGCGTTTAATTAACTTTGCCGTGTCCACCGAAGTGTGCACTTCCCAGAAATTCATATTTCCATCGTCAGGATTGTATTGGGTGATGGTCAGAGGTAATGAATGACTGACTCTGCAATTAGAGAATCATAAAGGGTATATTAACTGACACACGCTTCAATACTTCTTACTGGTTCAATAACTTTAAACGTTAACGAACTGATCACCTTAAAACCTGATGATCCATCTGAATGTCCATTTGTTCTACAGCTAACAATTTTGATGTTCTCCAGTTCCAAATTTCCAGTTCATATTTGGGAAGACCAGCCACAGCAATCAGATGCTCCGTTTCCGAGAATTTCATTGTTAAGTAAGGTGCACTATCAGATCCTGCAAATAAATTCCTAGATAACCGACTTCTCGAAAAATCAAATCGTCGAACTTACTTTGGAAGCAACTGATTTGCTTAAAGTCCGGATATGAGCACAGCACAATCTTGGGACTAATGCATGCGCCGGAAAATGCAAATATGCCATAGAGTTTGTGGCCTACGAAACACGTTACACCATTTCCAATATTACCGGTAACAGACTGTGAATTGCTGCTACCATCACTCAAGTTTACGAATGTAAGTGAATTATCACCACCGAACAGTAGTATGTTGTCGTGAATGAACGATGCATTTTTGATTTCTTGATATTTTGCCCACCTAGACGACAAAATCAGTATTGATTGGTGGAATGGATGAAATTATAAATTAATTCACCGCAAGGATGTATCATCGTCGTTCAATTTCAAATCCATTTTGTTGACTGAAGGACCACACGAAGAGTCAGTGTTGCGTTTTGCTTATTTTATTGATTAAACGAGTCATGGCTACTATACGGTTTTCGTTTTGTAGAGTACACCTGTTGAAGGCATATGGTATCTTTCAAAATGAATTGGGAAATTTTCTCTCATGTAATGATTAATCCTCCTCATTGCTAATTATAGCATTGCTTACTAATTCGATAAATGAGAAGAATGGGTCAGATACACATAACAACTACATAAATGTGATTTGTGCTAAATTCCATCACCCACAGAATATACTTCATGTGCGAAATTCCTGACAATCTAAAAGTTTTCTCTCTTTTCACTTATATGCTGATCAATTGAAATATAAAAGTCTTAGGCTTGATTTCCACTTACAGAAAAACTACTCGGTTCAACGGCTCTCTCTTTCCATTGTTGCAGTGTGAGTAACGGTGAGTAACTGGAGTGAACTGCGATCCTACCCTAATGCCCTGCTAGTTCACCGAACATCTCCACACTCGAGGAAAACTAAATCTCTATAGGAAAGGATTTCGACTGTTTCTAAAACAAAATATTTCCGTGCATTTAAGCAGCACTGAAACCGGGAATGGAAAACGCTTCGTTCGAGGTGTAAAAAGTATTTTATTTAAAGAGTCAGTCACCGAGCTCCGGTGAATCTTCAGTCCAAACAGCTGTCCAACGCAACAATTCTCTACAAACATCCGTATTTACGGCCTCAATCATGGTTACGTTGAAATTTTCCTCCGATCCAGACATATGGTAAATGGCCACTTGCCCTCTGGTCATTTCGCCGTTGCACTCCACCGTTGCAAAACAGTCAGTTGATCTCTTTACGGCCTTCACATTTTCCAAAAACACTGAAACCAGAAAAGCGTCGCACGGATTCCACTGGGTCTTATTTTTTGGCCTGTAAATAGCTTCATCGACTGGATTCATGACATCCGTGACGCAGCTTTTAATATTGGCAAGTTCATTGAATCGGTAGTCCTGCAGAAATAAAACGCAAATCATTCCATCAAATTTTTCCTTAGATTACACAGCATTCACTACAACCATTGAAATGTCGATGGTCTGTTGCATGCACGCTTCCCACGGAACAATCGTTATTTTCCGCTTCGTGTTCTTTAACACTACATAAGCGGCTTCAGGATCGGAAAAGAAATTAAACTCGGCGCACTCAGATTTGCAGTTTCCAATGGCGCTATAGTTACCACCCATCACCCAAATATCTTTGACCAGGTCAGCGAAATCCGGAAACATTTTCATTGCCAATGCAACATTTGTTAGCGGACCAACAGCAATCAAAGATATTTGTTTTGGATGCTGAAACGATTGAATTTTGTACATGTCACTGAAGAAATCAATTCCTTAATTAACACGAACCTCTTTCACCATGCGATACATGTAATTAACAGCATTTTCCGAGTCAATGAGATTTAAATCAATCGTCGTCGGGAGCACAACATCGCCAAAACCGTTTATGCCATGATAGAAATTTTTCTTAGATTCCTTGACCAGTGGTTCCACGGCTCCCTTGTACACCCGAACCTATTTTACAAAGTTTCAATTGAACCAAATGGTTTAGTGTTCGATTAAATTTGGTTAATTTACGTCCAATCGATCAGAGGCCGACAAAACTCTCAAAGCATTTTCGGCAGCATTTTCAAGCGATGTATTCCCATGAACAATAGTTATTCCTAATGTCTTTAAATTGTATCTCTTCTCGGCCTTCAGCAACATAAACAATGCCCATGCATCGTCTGTTCCCATATCTGTGTCAAAGATAACCAGCTCGGGCTTCGACATGTTTGAATTGAATGTAATCAACTGACTGAAGTTTAACAGAGAACTGATTCAGTGGTACATTATTCAAGTTAGTTCAAGTTAACCGTGTATCACTAGAGATGTGCAGGTTACACGGTAGTGAAAAGAAACCTGATCTGAGCACGAACATCGGGTTATTAGTATCAAATTTTCGAAATTCATTTTTTTATGGTTTCAGTACTCATAACTCTTGAAAACTCTTACATTTCTCGATTCTGAGTATTTCGACTACTTTTCAAGTTTCGGTCTTTTTCAAAAAAAAAAATTTTCCGGGTTCGGTACTGCGCGGGAATCGAAAAGAAATAAATCCACGCATTCACTCGAAGTGGATTCATTCTTATCATTTAGCCAAACAGCAAATTAAGATAAGACTTTTATTAGGTCTCACATTTCATGGGGAACATGTGATTTAAATATTTTCTTACATGCTTCGGTGAGTGTGTATCTTATTCAATTTATATATTTCTTATCTGGCTCTGTGTGTCCGTCCAAAACAGCTGATAAAACAACTTTATTATAAGAGGCGACGAACTCACTGTAACTATCTGAAAATGTATGGTGTGATGACTTAGACTTTTCTCGAATTCATTTGGGCGATGTTAGCGACATTTACTCAAATTTACTTCCCCTCCCTTTAGGTATAAATAACTTTGTGGATATCCCCCTACATATACGATATTCTGACTGTTGGAAATGTCAGTAAATTGATAAAATTCCAATATCTTGTGTTTTCTTGCTATACTATCAACAAATCAATGCGATTGTGAAACGGTGAAAAATTAGACTAACAAAATCATTTGGAAAGTATTTGGATCACCATCAGTGGAATAACGTTATATGGAGGAACACCAACAGAAGGACGAGGCTACGTTAGACGTTGACTATACGTACAAATATAAGTCAGATGGTCCGAGTTCGCAGTTAGATGAGTTCTTAGATTCATGGCGTCACGAGATTTATCGGAAGAAAAGTGAAAATATTCTTCGGTTGAACGACTATTGTTTGTACGAAATCTTCAGCTACTTGCCGGCTAGTGATTTGTGTGCGGTGAGCGAAACATGTCGCGATTTTCGAAGAGTTTCACACTGGTATTTCGACAGACATAGCGACGGTTTTCGTTTGGAACGGAAATATCTATATGATACGTCACTGTGTATTGCCAACAATATGTGTGTAGTGAATGAGGCATATGAAAATTTTCAAAGTTTTTGCCATTTTTCTTTTGAAGAGCACAGGAGAAGTTATGGCATGAAACGGGAAAAGTATTTTCATCGAGATTATCATTCCATTGGCATAACAATGAATGATGCTAAACGGTTCATCCGAAATTTTGGTCGGTTTCTTACGAAATTGTCGCTCAAAAACGATGAATTTCAATATAGTGAAAAGCCGATTAGATTGCTGCCTTTACTAGACCGATATTGCACTAAGTTGCAGGACCTCGTACTTGATGTCGCCTTCTCGGTTCCAATGAACATCACCCAGTGCGAGCGATTGAATTGGAATTTGCATCGATTGACGATCTTAAATTATGATGGCCTCAGAGGCCTAACATTTTACCCAATAGATGTTGACTCTATTTTGACACACTTTGTTTCGTTAAAGCATCTGAGGATGAATGGGGTGAAATGGATCGTACCTGAAGGAACAGACGTAGTGAAACGTTATGAAAAATTGGAATACTTATCGCTTCGAAATTTTCTTCTACCATGCATCGACATGTTCACATCTTTCCTCACTGAAAATTATCAGTTAAAGAGAGTCAAGTTAACAGATTGCGGCTTTCCAGAAAATGGGATTGAAGCGAACTTTACAATAACATTGCCAAATTTGGAGTCATTCTGGCTACGATCGCGAGACAACGAGTGTATAGTTAAGTGGAGAAACAGAACTGATGACATTAGGCCACTTCATCTGACAAACATTTCGGGCAATATTCATGCACTGAAAGAACTTCTGATCGATTTGAAGATTTTTGGAAGATCTAGCCTCAACTCACTTTTTGTCCATTTGGCAGCACACAAAACCATTGAAAATCTTTCTATTTTAAACATTGACACACTTTCGATCGAATTGGTAGGTCACTTGTGCGCATTGACCACGTTGAAAGCATTGATATTCGAATGTGTCGAAGGTTTTAATAGTGAGATCATTAAGCAATTAGCCTGCGAATTGCCGAATCTAACTTATGTTGGATTTCATCTTTGCGACGTTAATTTCTGTCTGATCGAAAGTTTTCTGGAATTTTCACATAATCTAAAGACAATTGTTTTGTTTACTCCGACGAGTTACAGATATCAATCAGTCAACTATCCGCTTACGCAAGCTATATTTTTGTCTTTGGTCAATTCCCGACTTCGAAACAAGCACAACAATGACACGTTATCGTTGCTTGTAAATCGAGAAACTATTCCTCATGGACACGTTGAACTATACACCGATAATAATGGAATCGCGCACTTGCTATTGCTTTGGGTCCATGTTATCAAAGTGCTGACGAGTTAATTATTTTTTCTTAGCGATAATATAATACTTTTCGAAAACATGGATGTAAGAACGAAACAAGTTGAAATAAAGTTCACTGATCATGGCCTCTAGTTTTCTTGGTACATCAAACTATTCCACAATGTAGACCAAGGTCCGATGAGCATTTATCACAAGCACCCAGCCAACCACAGCCTCGGCTGATTCAGAAAGAGAAAAGTAAACACAAATCGCATTTTATGTAAGAAGTAAAGTCAGATAAATTATCATTGGAAGCTAGGGTATCAAGCCACTTTGTAAATTAAATTTAAGGTAAAAAAAATGAAAGTGGTCGACAACCGATCGAAATTTCTTTGTAGTACTAGGTGACATTTTAGAAATTGTCCTATCTATCCAATAGACCCTCCAGCCCGAGTTTTAATACTTCTAGGAAGTATGTAGTCAAGGCCTTCCTAGTTCCCAGTTCCCATGGAACCCTCGACCGCCAGGTTAATTGATGCGCCCAGGCGTCACTGGTCAGAGAAAATTTTTCTTAATACAGTCACTGGAGCCAGTACAGCCAACGGTCCAATATATTTGATGTCTTGTGTCATCGGCCCAGTCGAGCACTACAATCCCCTAAAATTTTAACGAAGTCGAAGCCTTATTACCCGATATAATCAGGGTGAAAAAATTTCCACCTGAAAACCACAGATTTTTCAAACAGCTCTATCACGAAACCGACAATTCCAAGAGAGGCGAGATATACCTCGTTGAACTCGTAATGAAGCAAGGACCTATTTCATAGAATTGAAAGACGATTCAAACGAGCTATAGCTTGCCCGGATCGACGAACCATTGTATTCATTTTTACTAAAATTGGTTCAAGTTTCTACGATATCACTCTGAAACTTGTTTTTCGAAAAATAAAATAGTGTCAAAAACAAGGTATGTGTTGATATAATGATATCATGGACGCATGCCCCTTATTATGATTCATAAGAAAACATTTGAATGGTAAAAATTTCAGTGCTTCAGTATAGTAAAAGAGTGAAGATTAAATTTCATACAAAATAGTACTCTATTTGGCAGCTGTCATTAATAGCACTTTTGCTTGAAGTGCGTTGGTGCAGTTAAATTTGCCTTCTTTGCCATATGCGCCATCTCTTAACATCTCTTTCTTGAATATGCGCACAACCTTCAGTACGTTTCTCAAACAATTTTTTTACAACTTTGACATATTTGTTGGTTCTTTTGTTTGGCGTGCAACAGTTGTGATGTGGGTTGCATTTCATAAACAAAAATTCGAAACAAGCTGTAAAAACTAGCAAGCCTTCTCGTGTAAGCTTAATGGTTTATTCACATTTTTTTTTGTTTTAACTATTTGTTATATTATCCATTTCAGATGTGGATGCAATTGTCTGTAGTACTTAATCAATTGAAACATTGGCAAGCACAATCAATCTCAAAATATGTCGAACACAGATCTACATGTACAGTGCAATGTAGTGGAGGTTGACCATCAGAACGATGATATCAAGGATGATTATGAGTACATATTTCTATCAGATGGATCGAATACGCAGTTAGATGATTTCTTAGAGACATGGCGCGAAGAAATCTATCGGAAACATAGGATTCTTCGCTTGAATGACGATTGTTTCTTCAAAATCTTCAGTTATTTGCCGGCGAATGATTTGTGTGCGATCAGCGAAACATGTCGTGATTTCCAAAGACTTTCCCGCTATTACGTCGAAGGGCATAGCAAAAGATTTCACTTGGAACGGGCGAGTTTCTACAACAAGTGGTCTAAAATCAGATTGAATGATGCTAAACGGTTCATTCGGAACTTCGGTCAAAACCTCAAAATATTGTCGCTCAAAAACGACGAGTTTGAGAGTGATGCAAATCCGATGAGACTGCTGCCTCTACTAGACCGATATTGCACTCAGTTGCAGGACTTTGTAATAGACGTCAGCCATTTGAATCCAATGACAATTATCCAGTCCGAACAACTGAATGCTAATTTGCAACGATTGTCGATCGGAGCATATATGATACCCAGTGATACCAACATATTCGGCCCACTAAATATCGACGCAATTTTGACACACTTTACAGCGTTGAAACATTTGGAGGTGAATCACTTGCGTTGGACCGTAGGTGAAGGTGCGTACATAGCGAAGCGTTACGAAGCATTAGAGTCCTTATCGCTGCAGAGTTTCATTTTACCGCCTGTCGACACGTTAACAGCTTTCCTCAGCGAAAATCGACAATTGAAGAGAGTGAAGTTCTCGTGTTGCTTCTTTAATAAATGCACGTATCCACTAACACTGCCAACAATTCCAAATTTGGAGTCATTCACGTTACTTAGTGACAACAATTTTCATGTATCCCATGATGACATCGGAGGTATGCAAATACATCAGCTTCGTTTGTCGGATATTACGGGCGATATTCCAGCACTAAAGAAACTTCGAATCGACTTGAAAAATTTTCAAAAATCCAACCTCAACCCACTTCTTGACCGTTTAGCAGTGCACAATACCATCGAAAAAATTTGTATTGAGAGAACCCATGAATTTCCTGACGAAATGGAAAAACACTTGTGTGCACTGACCTCGTTGAAAATATTGAGGTTTACCTGGGTTAAAGGTTTTACCAATGAAATTGCCAAAAAATTGGCCTGTGGCTTGCCGAATTTACCGTATGTTGAATTCCATTATTGCGATGTTACCTTCAGTATGATCGAATATTTTCTGGAATTTTCGCATGGTGTTCATACAATTTGTCTTTTTATGCATGTACTGCACAAGAAAAGATCACCGTTCACGAAAGCTGTGTTGTTGTCTATGATCAATGCTCGACGCCGAAACAGACACAGGAATGTGGTATTGACGTTGATTCTAAATGACAAAGTCATATCAGAGGCAAAAAGAAATGAGGAAGGAGTTCTTAAATTGTTACTGGACTGTGCTGATGTTATCAGAGTACTCCCATCACGTACGATAAATATTCTGAAGTAAAGGTCTTTTCTTAGCGAAGCTATTGTATAGTGCATTAAAATCATTCCAAATAATTTGTATACTTGGACGTCTTAAACTTCACTTAGGTGCCATTCAAATAGTGCGCATGTTGTCTTGAGGTGAGAGGGTCAGACTAAAGCGTGTGTTTCATACATTTTTTCAAAGAGTTTATTACACTGATCTATCAGTATATAACCTCTTTGGGGAATGGTCTAAAAAAATTATTTTTTTAGCGTATTGACCTCAAGTATTTTAGGTTTATATTCGTATGATTATGGTACGTAAAGTAAAAACTGTTCTGTAATCAAATACCAAAAAATATTATATCAAAACGAGGAAATTTCTGCGGAATAAATTTTAAATATTTGTTAAATCACACAAAGTATATTCAGGTATCCTCCCTCCCTTCACTAATGCTAGGGCCATGACCTGAACCTGGAATTTCATGTTCTTTACAACCAAATCCAACAAAATAAAGTTTTTTTTTCCATAAATACACAAAAAAGGGTTTAGATTGGACTACCAATCCTTCCCCTCTCAGAAAATTTTGAAATTTGGAGGCACAATTTAACCTAGACCCTCGGGCTACATTACTAAAGGACCTAACTAGGAGTTCAAATCCAGAGATATTTTTTTAGAATGTCGTTTTGCTATTTTTGAAAAAATGCTCGTTGTGGCACATTGACCTAATTCACGGTTAATGGTACAAGATGGCTTACGATTACGACAAAGAAATCATTTTTCTTTGAGTAATAATAATCTAATCAGCGATGCACTTCAAGCAAAAGTGATCATAGTAGTCAGCTGCAGAAAGTAATCTATTTTACATGAAAATGTTTTTACCTTGTTGTACAGTTGTGTGACACAATGTCAAGTTTGAGTACCCTATTTAAAGTTCCACTCATGCTTGAAGTGCGGTGGTACTCTAAATAAGGTATTGAAACTTGACAGTGTGTCACCGGAGTCACCTGTAACACACTGTTATTATTATTAGCGTATGGAAAAACTATTTCGTACAAACGGGTTCGCTCGATAACCGATCTGGGAGTCATCATTGATGATAAATTATCATTTAACGAACACGTCGACTTCATCACAAGAAAATCGTACAAGCTTCTGGGTTTCATTTTTCGATGTGGAAGATACTTCTCCAATCAATCAAGTTTTATGTCACTTTACAACGCTCTCGTCCGAAGTAGACTTGAATATTGCTCATCAGTTTGGAGTCCGTTTTATCACAATTCTACCAGTCAAATCGAACGTGTGCAAAAAAAAAATTCCTGAATGCTGTACTTCAAATTTAACATGGAACGAACATCATACGACCAGCGACTTAGAGTTCTCAAAATGCATTCTTTGGAATCTAGACGACTTGAGAATGATGAATTGGCTCTCTACAAGTTGATCCATTACCGTATCGACTCCAATCTACGCAATCAGCTCGCATTTGATCACCGGAATAAGTCGACACGACGAAGAGCCGTCTTCTATCTGCCGAAATTCAAAACTAACATCCAGAGAAATTGTCCTATTTATCGGCTGCAGGAGCATCACGACATGTTCTTCTCAGAGTTGGATATTTTTGATGGCAGGTTTTCAGTGTATAAGGAGCTTGTCAAATCTCATCTTACATATTAGTTTTTGGAATTTCTGGTTTTGAACTATTTTCTAATTTTGTTATGTGATTCG
This sequence comes from Bradysia coprophila, assembly GCF_014529535.1. Taxonomy (NCBI): domain Eukaryota; kingdom Metazoa; phylum Arthropoda; class Insecta; order Diptera; family Sciaridae; genus Bradysia; species Bradysia coprophila. Next base: position 6,091,810 of record NW_023503302.1, read on the forward strand.
GATTTGAATATTCTTTTTTTTTCTAAATTTTTGATTGACATGTTATTGGGCTTCGGCCTGTTTGTTGATCGTAAAACGAATAAAAATAAAACAAAATAGTACCCTATTTGACAGCTGTCGACTAGAATCACTTATTGAAGTGAGTAACAGGGATTATTTTCATAAAGAAAAAAAAAAAGGTTTTCACTCAAGTTACGGTTATATGGTGTCCACAAATTTCTCCAAAATCGTTCGATCTTTCGACCGATCAAGATCAAGAAATCACAAATGACTCTAGTTTTCAGGCGGAAAACTTTTATGAAAATCAGTTGAGTAGTTCCAGAGATCTACCGCAATTTGTATAAGAGGCTTAGTGAAAATTTTTACAGATTCATTGGTGGTATATTTGATAATCATCATGTAAAGAAAGCAAAAATTGAAAAAAATCAAATTTGTCTCTAAGTGGAAATCCAGTCTTAATTATGGTTTACACTAAACAAAAAGTACTTCATAAGTTAGCCGTGAGAGAGCGATCTGTCAAGTAAACAAAGCAAAAATTTAGAAAATTCAATTTTTTCTCTCACACTGAGCCAGGTTCTGAAAGAACCAGGTTAAGACAACTCTGAGTTGATCACGAAGGCGGTGACAAATTGTATTGTTTTGTTACATGAAATGGAGAAACCTCGTTTTGCGTTCAGCAAATTGTATTGCTTTGTTACATGAAATGGAGAAACCTCGTTTTGCGTTCAGCAAATTGTATTGTTTTGTTACATGAAATAATCGGTTCAGTTCGAATCACTTTATTTATTTTGCATTTTAATTTCGGCTAATTGTGTTCGTCGTAGAAATCTGTGTCAATACTGATTTTGCCTTGTCCTATGAACCTGTTAATACAGTATTTGAAGCACGTATTTTTGTAACAGCCGAAAATTTTACCACTGTGAACACAAATTGAGTTCAGCGGCTACGAAGTTTATATGAAAAAGGCAACGTAACAAAAACAAAATTCCGAATTTTCCAAAAAAATCTGTACCGAGTGCGTTTATCGATTTCGGTGTCACCCGCTTCGTGGGTGTCTTAACCTGTTCTTTCAGAACCTTGACACTGAGTACTTGTACACCACCTACAATACGTTTCTCAAACTATTTTTTTTGTAAACAAAACTTTGACATGTTTGGTTCTTTTGTTTGGCGTGCAACAGTGTGGTGTTTTTGTGTTGCATTTTATTTTAAAAAAAATCGAAACAAATTAGCAAGCCTTCACGTGTAAGCTAACTGGTAAATTCACCTTTTTCTTGTCCTAACTATTTGTTATATTATCTACCTCAGATGTGGATGCAATTGTCTGTAGTCCGTAATCAATTGCAACATTAGACCACTTTGGCAAGCAGAATCAATCTAAAAATATGTCGAACGGAGATCAACAAGTACATGATGATGTTATGGAGGTTGACCATCAGAAGGATGATCATGAGTACAAATTTCTATCAGATGGATCGAATTCGCAGTTAGCTGATTTCTTAGAGACATGGCGCGAAGAAATCTATCGGAAACATAGGATTCTTCGCTTGAATGACGATTGTTTTTTCAAAATCTTCAGTTATTTGCGGGCGAATGATTTGCGTGTGCTGAGCGAAACATGTCGCGATTTCCAAAGACTTTCTCGCTGTTACGTCGAGGGGCATAGCAGAAGATTTCGCCTTCAAAGGGAGAATTTCTATAACGATGGGTCTAACATAAGTTTGGATGATGCTAAACTGTTCATCCGGAACTTCGGTCAATACCTCAAAAAATTGTCGCTCAAAATCGATGACTTTCTGATTGCTGAAAAACCGATTGGACTGCTGCCTCACATAGACCGATATTGTACTCAGTTGCAAGACCTTGTAATTGACGTCACCTCTTCGGATCCAATGACAATTATCCAGTGCGAACAGCTGAATGCAAATTTGCAACGATTGGCGATTGGAGCACATATGCGGCAATGTGACTCCATATTTGGCCCAATAAATGTCGACGAAATTTTGACACACTTTGCATCGTTGAAACATTTGGAGGTGAATCGCTTGCGTTGGATCGTAGGTGAAGGTGCGTACATAGCGAAGCGTTACGAAGCATTAGAGTCCTTATCGCTGCAGAGTTTCATTTTACCGCCTGTCGACACGTTAACAGCTTTCCTCAGCGAAAATCAACAATTGAAAAGAGTAAAGTTATCGTGTTGCTTATTTTATAAATTCACGAGTCACGTTACACTAACATTGCCAAATTTGGAGTCTTTCTGGCTACGATTTCGAGACTACAAGTATCGTGTATCCGGTGATGACATCGAAGGTATGCAAATACATCAGCTTCATTTGTCGGATATTACGGGCGATATTCCAGCACTAAAGAAACTTCGAATCGACATGAACATTTTTCAAAAATCCAACCTCAACCCACTTCTTGACCGTTTAGCAGTGCACAATACCATCGAAAAAATTGGTATTGCGAACACCGATGAATTTCCTGACGAAATGGAAAAACACTTGTGTGCACTGACCTCGTTGAAAATATTGAGGTTCACCTGGGTTAAAGGTTTTACCAATGAAATTGCCAAAAAATTGGCCTGTGGCTTGCCGAATTTACCGTATGTTGAATTCCATTATTGCGATGTTACCTTCAGTATGATCGAATATTTTCTGGAATTTTCACATGGTGTTCATACAATTTGTCTGTTTATACATGTACCGAAAAAGGAAAGGTCACCGCTCACGAAAGCTGTTTTGTTGTCTATGATGAATGCTCGACGCCGAAACAAACACAGTAATGTGGTATTGACGTTGATTCTAAATGACAATGTCATATCTAAAGCAAGAATGAGATGTGATGATGGAGTTTGTGAATTGTTACTGGACTGTACTGATATTATCAAAGTACTTCCATCAAGTATGATAAATACTTTGAGGTACTAAGACACTTTCTTAGCGAGGCTAATGTATATTGCATTACAATCATTCCAAATAATTTGAATACTTGGACGTCTTAAACTTTAGGAAGGAAGGAAGGCAAAGTAAAAATATCAAATTGTAATCAAATACCAAAAAATATTATCAAAACGATGACTTTTCTACGGAATAAATTTTAACTATTTGTTAAGTCACACAATGTGTTTTAAGGTATCCTCTCCTCATTCACTAATGCTAGGAACATGACCTGAAACTTCAAGTTCTTCACATCCAAATTGGACTACCAATCCATACCCTCTTTGAAAATTTTGATATTTCGAGGCGTATTTGGACATCGACCATATTGAGGGCAACATTACCAAAGGACCACGACTCAACCAATCTTCATAAATTTTTTTTCCCGAAACCTAGAATTATTTCGGATCTTTTAGCCTGATAATAAAGTCATTCGGACTTTTCGATTGATAGATATGGTGATCAGCTCGTCTGAAATGTTGAAGAACATTTCCTGAGTCCAAATCAGTAGAGATTGTTTTTAGAATGTCGTTTGAAGTCTAACATGTGAATGTAAATGGTGGAATGTAAACTAAGACTTTTAGAAAAAGTGGGTAGATTTAGCTCGACGATGTGAAATTGAATCGGTGTCAAATTGCGACTTGATTGAAAGTCCCATCCTGCCACACAAGTTCAATTTTTGAGCTTTCAACTTTTTTTTAGAATTTTACTCTTTGCATAGGTTGACTGCATATGGCCAACATTAGATTCTCGTGCAACATCACCAGTAGAAAATCGCAGACTCAAATGCACTTGAGCATTCGAACTAATTGTACACAATGTTGGGTTCTTAGCTTACTGTACGAATGACCGACCATAAAAATGAATGTTGAATTGGTTTTTGTTGACAGAAAAATTGCCATTTTATTTTGCAAGCTCAGCGACATTTCACACCAATTTTCAAATATCAATTTGAATCATAATCATCCTCCTCCTCATCACTGGAGAAGTCCATTCGATTTTTCCGGTCTTTTCGTTTATTTCTCGGCTTTCCTTTGTTTTGTGCCTTCTTCGGTGGTTCTTCCTCATCGTTTACGTCATTGTCCTCAACGGTCACGTCTTCGATCTTATCATCGTCCAATTTTTCGGTTATCACTTTGTCATCGGCCGATTGCTCGTCGGACTTTGCACGTTCCTTCTGAGCCTTGACTATTTCCACGAGATGCTTGTACCGTGCCAAGCATTCCTCTCTCGTTTTTCCTGGTATCGAATTGGAAATTTTGCTCCAGCGATCACCGACGGTCGTTTTCGGATACTTTACAATGGCTAGCTCAAGTAACTGTTGTTGTTCCTGCGACCAGGTAGTTTCAGGCACAATTATAGGATTAGCCGCTCGTTTAGCCTTGAGCTGTATAGAAGTCGTATTTCATTAGCAACAAGTGTTAGACTGTGGTCTGCTCACGCATAAGGGTTACAGAAAGAACAATTTCACCCACTCACCTTTTTAGAGGCGTCTTGCACAATACTCTCTGCTACGCTGTCGGTTTGACCTGGTACTCTATATCCGTTCTCTTTCATTTTGGCGGCCATGAATGTAATTTCATGCACACTTCGGTTCATCATTTCAGCAATAACTTCCCACCTAGCTGGTGTACCACCCGGATACTTTTTGACCAGCCTAACCAATTCTGTTAAATCTTCGTCCGTCCAAAAACCACCACTGAAAATTTCCTAAATTGAAACGGTCGGTCGATGAATCAAGACATTGCATGCCAGAACAGAACAAAATCACAATTTTGTACCTTTGTGTTCACAGCTGTGACACCGGAACCGGCTCTACCGGGATTCAATTTAGAATATCCCTGCAATTCAGCGTCAGTTTTCTCTTTGGCCGCAAACTTTTCCTTTCTTTTCCGTATTCCTTCCTTCTTCTGCTCCTTTTCCCTGAGGAAAGCTTCATCCAACAGCCTTAGTCGTTCTGCTTCCTTTTCCTCCTCCAAACGAATTTCTGCCTGTTCTTGCTTGTACTGCGAATACGACTGGAAAATTCCCTTAATGGCACCCGGTGTGTTCCAGATCAATTTCGGTATTTGAAACGGTAACGTATTGAACATGGACGGCACAGGAATTTCGTTTAAGATCGTGTCCATATCCACGTTCGTCTTGTTTTTCTTCTGAAGCTTTTTCAATCGACTGCCGAGCATTGTTTCCTACAATAGAAATCGATGAAAATGCAATTCACAAATGAAGAGTGAAGATCGAATCATTACGGCAGTGTATTTCTTTTCAGCGTAGGCTGCCCATGCAACGAGATACTGTCCGATTGTTACGATCACAAAAACAATGAAACTCATTTCTGCCAGGCCCATTTTACGTACTCGTCGGTAATAGTACAGAGCCGACTTCCAATTCGGTAGACCATTTTTGAGCACTTCATTGTACCTGGGGAAAAGGGTAGACAAAAACATTAATCCATCCACTTCGACGGTACGACCAGCCGTATACTACTTTTCTCGCTTCGACGAATCTTTCAGCACCTCATACACTGACACTAAATTCCTGAACTGTATGTTCGCATCCTCCGCATCACTTTTGTCCGGATGCAGTATGACCGACAAATTTCGGAATGCCCTCTTGATTTCGGTTAGCGATGCGTCCTGAAGACAGAATTGCCATGTCAAAGAGACGTGAAGCACTTGACAATTTATTTCAAATTAAAAACCTGTTGTACGCCCAAGACATTGTAGAAATTCAGATTGATCTCCTCAACTAAATCGAATATCTCCAATTCCTCCGTGTCCCAGGCATGTGCACAATGAATGGATAAATAGATGAAAATTGCTAATGTGGCAGTTCGCATATTTATTTCGGTGCAATGTTCGATTGTACTGCTGTTTGGACAGGAACAAATGTTGAGGGTTAAGTTGCAATGTTTTGACAGCCACACATTTATTTTTGCATGGATGACATTTACGTTCGTTCACTTTTTGCTTGTGCAGGGTTGTCGCGTGGTTATTTGTGTACCTGTTTTGGACGATTGATTTTAGGCAATTGTATGCCGAACGAAGTGAGGCTTACAAGCGAAAGTGCCTTAAAGCAACCGTCCCAAACAGGTGCACATGTAAGTTTTCATGCAGAGGGCCGGAAACCCGAGAAAATTCGAAAAATTTCCCTCATTTTCGGCCCCGAAGCATGAAAAAGTCTATAGGCTTCTTCCAAGGCCGTTCAAAATGTCAATCGTCATCCACTGAGAAGCCAACACCAAGGTTCTGAAAGAACCAGGTTACGACAACTGGTCACGGCGGTGACGCACAAATTGAGTTCAGCGGCTACGAAGTTTATATGAAAAAGGCAACGTAACAAAAACAAAATTCCGAATTTTCCAAAAAAAAAACATTTTGTTCAAGTTGATTTCACACACAATCTGTACCGAGTGCGTTTATCGATTTCGGTGTCACCCGCTTCGTGGGTGTCTTAACCTGTTCTTTCAGAACCTTGGCCAACACAACCAATGAAAGTATAAACCAGGTATGATCTGTTCATACAAACCGGAGGACATAGCGATTTCATATAAACAAACTCACCTCTCATGAGAGGTGAGTTTGTTTATATGAAATAGCTATGTCTCATAAGAGGTGAGTTTGTTCATATGAAATCGCTATATACTCCGGTTTGTATGAACAGACCATACATGGTTTTTACTTTCATTGCTGTTCATGTAGTGGACAACCATCTGAAAGTGAAAGTTCGTCCGCGATTTTTCACACTAAAAAGTGAACTGTCACGAAACCAACTTCATGTTTATTTACAAAAATTCCCGTTTATGTTATCACTTTGCTGTGTTGTGTTTCTTGTATAACAAAATAGAGATCATTTAAATGTACCGAATTCGGCCGTTCTTGTTGTAAAATGAAAAATGTTAACACTTCTTCTGCTTCTATTCTTCAATCATTTTCATTTCATCGCTTCAACAGTCACACAAAAACCGAAAGTTTGCACTAAAAGTGATTTGTTTTACTCAATCCATCACAGTTTCAATTACAAACACAAATCCGAAACCAGAGTGTTCCTTTTCTATGACATCAATCCTGGTGAAGGTTTCAATCTACGTCGTGATGTCTACATTCGATTGGCTGTTTTTATGAGAAACCTTCGTCAACAATCCGGATTCGAGCGGGCTTGCCTGGTACTACCACCGTTTCGACGTCTCTATCATTGGAAGTCGCAGGAGATCGATCAGTCGCTGGTATTCTGGAACCATTTCTTTGATTTGTCTAGTTTGAAACGCTACGCGCCTGTGCTTGACATTTGGGAGTATTTTGACGAGATAAAAAGACTGAACAATGACGACCACGTCAAGCTGGATTATAGTCTGACCTTGCAACATTACGAAAATATGTTCGAGAATGGCAGATTCGTCGACAGATTCGAGGTCATCAAGTCGAAGAAAATTAAAGTCGCAGACAACATTTTCGGATATAAAAACGTAACAGCTAAGGCACATCACGCGGTGTTGTACCAAGGCAGTGTGAAAATGCTATACCAATTGCTCGATGAACTAAAACCGAACTTCTATCAGCCACACTTTTCTGTATTGCTGAATCACGCCGAAATCGTTCTGCACGACGTCTGGGGTAATCGGGAATTTTGGAGAGCACGTCGATCGATGCGATTCAGCAAAATTCTAACGTCGATTGCTGATGAATTCCGGCTCAGCAATTTGAATTCGACCGACGAAAGCGATCGTGTGCTACGTCCAGCGAATTGGCAAGACGAGAAATCACATCGATTGGCGATCGGAGGAGATTATGTTTGTGCGCACATAAGACGAGCCGATTTCGTGCTGGGACGTGAAAACACTACGCCATCACTTCGTTCAGTTGGGAATCAAATAAAAGTTCGACTCAAGCAGCTTGGTTTGAGTAAAGTTTTCATATCTAGCGACTGTTCAGGATCAGGTGGGTTAAGACACTTCATGATAAACAAAAATTCGTTTGCATCCCTTCACTTCCGCAGAATTCAAAACACTGAAGTCGTACTTAATGCGTCACAAAGTCTACCGCTATCAACCGGAATCTGCTGAGCAAAAGAACCGAATCAAAGACGGTGGAATGGCAGTTGTTGATCAGATCATATGTTCGCACGCTCGATACTTCATTGGCACATACGAGAGCACATTTACCTATCGCATTTATGAAGAGCGTGAGATCATGGGCTTTCCGAAAAATTCCACTTTCAATACATTCTGCAAAAACGACGATCTCAGTGACGGGGATTGTGAGAAAAATTCAGTTTGGCTGATTGTTCATTAAAAGCTGAAAAAAATCTTTACCAAAACGGCTGCCTTTTCATTTCACTCATACATTACTCAGTCCTGTCCTACCCAAGTTCTTACATTTTTAGGTCAAAGTTAAAATCCCAAACGCCCATAAGCGAGGACAACCAAAGTCTGTTCACACACATCATGTTCCCAGTTGTAGTCGTTTGATAGGAAGACATTAAAATGAACTCTATGAATGTAGCAGCGACTTATTCGTTTCATCGGACAATTGAAATCAAACAAACAGTCGACATTGGAATAGAACATAGTTTAGATGTATACAGTACAATGGTTTCAGTATATGATGCTATCGAAGGGCTGCAGAACTATATTAAAGTGAATGGCTGAGAACACCCTCGATATGAAATTTACATCTTTTTTTTCGCTCTGTGAACCTATTGATTACCGAGGGAAGAAAATAGGAAACTCCAACAAGAGCGAAGTCTTTCAGCCAAAGCAGAGCGAGGGTAGCGAATCGTTCGAGTCTGAATTTCCCATTTTATTCCAGAAGTGATCACAGTGAGGTGTGATAAGCCGTTTTTCTCTACGAAACACAGAGCTCAATTTGTTACACCGTTTTTCAAAACAAAAACAAAGTTGAAAACTAAGGCAATATTTCAAATTTTCTCGGGTTTTCGACACTCTGCATGAATACTTATATGTGCACCTGTTTGGGACGATTGATTTATAGCACTTTCGCTTATAGGTCTCAACTCGTGAAATTTCTTAAAATCAATCGACCAAAACAGGTATTAAATGGTACATTTTGTTACGAGTGCTAAGCCCGCCAATATAGGGGAGAAAATTATTTAGTGGTCCATGTCGAACAAATCCTTTATTAGCCCATTTAACAGCTGGCTAAAAGTGCTTCCTGGACACACCTCGTTCGTACGCTTCCTAATTGCTTCTTCCAAAGCATTTTCCCAAGCCTGTTCTTAACAGTGTACAGTACCCAGGGAACAGTGTAGCTACAAGATATGAGGGTTTTATGAACAATAAACTAACTTCTAAACTTCTAAGAAGTTTAAGTATGCGTGCGGTTCCCTTCTTATGTTTTGTATGAGAATCTTGAATCTACCTTGGATTTACTGTTAGTTGTTTCATCTTGTCTCATGGAAGGAAGATTAAAAAACGAAATTCAATAGGTTTTTTTCTCTGTAATTTATTTAAAATTATCCTTGATAATAAAGTGAGAAATGCAACAAATGTTTAAAAAAATATTTTTAACACTCATTAACAAGCCACAAGATAAAGAATTTTTTTTTAAATTTGTGTTTGAATTAATAAAGAACTATGACGTGGTGAAACACACGGAACATGATTTTTTTTCTTTTTAAATTTATATTTTAGGTGTAAGTTTAATAATTTAATTTTTTTTTACATAGTTAAGTTCTAACTTGTCACGCTAAAACTTTTTTTTTATTTTCTTTTTTATTTCATTTCATGTTTTTTTTTGTTCATTTTATAAACTTTTAATAAATATATTTCCTTTTTTTGTTTAAATTTAACTATTATAACGAAGACACGTGCAAGTGTTCCTTAAAATATGCAAATAAGGTGAAGGTAAAATACATATGTTAATCATATCCATTTTTTTTAGTATAATTAATAATTTAAATATCATGCTCAACTGTTTAAGTTTAATTTTACCTACTTTCACACGCGTGTGCGTCGAAAATTCGTTTGCAATTCATCGAACTGGCGCAAAAGTTTTCGACGAACGTCACACGCGAACGGCAACGCATAAATCGGGAGAAAAATGCATTTCATTTTTAATGTGATTGTTAACCTTCGCTTCGCGTCTGTTGCATGACCGACATCCAATAGTGCTGACCACCATTTTATGTACGCATCATAGATGTGTGACCCTCAGTAAAAAAGTAGCTGTAGCGGCTCTAACTATAGCAAAATTTGTTGATTTGTCGCCCATTGTTATGTAATTGTTATTTATGACATCCAGTGCAAAGTACTTTATTAGGCTCTAGATGTGTAATTGCGACTCGAGACTGCAGGTCGAGAGTCACAAGACTCATCGTGAGCCTAATAAAGTATTTTGCACCGTGATTTATGCCACAGAGGCATAAAGTTTGCAAAATTTGCATATTATGATGCTGAGTGACATAAATGACTATTTAGTGTCCAGCTGAAAGGTGACGATTATGCGTCCCGGAATTACAAGAGATGAAAATAGCAGACATCAAATAGTTGTTACGAACGTTTTGTATTAGAGTGGTAAATTGTTAAAAATGTGCTACAACAGATGTCACCAGCTGGTCCACCAACAAACAATCATTGTCTAATAGTATGACGTCGACACCATGTTTAATCCAGTCTTTAAATTGTTTACTTTATGAAGAGAATTAACTGATGCAAAACACTGCGAAACTCAAAATTGACTGTAGACTAGACTTCCAAGAACAGTGTGGTCACGCATGTTTCCCAAAATCCCTTCTGTTCATCGTTTTGGACACGTTTTTTATAGATGTGTACCGTAAACTCAAAAAAAAGTTGATACTCTAGCTCTATTTATAGCGCTTTGAAAGAGACCTAATTCAAATTTTTGTTTTGCTGTCAAATCTTAATCTTAATCTTAGATCCCTTACTCGTCGTTATGTCTATACCTACAGGTGAGACAAGTTTTGATTTTACCGACTTTCAGCCTTGAAAACGGATGTGTTAAGTTGGCAGCTAACTTTCCTGAGCGTGATTCATTGATTAACATAGACAAAACGTTTGATTCCACATGAATATTTGGAAATAGTTAATTCCCAAGTTTATCATTTCATTCTTAATGCGCAAATATTAAGAGTTTTTATTCGTTTTACTTATGAATTTGCATCGACGGCTGTCTTGCATCGGGTACGGTTAACAAAATTCACATCAAAAACTTGAATTTTTTACTCCCAATTTTCTTGTTCTTTTCAAAAAATTACGTTCCACATAGTATTCATTTTATGTTTAATTTTCTAATGCTAATTTGAAGGTTTACATTTAATATTAAATTTCATTTCATTTCACGTTTTTTTTTTGTTTGTTTGTTTTGTTCGAATAATGCTTCAAATAAAATGAATAAATTTAGTGCTTAAATAGCTTAAAAATCAGTCTCAGTACAGGCCATCCAATAGTGGTTTTTCTTTTTAGTTAATTTACTTACATTTTACAATATAACACTAACTTTTTGATTATTAACGACATTGGCCCAATATTTTAAAAATTTACTTTTTATCTAAGATTTTTTTAATGTGAAATTTCGAACTCGTATGCAAATGAAATAGTTTTTTTGTTTAAATTTTTTTTTTTACAATTTACTTTACACAGAAACATTTATCGATTTTCTTATTTTAATTTTTACTTCTTTGAAGTTTTTTTCTTCTTTATTTATAATAATTTTTTTATCCTTTAACTTCTATGTGCTCGCCTAAATTTATAACACGAAAACTTAGTAAATCTTCCCATTCGTTGTTTTCAGCTATATATCAATTCAAAAGATAAAAACAAGAGAAAGAGAAACAAACATCATTAAGTCATCATTTCTACGAAAGCTAAGGTTACCACCATCGACGTAATTTCTTGCGGTTCTTTTGCCAGTAAGGTACGCCGCTGTCCCCAGGGTAATTGTTTTTTTCTTCATCTTTTCTTCCAAAGCGCTATTAGAATTGAGCAGGAATGTAAAGATCGTTATAACAAATGACATGACATGACAAGTACAACCATATCGCAATTGAATACTACGTATAATATGCGAGTATTAGTTTAAAAGCAGAATTCTACTTGTCATGTCATATCTTTTTGCTCCAAATTTGACGTATTAATTTTACGAGAACAACAAAATTTTATTTTCAATTATTAAGGATAATGAACTGAAGACGTTGTTCGCATAAAATGTCATTTTCTTTTTCATTTAGCAGACTCTGGTGACACTAAAATGTAATATATAAATAAATATATTTAATGTCGTAGACTATATCTCGGCAACGGCTCGCACAAACAGTCAAAATGCTCATTTGCACATTAATTTTTGTTAATGTGACATGCCTCCGAACGCGTGTTGTTAAAGAACACCTACTCTCCTTGACGCATAAATAATTATTCTAAGTGTACCTGTAGGTGTATCGTCAATTTGAAATTAATTGGTTAAATTTCTGAATTACCAGGCATAAAATGCGGGTAACTTTCCACACAAAAATGCACAGTCGACAACGATACAAATATAAGCGGTGGGCTAGTGTTCTCTTAAACTAGCAAAAATGTACGATAAAAAATATTAATGGTCTGAACAGAAGGTCCGGGCTTCTTCTTTTTCTTTTCAAATCTAATTTTCAAAATACCATGTTCATGATGTTCCAGCTAAATTTATGAAACTCGGAACAAATATTGAAATAAAGTAATAGATTTTATCTGTCTAGAACGATAATCTCGAGCTTATCCCTCTAGGGAGTTTTTGTTTATCTCGACATATCTGTTCTCGACAGATAAAATATGATATGCACCTATTGCCAGACTGTTATTTTGACGTGTAGGCATTATGGCCCACGCCTTCGGCTAGGGCAATAATGTCCTACACGTCAAAATACCAATCTTGGCAACAGATGCATAATATATATTATCGTTCCGGGGTGAGTATGTCATACATTAAACGGTTCTGTATATAAGCTTTATATGATACATTAATCTATCGCCGACCGCGACCCGTCCCTAGGGAGTTTTGTTTTACTCTGCATTTAAATGAAAGAAACTAACCTGTACAATTGTTGTGTTGCATTAACATATATAAAAGAAACTCGGAAAAAAATCCTGACCCCAACGAGAACCGACCTCGGAAACTTTGCATGAAAGCAAACAGTGCTAACCATTCGACCACTGAGTCTTCGAATTGCTAGTTGGATTCTCGCGGCTAATGTGATTCTATTCCAAAAGTACATAACGTGTAAATGGCGTAGTGTGTGTTTGTGTGTGTGTGTGTAATTGTTATGTGAACCCTTTCTCTTGTATTTTGTTTACGATGAAAATAATTAAATTTCGACTAAACGGATTTCAAACATACACAATGCCAGTGTGTAGTGCGTGATCTCAGGACTTCTGTAACGTAATTAGTTTTTCAATCGGATTAATATCTGCCGAGATACAAACCTCTGAAAGCTCAATGTGATCAACATATACAACGTAAGAACACGTTTTGTTGAGTCATACATCGAAACAGATATCGTTTCGATTGAAAATGAAATTAGTTTGAAGGGATTCTGCAAGTCTACGTGAGTATTTAATTAAAAAAATAATTAAAAAAAAAAACAAAAATTTGACGAGGAGCGAACCCAAGCCCATCGCATAAAAGTGACGCGCTCTAACCAATTCGGCTACTGAGACTTCGAATGAAATGGATTTGTTGACACGTTTTGTTTTGCACAATGTGTGTGTGCATGTGTGTCAGTATCTTTCCAGTTTTCGTTTATGTATGACATACTCACCCCGGAACGATAAAATCATATATGTGGTAGTAGGGCTACACTCGATCGTTACACTTCTGTACATAACACAAACACACTCGCTAACGCTCGTTCGTGTTATGTACAGAAGTGTAACGATCTCATTACCCCTCCTACCACACAATAATTATTACGTGTTACGGCATGTTTCATTTTCATTTACATTTCATTTACTCCCCTTCGGGTCGGGCTGTAACACTCCACTTGTCAAATACACAACTTTGAACCTCGGAAGTAATATAATATTACTTTGCTAGTCAAGTAATGAGGCTTTTCCCATACAGTTGAAAACCATTTACCTCGCTCGTAAAATAGCAGACTGTATCAGTGAGGTCAGTAAAAGTAATGACGTTCTGGTAATAATATCAGAGAGATTGCCATGAAGAACAATAATTTGAATACACAAAATTGGTACAAAATTCTTTTTCCATTGAAAAGCTCTGATCTATGTTGCTTGAACAAATTTACAAAAAAACATAAGACCCAGTGTTGCACATTTGGATCATTTTGGATGCATTACAATGTGTACTAATATTAAGGAAAGATTAACTTACACCTGTCGAATAATTTTAGAAACTTTTTGGTCCGGTTACACATTACGTACACAACACTCACAATTTATAATTTCCGATACAATTTTTGTTTTGTTTATAAATCTTACAGCAATTTTTAGCTTATAAAGTCAAGGAAAGTGTAGAGTTGTTTTTGTATCAGTTGTAATATTACTATAAGACAGAAAATATTGCTTTCACGGGAAAATCACAATTTTAGATTTTATTTTCATTGAACTGATCCATCATCAGCACATACATTTCTGATTTATTACATTTTTATTTATAAATGGTTAGTTAACAGACACTCACGTGTCCATTATGAGTACAACATGAAAAGTAGCAAAGTGAATGTTTGAGGCATAAAATTTAACGAAAATTTTTTTTTTGCAATATTTTCGAAAATATTTTTCTCCCGCCGCTGTTTCCGATTTTTTTTTTGTTGAGAAAAATGCGAACCAATAACAACAAAACTTATGATAAACTCCCATCTCTGTGTGTATATTCTCAATCGCTATTTACATCACCTTGAGCGTAATGTCGTTCCCTCGAACGCCAGGGAATGCTACCGGCATATAAATTGTTCAAACGTTTCTGTCGCCCGGTTTTGTTCAGCATATTTGACTTCACCGGCGACCGGAGCAATGGTGACATCACACCCGGTGAATCGTGCTCATCGCTTCCATAATCGTGACAACTGTCGGTCGGTGAGTGTATTTCGTCACGATTCTTAATTGATTTTTCCAAACGACGCAAAAATCTAGCCAATGAAAGGAAAGGATTCTTTATAGTCAGACGATTTAATTTTTGAGATAATTTTCACAAGGAGAGACACTGGAGGGTTTGAAACACTTGGGAAAAATTTATTGGTTTTTTCTAGCTTTTTTGGCGCCAAGGAAAATTTTTAAATTTGCGCTACAAATGTTCATTTTGGGACCTGGGTGACTCAAAGACCCTGGCGCCAATTCGCTGTCCAAAGTGTGCATATGGAAAAGTTGAATAGGCGGCACTGGAAAGAAGTAGTCTTGAGTTGCATAACTCTGGAAAGCTATTGAAACTCAAAAAGTCCTTAGTTTGAAGGAGTGTTTAGTCCTGGGTATACATACATGTCAAATACTGTTCCCTTTAGACGAAGTAATTATTATTTTTTTGAATTTTCATTTTAAAACCTTCTATAAAACGCCGAAAAATTAAGAATTTTCTTACATTTTTTTTCTGCACAGGAGGCATTGGAGGATAATACTCAGAGACAAATATTCCACTTACCTTATTTGATTGCCAATTGCTCTTAAACGACTAAGTTTCTTCGGTCTGCTTTTCTCTTCCAGATGCGATTTCGGTAGTCTTTCATTTCTCTGTAACGGAGAGTCGTTTGATGTTACTTTTCATGAAATTGTTTACCAAGGCTGTTGGGGAGGTCATACAGCCTTGATTTTTATCGCAATATTTTCCTATTTTACTTGAAGCGAAATCATAAATTGTAGTAAGAGACACTTAAAGCTTTCACAGTCAAAACATAAAACACGCTTTGCCTGTAATATGATGTTCCAGTGTGGTGTGTGTGTGGATTTAAATGTTGTGTGCAGAAATTGCGATAGAATCGCTGAGTACAATAATTTATCATCGCTAAAAAATCATTCAAATACAAAATAAAAAAAAAATGTGTGAATGATACCTGTGTTTTAAAAAAAACATTTCTGACTTGATACAACTGCATAATTTCATTATGTAAGGAAAATGATTTTTTATAGAATTTATCAAAAACTTCAGATGATCAGAAAAAATATTTTTGGGTGTCGACAATACGTAAACGGCTTCTGCAGCAACCAGAGGCTTAAAGTACTGATCATACAAAATCTGTTCTTACATTCTTCCGTCGTTAACGTGTGTTGTAGTCAGTTCTAAAATGTTCATTATCCGTAGAAATTTTTGCTGGACTGCAAGGGACACTACAAACTTTGAAAGACTAAGGTTTCAAGCATAGAGCCCGGTAAAACATGGTAATTACTTATCCAAATTTAGTATTGCTGATCAACAATATTAATTGTCCAATTCGGATAGGCGACATTTCTACGTCAGGAACGATAATATCGTTTTTTAAACGAAATTATGTTCGAAAATTTTTCACTCGTCTAAAATGTAAAATTCTAAAATATTGTCTGGTTCAGAAAGCATTTTTTGAACGATAATATCGTCCTGGACGATAATTCTGAGACGATAATATCGATTTGTAGACAAGAAACGATGTCATCGTTTAAAAAACGATATTATCGTCCACAGAACGCTATTATCGTTTTTCGAACGATAATATCGTTACTGACGATATTAACCGTGTAAAAATGTCTCGCCACTAAAGTAAAAACTTTAAAAGCTTTTTTGAAGCATTAAATCTCTAGCCCCTAAAATCCATTTTGTAGTACGTACACGGTGGGGCTGAACAACTTTATTTTGCGAAGGTCGTGAACATGGGATATTTTTATTGAAAATGATAGAGGGATACGCTACAAGTAATTATCAAGCGAAATTGAAATCCTTTTGCAGGGATAGCATATAAAATTCCCAAGTATTAACTCTCCCATGGGACACATGCAATACAGAAACAAATCTAATGGATTTTGAAGAATCCAAGTGGTTGTATATGAATGAAAGAAGCTCCTAACATTCATTTGAGACCCAATCCACAGCCATTTAATCAAACGAAATTCAATTTGAGAAGATTCGGCATCATCTCGAAGCGATCGATTTACACTTTACATTTGCTCTTCAGAAATTCTAATTTCTTCAATTTTTTGCAGCAATTTCAGTTTTAACCAAAAATTGCAATATTTACATTTATTCAACGTTTTTTCCATAATTTTTCTCTTAAAATAAAAAAATTATAAACCGAGATCAACTCATCATTAGAGTTTTCTTAGGAATGAAAAGAATTTATATCAAAAACAGCTTTTAATGCAAAGTTTGAATATTCTTTGTGTGCAGGATCCAACTGATAGTTTTTCCAGTACAATTTGAACTCGTGATGAACAGACTCCATAGCCTGTTCAGTGCAAAAACCGTGAGATTTATTATATTTTCTGAAAATTTGTAAGACGAGTTAGTTAAACCTTGATGTAAATGTTTTGCTTATATTTTTGAACGAAAATTCGAATTTTTGAAGAACAAATGTAAAGTGCCTCGAGGTGATATCGAATCTTCTCAAATTGAATTTCGTTTGACTAAATGGTTGTGTATTGGGTCTCAAATGAATGTTAGGAGCTTCTTTCATTCATATACCACCACTTGGATTCTTAAAAATCAAATAGATTTGTTCCTGTATCCCATGTGTCCCATGGGAGAGTTAATACTTCGAAATTTTATATGCTATCCCGGCAAAAGGATTTCAATTTCGCTTGATAATTACTAGTAGCATATCCCTCTATCATTTTCAATAAAAATATCCCATGTTCACGACCTTCGCAAAATAAAGTTGTTCAGCCCCACCGTGCGTAAGTTCTAAGATATAATTTTACAGTCTTCTATAGTACTCTACACCTGTTCAAAATACTTTTTTTACTAACAATAAATTACTAACAATAAATTAGCATTAGAGGTCAAAAATTCCAAATTACTCTACCACAGGTTCAATTTGTTTGCTTCTTCCTCAATAAGGGGTGTGCGATGGATGAAGAATTGAGACTGGTGTAGTACACAAAAATTGTTATCTATGGATGTTCATTAGCAACTTACGCGAAAACACGGTTAACCTAGATTGGCGAGTTTTCGGTCTCTCACCTATTTCGAACATCTATCAAAAAGTTTTCTTCGACAATCCATCGCACATCCCTACGTCAACAGTACTTCAACTACTTCAACAATCGATATAATTTCGGTGTTAATTGTGTTTCATTCAAAAATAATCACCGCGTCACTTTCAAAGCAAATTTGTTTAATCCTTAAGACTAGCAAAGCAAATGGATTAACACATTACGTATACCTGGAATATATTTGCGGCTGAGGGTTTCTTTGTGATGGAAGAAATGCAGCTCTCTACCGTGAAATTTAATTTAAAGAAAAAGAAAAATTTCGAATCGATCGATAGAAACATGTTCCGCCAACAAAATTTCTTTCTTTCAAGTTTTAACTATTTGTCGACAATGATTATTGAAGAGGAAAAATGTGATCGAAATTTCTAAATTTGATTTCATGCACGTGCTGAGCATGCACAACAAGAACAAACAATCCCTAGAAACTCACTTCGCCTCTATCGAACATAGTTTCACTATTCGCATCATCAGCAACTTGAACGGTGAATATGCCTGCAATTAAAAATTCAATTTTTCTATCAAAATTGTTTTTCCAATTCGCAAAAGAAATTTTCAATCGCTTTACTCATATGTGATCTGGGTGGGACGAGACTCTCTGATGATGAGGAACTACTGGCTACTGGATGCCGTTGCAGTGTTCGTCTTTTGGGACTTTTTCGTGCTGTAGGTACAGGTGAGTGGTGATGATGATGCTTGGATGAATGATGAGAGTGTCTAGGTGAATGCGATTCTTTAATTGGAATTTCTAGTTGGCTCGACGATTTGGTTGGTGATTGGGACAGTCCTACGAAGAAATTTTTTATAAAGAATTAGTTCGTATGCGGAAGGCAAAGCAATGAATGAAAATGATATTTTCTTTTCCTTTACAGGTCTTTAAACGATGGTTGTGATATAGGGTGCATGATGTATATGATGATGTATATGATGTGGTACGATTAAGGTGCACGTTTTATTCCAAAGAAATACTAACCAGCTCTTGACGATTTTCTCTCCTTTCGTTTCATGCTGCTCTTTTTACTGTGATGGATGGTGTTGTAACTTTTCCCATCGGATGATGGGAAATCGTACAAACCATCGGAGTCAGTGAATGGAAGTTGATGATCCTTTTTGCCATAAAATAAAGGAGAAAATCGTCCAATGCTTGTAGTTCGCTCGCTAAAAACGATAAATTTCCACATCAAAATTCCGTATTCACCAGAGCATAACTAGCTACCACTAACCTTAATGGACTCTCCGAACGAGACGACACGGGCGATAAACTTTTCTCAACGCCACCATCTGACTGTATAACAATTAATGGCAATTGCAATTGGGCCATACATATCGCCTCCTCGGGAACAATCTTTCCATTGTCTACCATTTCTTTGCCAATGTAAATCTCCAGTTCTTTAGCGCTCTTTATTTCGCCATCCTCGATTTTTTCATCCAAATGATCCGTACCAATTCCTTCGTCATTCGATTCCAATAACACTTCGTCGGATAGTGTTTCCGAATCGGATCGAGAATTCAGTCGTTGCCTATGCTCGAAATCTTGGCCTGCGATGCCTGACTTTGATCCTTTTTGACACGATTTCATTGCATTTCGACTTCGTAACGATAAGGAGGACAGTGCTAATTGAGGTCCAGATGAACCTTCGGAATTGGGAAACGGACGTTTATGTGATCATTTTCGATTTTTCGTGTCATTTATAGATTATTTTTTATAACAAAATGTACCTGTTCCGGAAGCCTCCATTTCGTGTGCAACCTAAGAAAAAAGATTTTCAATATAAGTCGTCCTGAAGAGTCACCATTCCATCAAAATTTTTAATTTAAAGTTTGACTCATGTTTTACTCTAGCAATTCCATGATCGCTAGTTGATCGCTTAGGACGACATACGAAGAATATGATAAAGAACTTCGATAGTTAAGGGATCTGACCCACCAATAAGGACTAGTCTCATAATTTCTACAGTCGTGTACAAATCAATATCGTCACAGACACTTCTCCAGGCCTTTTTTGTGGCATGCCGTAAAAAGTCATTGTTTCTATGAGCGACTAATTCTGCTTTACCTAAATACGTAATCTCTTCAGTTGTCAGCCCCAAGAGTTTATCTAAGACTGTGAATAAGAATCGGCTGAGACCTTGTCGTTCCATTGATTGCGGTATCGCCTTTCATAGAAGACAACGTATGGAAACAGTTTTTAAGTATTCCAAATATTGTGGAAGCTGCTGTGTGATTGGCACAGAAAGAGGAGACAGGTAGATGCGAGGGTAGATGCTCGTACTTTATGCCCGAATTGTGTCAAGATGACATTTAACCACGTTCAATGTACCAAAATAAAATGTAAAATAGAGCCATTCATCATTAAAATCGTTCGGACAGCTTTCCTTGTAAAAGAGAATGTGTGGCCAACCGGCAAAAAATCACTCTATAAAGGCAATGAACATTTTCATTACCATGTGCTACGCTGAAATCCGACATTGTGACGGTGGGTGTAGTGGCAATGTAGTGGTATTTACAACGGCGAGAAGGGCGACCAACACTTATATTATCCCGACTCTCAGGTGGGCAATGTGTTTTTCGAAGTGAAATCATGGTTTGACTACGGAACAGACAAACACTTAAAACGGAAAGGACAAGTTGTTGTAGATCGTGACCACCAGTTCGAACTGTTGGTGTTCCATGACATAGCACAACGGGCTAATGATTGGAATTACGATCATAGACAACAAACGACCCTAATTGCGGCTATAAAATTTGATCTAAAAACGATTTTATCAAAATGTGATTCTTACTTCATAACATAACGGATTGCTGGAACCACATCGACTCGGTCCAGGACTAGCCATACTTGAATAACCAGATGAGCTCAGATTGCTTTCCGATATGGTGCGATCGCCGCGTGTGCATATGGAAAATGGGCTAAGATAGCACATTCCAGTGGTCGGTACAACCAGATGATTACTACCTGGTTTCCCGAGACCTAATGTTGGCGATATATCGGCATCCGATTCCACTTCACTCATGTTCGTTGTGATTGTTATCATTGGTGGAATGAATGGCAGGTCAAGGGATGCCGGTTTTTCCGTTTGTTTCAGTTGCCTGAAAGGTGATGGGATGAAGGGTTCGAGAAATGGTGAAAATGACTAATGATTGTTAGAGTATAACTTCTAAATGAACCTAAATCTACCGAAAGTAAACGAAAAGTTTCCGGTTACCTTCTCAACTTGGATGTGGTTGGCGCAAAAAAAGAACTCTCTGCATTGGATTGTTCTTGCTGTGGTGGCGGTGATCCGGGATGCATAGGTAATCGTTCTTTTGTAGGACTGGGTTGCTGTACAACTAATTCGGGAATGATGAGCTGGGTAGGACGATTGGAAGATCGTTCTTCCGGCGTCGGTGGGGCTACTTCGATTGCTATTTGAACAGATGGTTGATGTACTTGTAGCATCTGTGTCGGTCTAGTGTTTATGTTTGGTAAGCCAGTGTCCGTCCGTAAATTGTTCGTGTCACACGGGTTAGCTTTGCTCTGCGTCTGAAAGGCAAGAAGAGCCAATGCTCGTGACCAATGCAGTTGGTGTAAATTATTGCCGATGTGTACCTCATAATGTTCAACGGTGATCTTCTCATCGTCGTCACTAAAACTAGCCGAAATATTCTGACTACGAGAGTTCTGGAATCTGGTGAATCGATGCGGTCGATTCATAACGGGCGTTAAACACGGAGAAGGCATGGGAGTTGGCATTTCTCGAATCGGTGACAAACATTTGTTAATATTACTGGGAATTTCCAGTAAAATGCTTGGCGGATTGAGATAGTTCGCTGAGGAACCGTTCCCGGATTGCTGTGAACTTAAAATGTCCAAAACCGGCACCTCGATTGTATTTTGACGGTAAAATACCGGCGAATCGTTCGGACCACTTGTAAAACTGCACGGCGTGTGCATCGACGAAGTGGATGATTCATCATCGCAATGATCATCTTGTGGACTCGAAACTGACGGGGATGACGTTGGTGAAATAACCATGGATGATGGCATTTGAGATGAAACAGTGGTTGATGCAAAATTTCGAAACATTGCTAATATTGAATCAGCCGAGGATACTTTGGAACGAAGTCGCTTATTGCAACTTCGTATATCGATATCCGGCAGCATTAATTCAGAACTAGACAACGAATCGCTACCTTGATTGGAAGATGTACTGTGTGGTGATCGTATATCGTTTGTACATGGCGATGGTGGAACGGAACTAGCTCGTATCGGTAATTCGACCGGAAGACTCAATGCACTTTCGTTATGAGTTCCCTGCAAAAGATCATTTTAAACATTGCAATTTAATTGTGCGAACTTTAATTGCTTTATGTACAGTTATAGCAGCTGGATGTAATACTTAAAATTTCATGCGTTACAAAAACGAAAAACTTGAAATTTCGAAAGCTTTACAGTTTTTTTTAATTTTTATTCGTTGGAAAAGCTGTGACTGCAATTGTACTGCATGTCATTCAAATTAGCGAGACCGTTTCATTTTTTAACATTACACGTCTCCAAAAAACAAAAAAAAATAAATTTTACCTCTGAACCGGAGCTAATCTCCGCCGATACTTTGCTCAGCAACCGTGCGAACGTAACTTTTTTCTCCATTTTTGCGTCGTTTAATTGTCCCTTGGTTGCGGCGGAAACGAAGTTTTCCGAGAATGTTGTCTCTTTGACATCACTTTCGGAATCGATGGATACCGGCTTAAGGCGATTCTCTGACATGTGAATTAAATCATCTAGGCTAACCTATATACACATATAGCATAAAACAGTTTTTAATCAATTTCATCTATGTGGCCGGGATAATATTGGCAGCAATTTTATCTAAATTTTTTTTCTGATTTATTTTTTATTTTTGTGTTGGCTGAGGAAGATAATGTGTGCGGATATAAGATAGTAGAAGTAGGTTTATAGGTTGAAAGATCCAGCAGCTAGTGGATGGGTGAACTTTATTTTTCTTACTTTGGGACGACTTTGATTGGCTGCTGGTGATATTAACTGCTGCAATATTTGCTTTTTCTCAGCTGCATTCTTTTTGGTCGGCGTGGAATTATTACGTTTTTTACGTGGCGATGGCGTACCTATGAATTATTTATTTTGTATGAATATTAATGGCACAACAAACGTTTGGGATTTTATTCTTATTTTAATCTAAATGATTTCTTCTGCATTCTGTGAAACAAGGAGCCAGTCGTACAAAACTTCAGGGGTATTGTTCCAAAGTTTCTTTTTCTTAAAACAATTCTAGTTCCAAATGGAATAGGAAATCAGTTCATTCAATAGTAAATTACATTGGATGCTCCGAAAGTAACTCATTAATGACGTAACAGTTTTAGCATAAAAGCAAACTCACATATGTGTTTTTTGAGCCGAAGCCAAGGAACGACATCTGTCGAAAAACATTGCCGTAGCAGGTTACTCAAGAACACACAAATGAGTTTTGGAAGTATTGTTACCGATTTAATGAATTACGCAGCATTGAATGTATTCTGGTTTATTACCTGACCATGCGCAAATTGACTATAACAAAGGAATTCACGAAAAATAAACAGAAAATATTCTCCATGTAGTTGAGCATTTTCGCAGGGGTAAAATGTTGTGTAATATTCAACTTTCACATGTGGCAGTTCATTGTTCATCGAGGGAAAAATAGAAAATTCGGAGTCGAGCAATTTGTGCACCTCGTTTCGCTCTGGTCTGAAAACTTCGCTCTTGTTAGAATATCCTATTTTGTCCTCCTATCCCCTTAAAATCATTCGACTTCATTTCGTTACTAGGAAATAGGGACTACTTTTGAGAAAACATTTTCCTAAATTATTCAGAATTTTTCTACATTTTTCTTCAATTGGGAAAATTACGAAAATATGTGCGAAAATTCAAGAAAATATTTTTTTACTCAATTCCCAAAACGTATATGCATATGGCATGTGAGTCTGCAGTCAACAAGAAATTTGCCAGTAATCAACTAACATGAAAGCAGAAACTCTGAAAAATTCTCTATGTTACTTGAACGGCAAGGCAACTCTTTGAAGAGGCATTGAAATTTTAATCAAACGTTTCGGCTTCGTGTGGAAGCTTAAATCAGAATCTATTTGAAATATCTAGAAAATTTAACTCGAATGGAATGCGGAACGTGAAGCGAAACGCATTCTCTTAAACAAGAGTCTTGTTATATCTTTTCGGTACATTTACCAGATTTTATTCGCATCGCTTCTGGTTTGTGCAACTTGACTGACGAAATAAATATTTTTACTTAGTAGAAGCTTACGTATAATCCTGAAGCTATAAATTCATGTCACATAACTGACAATTAATAAAATATGGGTGAAGATTATTTAGATTTTGTGTGCTAATAAGTATACGTGCCTAATATGCAAGCTAATAAGTTTAGTAAGGGTGTTAGCCACATATTGCATTTTCTTCTGCATAAACCATAAAACCGATATGGAATTTTGTGTCTGTGGAAGGATGCCTCACCACGGGGAACTGTTTCAAACGATATTGCATTTCTCGTCTTCAAATTGATTTATGCGACGTTTGGAACAATACTTGAAATCTTGCCAGCCATCTCCTTCTTCACGTTTCGTTCCTACTTTTATTTTATTTACAATGATTGATTGGAAAAAAAAAATATATTGAAAATCATGCAACCATTTCTCTAGAGGATAATGCAATTAAAAGTCGAACATCTAATCTACAATAAATTTTTTGGTTTTTAAATGCCAAAAAAATCAATTAACGCAGTCGGAGATTGTTTCTTTAATCTTTTGTCTTTTATTTTACTTTGTAAGAAGTAGCGAAAGTTGAGTTTCAAAGATCTTTTTAAAAAAATGTTTGTGCTGTTCGATGACGTTGATGGAGTACGTCGATAAGAAAAACTTTTTTCCAAACAAAGAAAAAAAATGTAAAAAGAAAATCAATTAGTGAGACCTGAAACAAGATATCTTAAAGCGATTGCCACAAGCCACACTGAGATCGGTTTAAATTTAACGCGATAAAGTACTCAATAGTTCTGTGGTCTGTCTGAAAATTTGTAAGAGTGAGGTCAATCGGATAGAACCGTATTTAGTCCAGTCAAACTAGTCTATTTATACTAGGGTAACCATTTCTTGGAATTCCATTAAATTTCTGTATTCTCAACTTTAGAAACAATCAAATTTTTTGGATACTAAATCAAACAGATTGAGTACTTTTTCTTAGGAGGAACTCAGGATGAAACCCAGTGACAATTTTTGGGAAGACATTTTCAAATATTTTCTCAAATTTTCCCAAGTTTTTCATATATTTCCACCAGTTTTTCACTAGTTATCCCATTTTTTTTCCTAATTTCTCTTTGGACAAATTTGGAAAAACATAGGAAAATAAGGGAAGAGGGAGGAAAGCACAGGAATCCCGAAAACACTCACTGTGGAATCCCATTGCGTACAGAACTTGCTGTAGCAAGTAATGCCTTCATAGTACGGGTCTTTGTTAAGGAGTGCAAACTATAGTAGAATGGTGTGCTTTGGACTAATGATTAATATAGATATGTAGATTTTAAAAACGATTACCCTTAAGAAACCCACCCTTAACTGATATATAGCTCAAATGAAAGAGTAAGGTTCAAGCTTTTTTTCAGAATCTTAAAATTTTCCAAAATTTTCCGATTTTCCACATATTTTCAAATTTTTCTTCAGGTGTAGTTATGAATTTGCAAGTTAAATTTCGATATCTTCAAAAGTTTGTTTTGAAAATGAAAATTTCTTTTTTAATTATTGTTTAGTATTTAATTTGCCACTACTTTCCCGAAGAAACATCTTTTGGATTTTTCCAAATGTAGCGGCCAGGTGCCATTTTTGTGTTAAATTTGAGCTACTTTTAAAGAGATTTTTTTAACAAAAAAACTTTTGGTAATTTTTTAAGCAGATTACTGTTAAAACTACCATAAATGACTGAAAAATAGTAAAATAGTTGGTTATGGTAGCTCATTTTTGTTTATTATGGCAACTTGTTACCCCTTATAAACTTCGACCAACACTGTAACTCTTGAACTCAGCTCTAACAGAAAATAATTAACATCATCACAAAGCTGCAGATCTCAGCTTTACGAAGAGACAAAACACTCGATATTGAAATGAAAATATTATCAACTTTGGACGCAGTAGGTGTTACGGGACACTTCTACTCCCAAAAATTAATTGCTCTACAAAAAAAATGCAAACAGAGCCCACCATGCAAGACATTTTGGAATGATTGGACAATGAGTAGTAATCTCTTATAACATTGACGTCCATTCCTTATCATCCAGACCTCCTACAAGAAAAAAAGGAAAAACTACCGACTGAGAATGGGTCTCATGTGATACTTATTCTTAACTTCAGTCTTGTACGAACTAAGCGACGCATGGAAAATATCTAAGCTATTAAAAAGATCATTGTGATTAGATTGCATTCTTATAATCGGCGCATTACTTTCGATGTTCGATATACATAGGTTGCCGGATAAAACGTTGGAGCTTCGTGTCTACTCGGATCTGCTTATTCGCCTCGTAGGTTGGCCTGTAAGGCGCCACATTTTTTATAGTACTTCATTCTGGCTGGACTTTTTTTTTGTGTAACAACTTCACATTGATTCATTCCCACGAAATGTCACAGCAGTGAAGTTTGTTCATGAAAAAAAAATTCAGTGACACATAACAAAATGTACTAAAATGTAATAGTCTGAGAGAAAAACCTATTACATTTCACTAATTTCAAAACAATCTTTTCCTATACACAGTGTCTATAAATAGCAACCCTCGTATTTGACCTACGTCACAGTTCGCTTTGATGCTAGTAAGAGCAATGAATAAAATTTTCATTCTGAGAAAATTTCAATCTAAACCTCCACCCCGTACGAAGACGCTTACGATGACGGAGCGCGAGCCACTGTTAATGCGCGTGAAAACCAAAAGAATTGAAGAAAATCTCAACGACTGCGTAAAATTGAAAGCGAATCTTTTTGTTCTCTCTCATTTACTTAATTTGCAAAATATAAACAAACTTAAACTATGTGCAATGTTATGCCTACCAGCAGCCACTCATTCAATATGTACAGACTGTAATCATTGTGTTTTATTTATAGGTTTGGTTGGATGTTTCTACAGAAATTCAAATAGAAAATTTAGAAAAATTTGTTCACTGATTAGTTTTTTTGTTTTGTTTTGGTGGTTTAATTAAGAAATGCAACAGACAACAAAATATAAATTCGATTGTTGGAGATATTCGAGATATATAGTGGGTTTTGTTGAGGGTAGGACATGTTTATGTATGTTGTTATAATTTTTTTTGTTTCAGGAATTTTGCTTTTATCTTCAGCTGTAATATAAACTTCCAAAAAAAGTACAAAAGGTCTACACAATTGATTATAACAAATACGGAAATCTCGAAAGATTGGGAAGTATAAAGGAAACGTAACATCGACAAAAGAAAAACTTGTGGTACAGAAAGAACACACTCAATCTATATTTACATTTAAATCAATAAATATGTGGAGAAGACAGGTAGGAAAGATCTTTGCCAAAAAAAAAAAAAATTATTTACACAAAAAAAATTGGTTGGATAAACTGAAATTTCATTGTTTAGATAAGCCGGACTCAGAAGCTGAAATAGGATATCACATTTTGGTATTACATTGATAGACGTTATAGGGTCAAGCATTCGACTTCTTTTTTTTTTCCTTTGTACAGATACAGTATAGGCAAAGGGTTTTAAATGCACAGAAGGTGTAGGTAGATAGGTAGGTAGGTATATAAAATAGAAAAGTAATATTAAAACGTTCAGTGTTCATAACAGTAGGTTTTTTTTTTGTTTATACAAATTTGGCATTTTGGTGCTGACCATTTAAAACATCTAAAATGTTCAAAAAAAAGTTTTGTAACGAGATAACGAGATATTGTGAATTTCAAACAAAAAATGTTTTTTTTTCTGTTCTATCAAAATCGTTTATCTCATTTTTTTGAAACTAGTATGAAAGTATTTTGTGTCTGCCTTACGTCGAGGAGGGGGACGCAATAAATCGTCGAGCGAAAAGGTACGGGCGGTCGCCCCTCCAGGCGGTTGGGGGCTGCTGAGGCTCAAAATGGATGGTTTGCGTATACCCAGTCGGCCAAATATGGTTCGTGGAGCACCTGGTGTTGTTGCCGTCGATTGCGGTACAACGTTTGTGAACTGTAACTGCTCGCGCAACGATTGATGATGATGGTGACCGCTGTGCATCATACCGGGAGCTAAATATTTTTTTTTGGGATAGACAAAAAGAGAAAAACAGAAAACAAAAAGAAACAAAAAATTTGTACACATGACCAAGACTGTTCGGATTGTCGTAAATATCAAAATCAAATTACGTCTGTTTCGTTCGGCTTCTTCAGCAAGAAGTTTCTCGATTTTTTCGGGAAAATGTCTTTTGGCACACCACACCAAGCCGATTACAGCTAATACAACGAACACGGTGATCAGACCTAGCCAAAATGGTTCTTGGAGCATACGCTCCGATAATGGTTTGTATGGAATGCGAACCATTCGCTTTTCGCAACGTAATCCTTCCCACCAAGCATGACATCTAAATTGATTCGAAAAATGTAAAAAAAAGTTACTTTGTGTCGACCGAGACAAAATTTGAGTCTAGACCAGCGCACCGCGTTGGTGTAGAGATCAATTTGATGAATTTGAGTATAAACTGAACGAAATTCAATCAAAAAAAAATATTTCAAAAGTCTAATAAATAGAGAGACAAGTCCAACTCTAAGACTTGTTACAGAGATTTGTCATCTAATAAATTGACTGATCTCATTCACGGAAACGAAAAGAAAACAAACGAGATAAGGGAAATAATTTTTTAAAGATTCAACAGATAGACGTGGCAAATTAAAAATGTCTCCTGCTTCAATTCTCTGAAACAAACCTGCAAAAGAAACTTCCATTCTTGTCAAAACATTCTCCTCTCCCTTCGCATGGGTTCGACGCGCACGGTTTCTGCTTCTGGTCACAAGTCCGTCCCTCATACCCTTGTTGACATTGACACTGAAACAATTTATTTTATTCATCCAATTCCACTTTGCCGTGTCTCGCACATCTTACCTTATAACTTGTCGTAGTAAGTTCACATTTACCGTAAATGCACGGTTCAATTTCACACATATTTAAACCGCAAAATCTAAAGTTTACGAATTGATAAAGAAAAAATCGCATAAATGAGACGAACTAGGCGTGACATACCTTCCAGTGTAGTGTCCCATACACTGACATCTCTTCACATTTCCAACCGTTATACATTTCCCTCCAAACTGGCACGGATTTGGATTGCACGTTTCCACATTGTCATCGGACGATGCCAATTTGTATTTGTAATTAATGTCTACAAGAGTAATCCCGATAAAGTGAATGAAACAATCCATTGAATCGAACATAAAGTAATTATCGTTTTACCAGCTTGCGTTCGTACAGTTGCATTCAAGCGTACAATGGAACCATTGTGTGTAATCTCTCGGACATGTAATGTATTCAAATAGGACGTAATGTGAATGGGCGATGGTTGAATAAGGCTATCTATTCCGCTTGGATCGTCTAACAAATTAAGACGATTACTATTTGGCACTTCGCATAGATGCCAATATGTGCCATTGTTGTCGGCATAGTTATCGAAAATCTGAGTGATAATAAAATCGAATTCATGTTTATGTCGGTATGTGTCCACCATGTTTTTAAACGCAATTCAATAAAACAATAATTGTTGTCATATGCAAAAATCTCTGTCAAATGAATTTCTCTGTATAATGGAACGGATAGTCGGGATAGACCTTCGTTCTTAGGGACAACCAAGAGTAATACTCTTAGAGTATAATAGCTGGCGCATTTTTTACGAGATTCACCCATGACTAATTACTGTCTGTATAATCGGGAATCAAGATTTTTTTTTTAAATTTCAAGAATCCAAATTAAGAAAATTAACGAAATTCTTGTAATTTCCAAAATAAAAACACTGAAAGTAGGCGCAGCTCGAGAGTAAAAAATTTTTCTTGGTAATATTCGAGATTGCGTATTCTAGAGAGTTTTGAATCTTTGAGAGTCTCTAAATGTCTTGTGACACGCTGATCATAACAAAATAATAGTCCGAAAGCCCAATGAAAGTTTGTTTAGGCTTGTTTTAAGCACCTACCGGATTCCTAGCCCTAATGACGCAAGTATAACTTTTCAGTGGTTTTTGTATAACAAACGTGTTCATCTGGGGACAACTGGGGACAATGACTTCTAGTTGAACCGAAACAAAAGTTGTGGTCATACGGAAAAAGGCTAAGATAATTGAGTCTGACTGTAACTTTTGTACTTTGTTCCCTTGACCTGGAACACTCTCTGCGTGAACTTAAGGTAGCAGAAGTCCGAATCTTATCAGCGTTACTGATTTTGCACCCGATTGCCTTTCTACTGCCAAAGTCAGGCAAATAGAATTCTTTCGTTACAATCCGACCAGTATCAGTACTCGTGACACAAGATTTCTTTTTACTTTGTACAAACCCAATGATAAAATAGCAAAATTAATTCCTCAGTTCCGGAACAATTAATTTCAGTTTATCGTTCGACAAATTTGCATAAGTTAATAGACTCTGATTAACGTAAAGCTACCACGACAATTATTCGGTTCACGAATAACAAATGGTTATCGCAAATTCTGCTCTATTATTTCAACCACAAACAGAGATACGATTCATTTTTATGTTGATCTTCATCGATGGAATATTAAACAATCCATTTCCATTCATCCAATAAAGTAAATGGTTTCCCGAACAAAATGTTACAAATTTAAACAAAATTTAAACGAAACAAAACACAAAAAGCTTAAAATTGCCATATCGACCGATGAAAATAAATTTCCCGTATATACAGTCCCCATTCCCCCACAAGAATGGAAATTGTGAAACATAATTTTCAATACAATAAATAACCCACCTCTAAGCCTCCACCGCCTCTGCATTCATTTTCACTGAAACCAACACCAAATACTTCCAAAAGGACAACATTACCAATTGGTGCCACCAAGTGTTGTGTGAAATTTATGTTAATTGGTAGCGATTGCGGATAATTTAAATGTTGCAACGAACCGTATGAAAATTCAGTCAAATTTAACGTATGATGTTCGGCAATGATGTTCACTGGAAGAAGAAAGGCACACACACAAACAGAGGCCACACCAGGTCATTAATATTAAATTAAGCTGCAAAAACGTCTTGGTTTTAAAAACCAATTACTTACACGTTTTAAATGTAGCTCGAAAGCCCCGTCCTCTTGGCATCGGACCAGTTCTTATTCGCACAATTAATTTCTCCTTTGAACTAACGAATATCCCATCATTTAATCGTTTGGCATCTTTGAATGGTGTTACTGTTGCACCACCACCCAAATCCACTTCAACTAAACTGTCGTCTATTGTTTCGAAATCAGTAAAACGAATCCACACCCGTTTTCCGATTGGTGCTTGAATGATGAACGAACAGTCTAAATTATTCAACAAAAAGTGCGGATAATTTGGACTGGAAAATGTTCCTTCTTTCGATGTAAGCGTTTGACTGGGACAACCCGATATATCGACGGCATTCCATGTAAATGAATATCCGATACCTGACAACGAATAGTCGCTGTGAAAATGCAAAATTGTGCCATTCTTTGTGGATACAAAATCGAATTTGGACATATTGGTATTGTGTAAACCGCACCATCGGACATACGGTAGAAATGTGGGATTGTTATAATGTAATGCATTATGCATTATGTGTGAGTTTACAGCCCGTTTCGGTCGATTGGACAGCTGTAATCTATTTTTAATCGCTTCCAGTTGGCGCATTTCATTACGTAAATCACTTTCGGCTCGCAGCAAACGCTGAATGTTTCGAAAATATTTCAGATCTCGTTTGACGATATTGGTATCGTTATTGATCAGCAGCCATTTGTCGGATTCGGTATCGTTTGCCGGTTCGTCCATTTGATAATTAACATCATCCGCTTCTGCTGCTTGTAGCATTGCCATAGGCATCGTTTCAAATTGTTCGGGTGGAGCATCTTCTACGCTAACATAATCGTATAAACACTCATCCTGCTGTTCCAGATCAATCGTTTGAAATTGGATAATAATACGTGTGTTCTGTGGGCCGTAAATTTTAATCCAATAGTCAATGTTGAGTGGATACGTGTTGGGATAACCTGAATTTCCGTTTTTCATTATTTCATTTTTCGAATTTCAAATTTTTCTTTGTTCGTTTTTCATTTATACCGTACCTGGTGATGTCATTCGACCTTCTGTACCAGAAATGGTTTTATTTTGCACATACGTTTCACCTTCCCTTTGCTTTTTCTTTTTGCAAATGTAACCGCCAAACTTGGAACACTTTTGTGACGCCCAATATATACCAGATGGTAGCATTGGAGTCGGTGACTTTTTCCACTGTAAGCCTAAGCAATAATGTTCGGATGGTAGCTTATCAACGACACCTTGACCCGGTAGCCAACCCTGAATGAGATTTCGAAAATTGAAATTAAAACAAATTACCATCTACAGTCGCTGGAATCGTACCTGGAACGACATAGCCGATCCGTCAGTCCATTCAAATTCTTTACTCTGTGATAGTTCGCCACCCAGCCAATAAACTGCTTGAGGTGTATAATCCATTTGGTTTCGAATGTTTGCCGCAATGAATCTGAATGTTTAGAATTGGAAAATATTTAGAGGTCGAGAGATCACACCAATTTTCGAAAATGATTCGATGCAAAAACAAATCTCTACATTAGTTTGCTCGAAGTGGTACTTAATCTTGTGCAACATCGAGGATGATTCTGTAGAAGTGGAATTGGCTCTCATTCTTCTTTCATACAGAAAATTTAGTGAAACGATTTTGGCATTTATTCAACTCATACGGCATCTGTTACATGTCTCTATATCCAGAGAAAAGGGTGGCCTAATTGTAATACCGAATTTTCTGTAAGTTATGTATTCGGCAGTTTTTCGAAACTGTTATTCAAACACGATAAAATCAAGCGATCTGACAGGAACTGTTCTTTAGTAAAATTTAACGTTAGTCAAAACAAGTGAACAAAAGATTGGTTATCAGGTAGTAATAAATAATTTTAACAAACAAAGTAGTAGATTTAATGATTATACCTTGATGCGCTTGTTGTTTATAAGATATTACTCACGAAACCTGGAACGTTCCCGGGTGATAATAAAAGTCTCAAGAGATCGAAAAACGTAGATCCACGTCGTAAAAGACTCGAAACTTTGATACTTTCATTCTTGATTAGGGTTTCTCCACTGAGCTATTCAATTACGTAAATTCGTGGATTATCTGATGCGATTCTCTAGTTCAAAGGCATCTCGAAACGTCCTTTAGCATCCGTAATGATAGCTTCCAATGTTCTGAAAATTTACCCTCAAATTTTCGCTTATCTACTGTATGAAAACCACGAGTTGCTGAGACGAACATTCATTCATGTATGTATACTCTGTATATATGCACATCTGTTTCAAGCATCCAGTTTTAATACCACACAATACTGAACGAATGAATGATATTTTGACCGTACAGATGTGGACGTTATGTGTTACTTTTTCGTAGCTATAACAGCGGAATAATGATCCGTACATTTATGCTGTCATATAATTTTCATTCCCTTAATGTTTAAGGCTCAAGAAATTAAATATTTATCAAATATGGACTACTTGTTGGCAGTCACATTTAAATTTGTCTAACATACATGTTGGCGCAAACGATTTCAATGATATCAAGTGTATACGTCCCCAAGGTAAGAACCCTCTTTATCTTTCAATATTAATGCATCGAATTAAAGCCGAAAGGTTAGACGGATCAACATAAATTTTTGGAGAATAAAAGAAGTGAAATGAAGAAACAAACACCACTGTTGTACATTTACCTCTGTTCGTCTGCAGAAGATATTGACGTTAGTTGAGCACCCAAACCCCGGCACACCTGTTGCGCTGTTTGCCAATCGACTTCTGGATAAGTAACAAACAGGTAGCACGAACCATTGTATGGATTCAGTCTTTCGTCGGCACATTCTGAAGAAGCTGTAAATTTGTTAATATCGAATGACTACATGCAATTAATGTGGACACAAGAAATTGTTTGCTATATAATGCTGAAAACTTTGTAAAATGCCTCGGCGATAAATCGTATTATAAAATCGTGATTATGTTGGGTGGGGAACAAAGATTTCAGAAATGAGATTATATGGTTTATCTAACCATCGAACTATATGATGTAAAAACAGCGCACATCGCACAACGGTTGCATTATATTTCGAAGCAAGCTGAATCAACTGATCAAAGATAATACTAAACATAATGATCGTTCTCAATTCTCAAATGAATCGAAATGAACTGTAAGTATGACTGGGCGATAAGATGAAGACAATGGGTAAAATAAACGACAGAACAATTACACAACTAACGTACGTTTCGCATTTCATATAAATAAAACAAAAAATTAACATTTTAAAAGGTCGTTTCAATCATAAAATTAATAACATAAATTCGGTTTTCGTCTAGACTCTAGTGCCCCTTTTTCTATAAGGATAACATGCTTAAGCAAAAAAAAAATGGAATTTATATATGTAAAAGTTTATTCGTGAGCGAGCATGATGTAAGACCTTTACACGGCGTTTTCCCTTCTCTAATATATGACACGAATTCCGAAAAGGTTTTATTTGTATCGCGTATTTTCCTTCTAATAATTTTATTTGGAGCAGTTGCACACGAGTTATCAGGCTCTGACTGTCCCTATGGGAATCCTGGCTATGTTTTATGTTTATTGCCTTAGACTGTTCCTTTTGCATGAGGGTTTTCAGTGCAGTGAACGTCCGTGAAATTTTGGTAAAAAATTCGCTTCAAGCGTTTTTCAGCTAGTCCAGTGGTCCACTCATGCATGGATGTCTTACTCCTCATACGTCTATACCTACATTTATATACGACTATACCACTACCATACCCGTGTTTTTAACTATTTCAACTGCAAACAAGTATAAGCACTTTTGCTTGGATGAGTGGACCAGCTGAAGAAAATGCATGCCTAAATTTCACTGACGTTCACTATAAGTTTTCAGATTTTTAAAGTCGATAATTTTTTGTCTGTCTGAAACGCAGTCATTTTAAGCATTGTTCAAGACAACATACCCGAAATGTTAAAATGTTCTTAAAATCTGTTGAAGTTAAGGAAATGAAATATTAAGAGCATTGATCCAGCTCCGCTACCTCACTAGTAACATCTGATTTGCAAGTACTTCCAGCACTACAGACGCTGATTTAATGTGAGAAATGATGCTCTCGGTATGCTTGGTGTAGTACTAATACTAGGCTCCAGCTTTTGCATAGATTACTGTTATTGTTACAGACATTGGTAATAGCAAGTTAAACATAAATAACACATTTACGATTGGAAAGGCAGTTAAAGTCCCCTTAAAATAATTTATGTGGTCTGGATACAGGGTTGTCTGGTCGCGACTGTCTCTTCACGACTATATGTGTACTACAATATTCAGACAAAACATTCAATTAGGAAGAATTGAAATTTATTCATCAATGATTCATGATGTACGAATAGAACGGAATGAAATTTGGGGAAAGTTGAACGGAAACTTTATATTAAGCAGATTTTCCGAAAACGAAAACGATGCGTACCCATCAATGCCAAAGTTTCATAATCGAATGAAATCATTTCGGTATTTATATAAGTATATATTGTTATACGCAGGAACAACAGCATCTAATATTTATGTTATATATAGGAAAATGTGTCTTACAATGAGAGAGCCATATACCTTCTTCATTATTTATTTTACTTTGAAATTGATGACTTAGTTTATTTCGCCAGTCTTAACATTCTACCCGAAATTTCATTAACCCAAAAATTTTAAGATTTTAAGCCCTGACACCAAAATAAATAAATAAAACAGCAACACACAGTATCGAACTCCATTTTATACTATCATACAATTTCGGTTGTGGCGAATAAAATTTATTTCATGGGATTATCTTCTGAAGATACGTTGAATTAAATGTGACTTACAAAAGTGTGAACAAAGCAATAACGTACATACCTGGCTGAAACATAATACAAAATGACTTTGAAGATCATCGTTGTGTTCATGAACTTTAGCAAACAGAATTTAAAGTGGGCGGAAAAAGTGTTATAGGGTGGATCGGAGTGTTATCTTTAACTGGTGCGAAATTTCCAGTTTGAGCCGGTGGTTGCAATCGTACTTTTTTATAAACGACAACTACTGCTGTCGTTACAGGGTATCAGCTAGACGTGAGTAATTAATGTTACATCCTCACTAGCTTCAATAGTTAAGTTAAAATCGAGTTTAGGATTTTTGTAATTGTTTTAATCGGTGAAGAAAAATTGAGTTAAGTTTGAAAAAAAACGGTTGTTGGTGACGATTAATAAGGTTTCGAATAGCGGTCAGTATCAATCTAATGATTTTCAGATGATTTTCGTTTGCACTTTTGAAGAATTTTTAATGGCTTTTTAGCATAAACCAAGTTATCAAAAATAGTTTTCTTCAATTTGTCGTTGTATGTCCCCAGATAGTGGAATTTCTTTGAACTAGGCAACATTGTGACATTTTCCAACATTTTTCCAAAAATAAGGAAAATACAAGAAAATATAAGAAAATATGGGAAATTCTAGGAAAAGATACGAAAATTTCGGAAAATATCGGAAAATGATTTTCTAAAAACAGCTAGGAAAACATTTTCTTGTGTTTTCATACATTTTCCTACATTTAATAGTACGAAAATTAACGAAAATTGGTAAAATTAACGAAAGTATGGGAAAATAAATCTAGGGAAAAAAATTAGGAACACATCGGAAAATGATTTTCCAAAAATAGACCCTATCAAACTGTCTTCGCTGTAATTGTACGTTAGATATACAGTTATGTCTAATATTTCAACTAATTTTACTGATAAACCTGCAAGCCGATCCACCCTAAAAAGTATCTAGTTGATTTGAACCAATTTAAAAAAAATTCCGCTTGATTAAATCCTTCTCCACTCCTCAGCTGATGGAACACCTTTCTCTTATTGTCGTCTCGTTTTCCTTTTAAAGCGTTGGAATACACCAAAGTAAAAACCGTATTTTTTGTATCCCTGATCCAAAAATAAATATCAAAATGGACGATTCTCATCTCTTTCTCATTATTCGATAAGCAGATAGCAGAATAAAAAACAGATTCAATAAAATCCCTTTGTATGGAAAAACGATTTACAGTGAAAGCAAATTTTGTTTGTTTGTGGTTGTTGTTGTTCATTTAATCGATTCCCAAACATACACTCACAAAAATTATAATGTTTTAATCGGGAAACTACTTCTGACCTCTTACATTTCCTTCCAACAAACGATTGCATGACACAAATTATGATCAAAAAAAGCACTTGTAATTGTCAACGTAAATAACCATTGGCATACACAAAATGCCACACAATGTGGTTTGCTGATAAACCGTATGGTAATGGTAATTAACCTACATAATTCAATGTTAAAATTTTCGATGATAAATGGGGTTCAATGCGAACAAAATTTTGGCTCTTGGTTTAAAACTACTAAAAGATTTATCACTGAGTTACATGAAACTAATTATGGTTCACTAAATTCAGTTTGTAAGCTATGCAAAAACTTACCGACGTCTGATCGATTATCTAAATATTGTAAAAATATGTCATTGTAATTAAATGCAATTTTTTTTTGTCAAAATCTGTTCAACAAAAGATTGTTTTTTTTTCTGGTTATTTTTTTATATAGAAAATGGGATCATATTTTTGGAATTTATTCTTTCCCGGCCAGGTGTTCACGGCTTTGTTTGTAGTTATATACGAAATTATAAGGAATTGGGAAAAACAAAATTAATTGAATTTTTTTTGTTACGACATCTTCATAGTATAAATATTAATGCTTAAGAAATTATTCGTTTTCGGTTTTATTCTTACATCAGGGATTGTATTTCGACTAAACGTTTTCTTGGCATCAACAACAGCCCACAACACTACATTTCCATTATAATACATATTGTTATGACCGTTTACATTTCCATTTATTAAATAATACATAAATGTAACCACACCACTCATTTTTTTTATCCCAGCAAATAATTTTGTAAGTGTAAGAACATCTAAAAATATAAATTTTGTTGTCTTCCCGCCAGAAAATGCGTTATTACCGTTTAAACAAAATCAAGTTTTTCGCAATTTCTGGCCACAGCACAACAAAGTACCGTACTGTCTCGCTGGGACTTTTTTTTGTTGAGGCGTGTGGGATATATTCCTCGCCTTTGGCTCGAAATACAACCTTCCCACACGTCTCAACAAATATCTTCCCAACGAACCAGTAATGTACTGCTGTATATGAGATGTTTAGATCATCCTCATGACAATACTATTCATTCGTATTGCCGTTTCTAAATCGAATCACAGTGCATCAAAATTGAGCGCAAAAATGATTTTATATTATCCGTACTCCTCAAGTTAGTTTAATACTGAAGGGCAGATAATCGTGTATTTTGAGTGCAAAAGGATTATAAAGAAAATTCTACGAGCATTTTCTTATGATTTTCAAGCATTTTTATACGGATTTTCAAGGATTTTAAGTGCAAAAGGATTCAAGAAAATGTTTTGAGGATTTTCTTTTGAGTTTCAAGATTTTTATTCTTCAATTTTAAGGATTTTCTTTTGATTTTCGAGCATTTTTGCACGATTTTCTTTTGATTTCCAAGGATTTTCTTGTAATTTTCAAGGATTTTTTAAAAACTCAAATAAATTTTTTTCAACCAATTTGACGATTTTCTCTTGAGTGCAAAAGATTCTATGTTTATTCTGCTCCTCGTTTAACACACTTTGAAACACCTATCACTAATTTAATCAGAGAGATGCTAATGTGACGAGTTGGACGGCATTTCGACGGATAGAAAAAATATGTCGAATGACAGCTGGTTTTTTTGAGAGAGAATTCAATACATTTTCTCTAGACCGAATTGAAAATCATTCGACCTATTTCCTTTATCCGTCGACACGACCTAATCGTCATATTAGCATCTCTCTGAATTTAATGAGTTAACAGATTTCACCACTTTTAGTTAATGTCAAATTTGCGTGTCAAAATTCGCTTCAGCTGGTCTACCAGTTGATCCACTCAAACAAACTCATTGCTCAGATCGCTTTTTGCGGCTTTCATAGTCACCTTTAAACATTGATATTGTATGAGCGGACGGGCTGGTAAAATAGCTGAGGTAAACAAGTAAAAATGACATTATTAGCTGCATGCTGAGTGAAAGAATGTGTAGTGTATTTTGGTGGAACGCAATTCTGAGTATTACTACTCCAATAGGTCTTTCAATTTTTTGATACACTCAGGTGACCAGTCCGAATTGCTCACGAAGTGCTGAATGTTATAATACTAAATTGATCTTATCACAAACGTCTACAGACGAGTGGTCGTCCTGCAGTTTTCTGTGACTCTTTTTAATTATTGTAGGACTATCGATGGTCATCAAATTTCAAAGTTTGCTTCAGCTGATTTTCAGCTGGTCCACTCATACAAATATAATAAGGATTTAACAGTACACGCTTGCACGTGATAATTGCAGAACCGTATAGATTTATATAACTTACATAGTCAATTATGATTGTATGAGTGAAACAGCGTAAATTTGATTACTTTTTCTGTATGTTATCTACTATCTGCAATTGACCACAAAAATAAGTAATGAGTTCTGACTAATTGGGTATGTAGGAAAACATAGGTGGAAAGTGGGTGGTATTCCAACTCGTCAAAATGAAAATTTGGAAGCGTGTACGTACGTAAAGAACTAGGAGATTCGATAAATTGGCCGTTTGTGAAAGACAACAGGCTAGCAATTATCACAGTTTCAACTCAAATTCGGTAATAATGTGGAATTTAATTTTCCTTTTTTCGTAATTAAAATTGGAGTGATAGACGATAAATATAATGGACGAGTATCAAGCTACACATAAAATTAAATCGTTATGTGCACAGTTGTAGTCTTCAATGTAATAAAAATATTTGACGCAAACAGATGAGGATGCTCTTAGTCATCTTTGCGTCTGACTTATTTCTCTATCAACTCTGCCATTTCAACATTTTGTTTGAAACAAGAAGTCCATAAATTTTGGAAAAGTTCCACACATATTTTTGCAAGCGAATTCTTCGATGAAGACTTTGTACACCCACAGTAATTTTATCGATAAAGTTTTCAAGTTCTACACACAAACATTTCTCTACGAGCCATATAACACTCGAGATATATTATTATCATAATTTGCCAGAGAGTTTGTTAAAGACAACTTGATTAACATTTTATTTAAGCATACACTTCATCAAAAAATTGTGTGTGTGCTATGGTGGGAGTTGTTAAATACTTTTCTTTTCTCTACGACGTGTTTCGTGTAAGACAACGCTTGAGGAAATTAATTTATGAATTTTGTCATCGGAAAACTGTATAGTTTGTAGCAAAAAGATCTAAAAGGTAAGTAAATTGGAAAATATTTGGCATTGTCACAGTCTCTCGTCACTTCCATACTTTCCCTTTAATAATTAAAATTTGACTTGGATGGTAAAGTACATAAAAGCGTCGTTTAATAATAAACGATAAATTAGTAGGAACATTTTGCTCAGCAATGCCTTTTTAGCGAAATCAATAAAATGTTCCATTTTCATGTTTCTACCTCCTATTGTTATGATGTTATGCCTCCGTATATGTTTATGTATCTTTGCCATATTTATACAATTTTATCAAATGTATATAAGTAAGCAAACCATGGGTATAACTTCTTTGCTAAAGATGCTGTGTAAAGCGAGCAAAATAATTTTTTTTAATTTACGCCTGAATTAGCTGGTATATAGTCAACAGTTTATAGACGTATAATTTAGCTGAAACAGCGGGACTTCGAAAAATTTTCTTGCGAATTTTTCGGGGGTATCTATAAATATAGAAGATGTACGTACACACACACAGTCGATAGATATAAATTTCCGAAACATATTTTACGAGCTCATAAAATTGTTTACAACTCAATAAATCTGAAAACTGGTCTGGTTAAGTCAGTACGATCGTTAACGAATTTCCATTGTGTGCGAAAATGACTATTTTCAAAGCTTTACGTTTTTTTTCGGCTATAATCGGAAGGGATATTTTGTGTATTTTGATTGATTGATTAAAGTGTTTTATCAGGAACTTATTTTTTGTTTTCAAGTGGCAAGCAAAATTTAAAAAAAGAGAGAAAAAAGGAAACAACATCATTTGTCAGTGAAATCACAGTTTTTCCTGCATTGAACTGCTGTCGACTACGGAATTTTGATTTCTGTCGTTTGAACATTCTTTCGCAAAATTTTTATAGCTCTTTGGTGGGAAGGAATCTACCTTGTAACTGAGAGAGTCATCATACACATAACAATTAAAAAATTGAGTGAATTCATTATTAAACTTGAACTGTTTTTTACTTCGAATGTTGTTTTTCATAAATATAGAAAGAATTTGATGGAAAGTACCTACAACAATGTACAACTGATTTATGGCTTTCAATTTATTGCCTCGAGTGAAATTTAGGAAGTTTTTACCAATCCAAAAGCTCAAGTCAGTTCAGAGAAATTTCATCACTCAGTTTAGCATTTCTATTGATTCAAATGATTGTGCTACACAGATGGGATCGTTACACGTTTATGCTTTATACTTATTCCTTCTGTTCATTTTAATTGAATAAGTAGATTAGTATCAACATCAATCTCATTTTTGCGTATTAATGCGAATAAAAAGTTTTGAA
Source organism: Bradysia coprophila (assembly GCF_014529535.1). Classification (NCBI taxonomy): domain Eukaryota; kingdom Metazoa; phylum Arthropoda; class Insecta; order Diptera; family Sciaridae; genus Bradysia; species Bradysia coprophila. The sequence goes on from NW_023503302.1 coordinate 6,133,759, forward strand.
GGTTTGTCATGAACAGCTTAAAGTGCCGCAAGGCCCTTAAAGTGCCGCCATGTTATCAATCCCTTATTAACTCATTTTGTTTCTTACATGCATATGTGTATGAATGCGTGGAACAAATTTCTTAGGTACAACTTTTGGTCGAAGGGTAGAGTGGCGCAGCGGGCGCTTTTAGAAATAATGTAAAAAATTTTGTGTGTTTCATCGATTTCCATACATTTTTACGAGGTACTGAAAGTGGCGAAAATAAATCTCCTCATATATGGAATCGGTTGATTGAATATTGTTTGTGGACACAAATTAAACATTTATTTTTGTATGGTGACACCAATGGTAAGCCGATAGATTTGGTATAAAACTGCCTCCAAACACGTTCTGAACGTTTACAAAAAAACATGAAAAACGGCTACTTCGACGGCAGTTATTTCGAAATCTATAAACTTCCCATTGGTGTCACCATACAAAAAAAAGTTTAATTTGTGTCGACAAAGAATATTCAACAATCAACAGATTCCATATAGGAGGAGATTTATTTTTTATGTTTTCTGTTACTTTTCTTGAAGAAATCTTTTCTTGTAGCTCAGTATTTAAGATTTATTTTCGCCAATTTCACGTACCTCATAAAAATGTTTGGAAATCGATGAAACACGCCTAATTTTTGACATTATTTAGAAAAGCGTCCGCTGCGCCCACTCTACCAGGGAAGACTACCCTTCGAACAAAAGTTGTTTGTTATGACCTAAAAAAGTGAAGTACGAAACATAGGTGGAAAATTTTTTTATTAAAATTAGTTCAGGCACACCGTGAGGACTATGTGTACTGGCTCGGAGATTTTTATTTTGACGAGTGTAGCGTTTACAGCTCGACTCGAAGAACGCAAGCGAGGTCACTACAGTAGTCATATTTTTGCATGTAACTCGAGCAATCTTTAATCGATTTTCATGAATTTTTCTCAATTTGAAAGGTAAATTAAGTCCAAAAGTTGCAAAGTTGGAAGATGGAGAATTGTCTTCGACTGAAAATTTATTCTACTCCTACAATCCTCCCTTGGGAACCAGTTCCTTATCTATCATGATAAGATTCAAAGCTGAATTTCAGTACGTTCGCAACTTTTGTCAGGTCTTTTACTTTTTGGTCTGAATTTACCTTCCAAATGTGGAAAAATCATGGATAAGGTTTACTCGAGCCAAATACAAAAATATGCACCCACCCGTACTACTGCCAAGGACATACTCTCGCTCTGAAGGCTGTAGCTCATGATATGGTGAACTGATTTTTATAAAATATTTTATCTTGGTTGATGTGTTCAAGACCAATCATTTGCGCTATTATTATTAACTGCGTACAGTCGAAAAATGTAAATTTATGCAGGAAACTATCAGAGAAAAAGCAATAAACAAGGGCCTGCTGGTAATTCGTGTTGATTGTTGGTTTTGCATCCTTAGATGGAGAAACCCATTATGCACGACAACTCTATTTAAATTCGTTCAAGCTCGCTGTGGCTAATAATGGTTTCTTCGGCGGGCCCTTGTAGATGACAAATTGAAAAACGAGTGACGCTCAAAGTGAATGGTGTATTTTTTAAGGCAATCTTCATGTTGAATAATTCTTTTCTGTGATTAGGGTGTGTCCGTGAGACATCTAGTGAAAAAAGCTGATATAAAATTGTCCCAGCTACGGCACAAAAATGTAAACGTCCATAGCACAGAAAGTTTTAGAATAAATTAGAGAAGAAATAACCTCAGTCACCGCTAAACAGAACACGAAACAAATATTCTAAGAAAATCGTTCGAAGAATTTAGAGTAAAGAAATATGATATATAACAAAGACTGTTATTTACAATTGAAATTATTATTTAGACTTCGGCTATACCGTCGTCGGTCAATTAATGTTAACGAAAGATAAAGCGAAAAATCCACTCACCATTTTTAATAGAAACTTTCGCCTTGTAGCCACTAAAATGATGCGAATAATCCGATCGAAAGTGCAGTCCAAGCATTGTCGATGATGACACGTAGCGCAGAAGTTTCAATTTAGTACTCCAATCGCCACATATTCGGTGGGGTACACTTTTGGCAACTAAAAATTGATCGCTGTTTACACTTAATTTTGGCGCTTGCAAAACAACCGTTGCGTGTGACTTGTATATGTTTAAAAACTTTTCGAAAAAATTAACACTTATGTTGTTAGCATCTTGATTAAGGCTATTGAGTGATTGAGTTGAGTAAACGTCATTATGTTGCGGATATAAAAATGAATTTTTCGCTGAATTTCTTCTGTGACGATGAAGATACTTTCGGTAGAAATCTTTGAGTGAAATGCGATTCGTTGGTTCGTCCTTTCCGTCGATTATTTCTAAAAAGTCGTAGCTGCAACTGAAATAATTTGAAATCAAAATTTAGGTTCCTAATGGATCGGGAACGGGCTTCTTATCAGAACACAATACAAGGGAACAAGGTAACACATATATCATGGGAAAGCAAATATTTTTTACGAATGGAAAAGTTTTATATTCAAAATGAATGACCAAATCTACCAAGTTAATTAAATGCATAAACGGGACTTGTAACATTAGTGAATTATAAGAAAAATGAAAAATCATCGATTTAGCTCCGATTCAGAATCGCTATCGTGAAACGTCCCATTACTGTACTTAACTCTTCAAGTGGAGAAACCCAAATAATTGCAGCGTAGTAAGCATAGAAGGCATGATGATGATTTACATTTACACCAATCGAAACGGAAAGAAATCTCAAAGAATTTAGTGTAATTGAATTTATCACCAATCAAATGTATAAAATTCATTTCAAATTCCATAAAATTCCATTTCATGCACCAGTCCCCTAATCATACAACTGAAGGTAGATTTCATTTAAGAACAATCGAAACTAATGCATGTGAATGTGGGAATATATATGGGTAACATTGAAACCATTTCATTTCGTTCTAAACCCAGCGATATTCGAGTGTCTGATGGAAAAGAAAATGGAAAAATAAATGAATGGATATTGGATGATGAATGTTTGAATCAATATATTGGCTGGTAGGCAGAACGTGACTTACATGTGTATTATTACAAAGAATTCCTTTTTTCAAACAAAAAAAAGAAAATTCTGCAACAACAAAAAACTTTTCGCTCAAACTGTTAAACGAGCAAAATACTTTTTATCTTCATTGTACCTTTATTGCCTTTTTTTCATTGTTATGAGGTGCGATTACTTGTTATAAATGTCTAATATTGTGGCTGGGTGCGTAAAGCTTTTTGAAAGTTTCACCATGAAATGGTGGAGAGCGATAGCACGGTGCCTGTTGCATTATTAATGAGCATCTCGTACTTAGCCAATTCACAGTTGCTCACGTTTTCTGACGTTATGGTGCAATATGGTTAATGACAAGATCGATTTTGATAGCAGGTTTGATAGTCGCTCTTGTGTTCAATTTATATTGTAGACTTGAGTGATGGTAGAAAAGCGATTGAACTGTCTTCAATAGAAATGAAGTGGTTGAAAAGCAGACTTTGATTCTACTGCGGTACATTTTAACTGTTATAGGTTTCCATTCATAAATCTTGAATTTAAATCGTAGTCAAAAAAAATAGTTAGTTGCGGTTAGACTGCGGTTTAAGCTAACACGACAGCCTATTATTAATAAAATTTGAGTTAAGTTTCGTCATTCGGTGCCTTGAAAAGTTGTATGACAAATCTCAAACAGCTCGATGGCATTTATTTATTTTCTGTAAGCACAGATTTTTTCGAGCGTGAATTTTGTTTAAAAAAAAACAGCAAACAATGAAAATGGACCTCAATTCTTTCATCAATTACAGGTGAATTTTAATCCTTCCTCATAACAGACGAGCGTTTTGTTTAGAGACAAAGGAAGATAGAAGAGAAACATTGGGAGATGACTGCATAATTAAAATAGTTAGAGTGTTTCATTCCTCCAACGAATTGTAAACGAATGACATATATGACCTCGTCATCCATATACGAATAATTCTGTGTACGTAAATCTGAGTCCAACTTAAGGCGCAGATATAATTAGCACCAAATACCAGATGTACTTTGTGTTATATGTCCAGTTCGTTAGTAATGTCTCATTAAGTCAGTAAGGCAAAAAGGCCGGATGACGGTGTTGTGTTATTATTTAAAAACGAGAAACACTTTAGTTTGTATGAGCAGATAAGTTGAGAAACAACTGAAACAAAATGCGTCCCTTATTTCAGAGTCGCCGACTGACAGATTGCTTTTATGAAAGACCACAACTACGATCCAAGAATGCTATGACTTTCGAGTTTTTCATTTCACCTAACATTTCAAGCGTTCATTTTTTGTACATATTTTTCCAGGTACCGTGTTTTCCCGTTGCAAACAGTTGCAGTTGTACCGCGAAATCCGCATATAGTTTTCGTTTCAAAGTTTATCACCGCATTGCAACCACTTTACCCGTCTATGCAACTCTGCAACTCATTACAAATTTTAAATTACTTCACGAAAAAAGAACTTGCTTGAAACACATCGTTTCAAACGGAAAGAAATGAAATGAATTTATATTCGAAGTCATTCTCGCAATTTTCTTCTTTTTTTTTTAAATTGTGTAAGGATACAAAAAACCATTTCCATCATTTCTCCGGTTATAACCTCATTACACGCTTTTCTTTTATTTTGATAGAATAAGGGACTAGCATGGGTTTTATATATTATATGATGAGCTGAAGGCACTAGAAAACAATTAATTTGAAAGAATAAAAAATTTGACTTTTGTTCCGCAATGATTTCCCTCCGGCAACGATGGAGAGGAGGGATTTTTAAAAGCACATTTCATTTTAGAGAATGTAATAAGTTTGTACGTGTGTTTCCTGCAGGAAAATGTGAAACAAAGTGAAGAATAACATATGACGAACGAAATTAGAAAAACTTCCATAGCAAAGGAAAAAAGACACATGGCTGTGTGTGGGTATGTGTGTGCTACAACTCTTTTGTCTCTATATAATCTTTGTACACAACATGGATACTACCATAAATTTATCGGAAGGATTATTTTCGCCTTTTGTTCTATCAAGACAAGGTGTTAACACATAAAATATTAGTCGCACATACAAGAAATTTTCAATTATTATCCACGCTATGTCCTCTATGCCGAAAGTTCGTGGAGAGCGACCAAGGCTGGGCAATGTATCTTTTAACTTCCCACTTAGCTGCAAATTTCACAATAGGTCTCTGATTAAGGCACTACAATAGAGTGGTATCCAAACTATAAACAACAAAGGAACGTCTCAGTTTGAAGGAATTAACAGCCGACATGTCTTCAAAGACTATGTTCATGTTGAGGTTGTCACATTTGAATTACAGTTTCATATTGGATTTCAAAATTGTAAGTGGTTAATGACAGTGCAAGAGGAAAAACAAGGGAACAAGTTTCAGCGTAGGAATGTGAGCTGGAAAAAGTTGCAATACTCACTCAGGTTCATTTTCCAAAACTAATTCCTCAAATTCGAGAACAATATTGTAGCCGTTAGGTGCAATAACAACAGTAAAACAATTTGTATTATCGGGATACTGTCGCGGAAAACCCGGACTCCACAAGGATATTCTAGGACTATCTTTCGTCAAAATAATTGTTCTATTACAACCAGTTGCCCATTCCGCGGTCTTTAGCAGTGGTTCTAAAAATCAATTCATCGATCACTTTTTCATTACAATTCCTTGGAAGAAACCAAACTCTTACCGTCTGACATTGGCCGTTCACATATGAATGAGTTTTCGGCAGTACAATCCCTGTCGTTCCACATGTATGTTGCCGATAGTGGAATTTTATTTTTTCCATGCATACCGGGTGGTGGTCGAAATGATCGTCTTAATTCGACACAATCTTGCCCGCTTAAACCGTCATCGTTTGGCTGTTTGTTGTAGCTGTGGTGCTCAGACCAGCCGGGAAACCAATCTGTTGAGTTAGATTGTATGAGATTAGTGGTTTTCTTTTGTTTTATTATGTAAAAATTTGCAAGACCGTTTTACGTTATGCGGTTGCACCGTACGTATATAATATACGTACGTTCTATACTTCGTTTGTATATTGTGCTTGATATTTTGCCATTTTTATACGCTAAACCCAAATACATTTCGCTCATAAAAATGGATTTTATCTTCGGATTATCAGGAGAATCTAAATTTAACGGAATCGAAAAATTGTTCAATTTCTAATAGAGATACTTTAGCCCTTTCCTCACAACATTTATATATTTTATGTTCAGTGGCGGGGTGTTTGTTATGTACAAGCGCGAACCACCTTTTAAATGTCGAATAAACGTAATATTTTATTAAAGAACCATTCCACAACCGTTTCCGATCCATTGTGGTTATTGGGGCCAACTGGTAACTGTTTCATACTGCCTGCACCGAGCCCTAACTGACCTTATATAAACACCAGTCTTAATCTCTCCGAGTACCGAAGTTTCCACTTAAAGCGATGTCAGGTTTTAGAGGTTTTGACATAATAATATGTTGACCCATTTTTTTAATCTGAATGATGTCCAACCCACTATCAACACCAAAAATTAAAATTAATATTTTTGTCACTTTTGAAACTATGTAGCAACATTGAAATGAAATCGTCACCAAATGCTCATTGTTATACAAAAATTGAAAATTCCGTGCACAAAAATTTTTCCTTAAAGCTTTTTACACGTCCAGGGGTCCAGCGACTGTCAATGTGTCAATGTTTAGTGGTTGGTTTATATGCCCTCTCCAATAAACCCAGATTGATCTTCAATGTTTGCTACAGTCTTGAAATTAACAAACAAATGAATTTTTAGATTTTGCCACCGTCAAAAGAAAAACTTTTTAGCCCCGTACGAAGTACGAAGAAGCTTATAGGATTACGATGCCGTGTGTAATTGATGGAATTCGAAGCAGACGGTAAGGGCAAAGTGTTTGCCTATGTTCATAGATGACGAATCCGCAATAAAAATTTGGGCCGTCTGTCCGTCTGTCCGTCTGTCCGTCACGTCGATATCTTGAGTAAATCAAATCCGATTTCAAATTTTTTTTTTTCCCTGAAAGATAGTCAAAATAGTGAGGCTAAGTTCGAAGATGGGCATATTCGGGTCGGCCCTTCGTGAGTTAGGGCCACCTAAGTGATTTAAGGTCTTTTGGTGATATTTATGGCAAAATAAACGATGGAAATGTAAATGACACGGCAAATGATAGGTATTGTCAATACCAATCCAGGAAAAAAAAGTTTTTTAAAATCGGGTGAGTGGACCGTGAGTTAGGGCCTTAGAAGTGAAAAGCTACTAGGGCCCTATGTGTATTTTACATAGAACTCAAGTAAATTTAATCCGTTTTTCGTAATTTTTGTTTCATTTGAAAGATAATCGAACACCGAATAGAATGTTGTTGATAAAAAAATTAAATTTGGGTCCTTGGACTAAGGCCGCTACTAGGGCCCTATGTGTATTTTACATATAACTCGAGCAAATTTCATCCGTTTTTCGTAATTTTTGTTTCATTTGGAAGGTAATCAAAGGCCGAATAGAATGTAGTTGAAAAAAAAATTTGGATCCTCGGACTGAGGCCTATACTAGGCCCTATGTGTATTTATACTCAATAAATTAAAATTTTAGGGCTATTTTAAATTTTTGTTTTATTTGAAAGGAACGTCGTACGGGGCTTCGTAATTGCGCTATGCGCAATTTCTAAGATGTACACATTACATAATAATTTTACTTTAACTACTTTAACCGGCGCATAGGCTTACGGTCAAAGTAGGGTGACAGACGCACTAGGGTCACGTACGCAATAGATATACGGGTTTGTACGGGGCTCAGTCGCAGCAAACGCTCCGACTGTTCTGATGGCTCGTTTAAATCCAGGGTATATGGTTTCTTAATCACATGATACCTTCTATCATCATCAACATCAAAAACCTGACATTATTTTTGCTTTAATTGCATCCTACTATGCTCGAATAAATAAATTAATTCAATGGAAATCAGTAGTGCTCTATTTATAGCTGGATGACTTTAATTAGTGGTATTGCCAAAGCATCTAAATGTCATTAGATGTATAATTATTTGGAGCAAGATTTAAAAAGATGCGAGATTCTGTTAATATGCAAAATATAAATTCATTATTCTAAAGTCGTTTCAAAAGTTATTAGATGGCGAGAAATTCGACGAATATTAACGGAAAATCGATGCAGGTCTAATCGTAATAGAAAAATGAATTGATATGTCAGATATTAACCTTTCAGTGAGAGCTATTTATCTGTTATCGACGACAAGCATAAGTGAAAAGCTCTGGCTCATGCGTCCTTATTCTAGCAAAATTTATGTGAAAGCAAATGAAGTAAGAGATTTTTCAACAAGATGCCGGAAATTTTTAAATAAAAAAAAGTTGCAATTCAATCATAAACGCTATTGATATGCTTGCCGTCTGTGAAAGGTAAATTACAATTGATTCGGTTTCCATGTCTCTTCAAAAATATGGTGAGGGATTCTCTTGAAGAAGAAAAACCCTGCCCAAATCGAACGTCATGTTCTCATTATCAAAATGTGTACCGCGATAGGCACTTTAAGTAGACAATGGCAGGTCTTCAAAGTTCGAAATTACGATTTATTTTGGACGGGGTTCATTGGAAAACCAAGCAGAAGTAGTTACGAGTAAAATAGACCGGATACGACAATCAGCCAATCTAAGAAAGGTTAGTTTACCAGTTTTTAAAATGTCATGGAATTTCATAACAGCTATTCTTCACATGGCCTGACGTATGAATAGGAACAAATTGGCGAACCTCAAAAAGATTGAAAAGTTTAAATTCTGCGCAGAGGCTGGTTTTATAATGTTAGCCAAGGTGCAGTCAGAAACTGTGAACCTTAAGCATGAATTTGCTTCAGCTGTTTTTCACACAATCAAAACTGTTTATACTTGCTAATACGATTTTTGCTGCTGGACGCGTGATAGTGGTAAAACCGTATAAAGCCGTATAAACAATTTTGATTGTTTGTGTGGATCAGTTTAAAAACAGCTAAAGAAAACGCTGCAATTTCACTGCCTCTAACTCTTCAAATTTTTCACAAAAAAATATTTTTTTAAATTATTTTGCATTTTTAGACAATAATTTAAAAGCTTGTGCAATTTTAGCTTTAAATTATTGGTAAATAATCCATCATAACTTGAATATCTCCGTACCATTTTCCATACAGTTATATTGCTCTATGTAAAGCTTTAATTTCACAAAAAGTAAAGAATGGATTTTGGTTCCGCGAGAGCGTTGCCTACTTTTTGAACTTTTTGTGGCCATTCCACATAATTCAATTCTTTTAACTCGAATTTCCATAATTTCCATAATACTCATATAACTAAAATTAACTTGTTGTCCTTTTGCGTGAAAAAATATCCTGAATTCAACCACAAAAAAGTTTCTGATTCTCGTTTTATTATTGCTGAAACTCCACTGTTTCGAGTAAATTAATTCACTTAATAGTGCGAACGGTAGAATATGTATACGTATTTACAAAACTTCCGGATTTAAATGCCAAAGAAATTACGATAAATCTTCTTGCATAAAAAAACATACTTCCCTAATCTGCTTATTTTCTCTGGTTATGCTTAAACACAAGGAAAAAATCAGTTTAAATTTGACAGAATTTTTTTTTGTTCTCTTCGCATATTTCTGGTTACGAAGACAATTTTGAGCTTAACTAACTGCGTTCATATTCTACTGTTTTCCTTTCTATATTACTTATACATTCGCTAAATATATACAGACAGGAAAACGGACCTATACTTTGCGAACAAATGACACTTATTGAATTTCAACAACGCTACCGTTTTGTTATGCTGGTATGGATGGCTATATTATGCATACAATATTTGTACAATATTGTAACATTTCTTGTTATAAAATCATACAAACATTTTCAATTTCAAATTGAATTATCCTTTCATAATTTCGTTTCATTCAACGATATTTGAAATCAGATAATTAAATAAACAGGCCCCTAATGAACATTATAAAATATTGTAGATGTGTACTTTACTAGAAGATAATATAAATTTTCTTCAATTCAGAATGGGAAAAGCTTACGTTGTTATTGGCATAATAATGTTCATCTTAAGTGAAAATAAGTGCTCTCTTTCGCTCGTTTGTCTTAAGAAGTATTAGTACATATATTTTGAATAGGCTAATATAGGCTACTCAAAATTACATTTAAAGAAATTGAATTCTGACTTCATTGAGTAGAAAAAATAGGATTTTAGTATAATTTGTAAAACGTTTTTTTTTTTGGCATTGATACACTGTAACATTCGTCATACTAAAATCCAACTTACTTGCATACGAAAATGGAAATCCATTGGTCCAGCGAAAATCACCTTCGAAATTTTTGTCTGTAGCGCCCACCCAATATGCAGATAGATCCTTGGATCCCGAACTAAATGGTTGAAAGAAAAACATTTTAGTCAGTTGTATCATTGCGCTCAGTCGTGTTTAATTTTGTGTGGTGAGTTTATTGCATTTTTGTACTTTGAAAGAGTCAATTAATGCGTAGGATAACTGTTGTTATTACTATTAATGTATTGTTGAGTAGAGTTTAGTCATTAAATCTGTTAAATATTTTTTATTTGGATTATTTGATAGATACACTGATCTATTACTACATTAATTTTTAACAAACATAAAAATAACAATACTGTCCAGTTCGAGAAATAGTGTTTTACATGCCGAAGCGACCTATCAACCATTTTCAGTATCATCGCACAACAGTTTCAATGGGAATGGGTGAGGTGGAGTGGAGGTTTTAAAGAAGGATTCTGGGACTCACTGATGTAATGGTTTAGGAGAAAGGCTTATCAGTCACCAACTCGACCTGTGTGCCATGATCAGTGTGCCAAACAAAAATCAGAAGACCCCAGTGTTCGGATCCTTAAAATGCGGATTATGTCAAGTTCAAACGAGTTTTTAACGTAAACGTTTTTCAACTGCTCAGTACGTGCTGTTGACCGCCCAAATGTGAATGCTTTTCAAGGATTTTCGAGTTTATGAACTTGTCCACATGTCTATCGGAAAACAACGAGAATTGTGATTTTGTTTTGAAACACTGTTTCAGCAAATCATTTTCCAAACGATTACATTCTATTCGGTTGGATTAAACGAAACCGATTTCAGATTTGCGGTTAGCAGTTAAATTTTCAATTAAAATTTTGCAACAAAAAAAACTTATCCGTATTACCAATGTCATAAATGCATGCATGACTATTTTTGCTAGTTCAAAAGCTTCAAAGTGCCGCTGTTGATATTTCAATTAACTAGTATACGTAATTAGAATTGGGCTGGGGAAATTATTTTGTCAAAAATGACATAAACATTTGTAATTCTTGCCTGAAACAGTAAACCCCGTTGCTTAAATTTGATATGTTTGCTCTCTTTGTATAAATATGAATAAGTATTCAAGGCTTATTTCTATTAATACATTGAACTGTTGATGTTTATGGTTTCATATATCTGATGATTCAATATATATTTGAACGAAAACGTATTGTTATCGGTATGCAATGAAATTAAATAAAGTCCGCCAGTCAGTAGTATTTATATCCGTAAAATATAATTCGGTTGAACGAACAAAACTTTCGAAGACTATTCCATTGAGGCAATAAAAATCTGTCTTAGTGCACCGGACATGACCTACTTCATTTATCTTCGGATATCTCTCCTAAACTGAAAACGACCACATTTCTTCGGTGACATCAACAAAAGCATTTTAAGCAAGCACATTAGATGCACGTTACAATATGGCTCTGTAGTATTATATTACGTGATACCATTATGTCGGCAGAAACAAGAAGCGCACCGACTCCCGTTGATCGAAAAGGTCGATGCACAGGAGCGTAAATGTAGGTCGATTTATATTTTAAGGGAACAAAATGAGAAATAGACACCGCCTTCCTTCAACCATACTGAGTTCTGTCATGCATCAAATAACTCAAGTTTATATGGATATGAATTCGCCGTACACACGTTTGGAAAAGAAAATCCATCCATTTTTATGGAAAAATGGTAAAAATCATAATTCATAAATCATGACATGACATTAGTCATGGTATATGGAGTCGTGACCTAAAATAAAATTCATATTGGACAGGTATGCGAATCGGAAAAGTTCAACATTCTTAGGAAATTTTGAGAAGCATCACAAGTATATTGTATTGTAATACATTTTCTTGTCTGATGGAGTATCTGAATCGATGTGACTTTTCGAGCAAAATTCATTTTCTTCTCTGTAAATTTCGATGAAACATTATTGTTACATTTAACGGGCGCACACGTTGTCTGAAAATGTTAAACCATGTCCTGTCCATGCTTTTGTAATTATAAACACATGATGCACGCACATACACATACCCATGACAATATGCTCACTTTCATGAACTTAATATTGTACAATTCAAACAAATTTTGTAAAATCCATTCTCGGCTTTTAATAGAGCATGGAATCCTCTAACAATATCGCCATTCAAAGAGTTTCAAACTTTCTTCGTCTTGGACACATCACCATTCAAAGATGTCGAATTTTCGACTTAAGCTGGCTGTAGCTACGTGGTCAAGTTGGCGAGGGAAGCCATTTCAACACGAATTAGCTTAGAATTAGTCCCTCTATCCGTTGCGATAACAATCTGTATTCAAATTTACTCGTCGGTCCCGCACGGCCATGAATGCCGGTTCTCCAAAACGGCTGGATGGATCCGCGAACTGAATGTGGCTTCTTATAGTACTCGAGTCCCTCAATGAGAACATGAAAAAAAATATCAGAGGTGGTATCGCGACTCTATTTAAGTTTTGTTCAACAAATTGTGACATTGATTAACTTAGCGTATTAACTACAAAAATAATTACAGCTTCATGTGTGTAAAGGTTTTCCTCGTATCTGGTACAAAATCTATTCAACACCTTTTATATAATTATCTATATCAGAGAACACTATCCAAAATTTATCGCTAAATTCTTATCGTGATTGTCGCTAGCAGATGACTTCTACAACTACATTCATTTCCAACCATAAGATCAAGCCTGTTTACTCATGTCATAACAATATTATCGCCTAGTAGTGAGTTAAAGTGAGTTTGTCAGAATCAATATACAATCAAAGTACAAATATTCTTGTTCGCAACATGCATCGAAATGGTGTTACGAGCACTCGGTGTTTTGTTAAGTTCACCTGCAGCTCATATTGCCAATCTCTCGCAATTTCGATACATGGACCCAAAAACAGCTGGCAAATTCCACGTAATTTGTAACATGTAACGTAGCTCAAGTGTGAGCGTTTCATGTATTTTTGTATAAAACGCTCTCTCGTAAGCTATGTTACATGACTCATTTCACAAATTACATTGCATTTCCCAACTATTTTTAGCCCCGTACGAAGTACTGGGGGCTTATAAGATTAATATGCCGTTTGTAACACGTCGAATTGGAAGCAGACAGTAAGGGCAAAGCATTTGGTTATGTTCATAGATGACGAATCCGCAATAAAAAAAATGTCCGTCCGTCCGTCCGTCCGTCCGTCCGTCCGTCCGTCCGTCCGTCCGTCCGTCCGTCCGTCCGTCCGTGACCCCTCTAGCTTGAGTAAATCACAACCTTTTTTCAAAATTCTTTTTTTCCCCGATTGGTATCGACAAAAGTAAGGTCAAGTTCGAAAATGGGCATGGTAGGGTCGGCCCCTCCAGAGCTAGGGCCCTATAGGTGTTTTTCAGTCTTTCGACGATATCTACCGAAATACGCAATCAATAGCTGCTTGTGATATATCAAATGAAAGGTATTGAAAGGTACGAGTAGAACAAAGTTGCTGAACATTGTTTTTGGGTAAGATGCAACGTGGGCTTGTTGGGAGGGCTCAAAGGTCGTTACTCGGCCCTAAGTGATTTTTGCACATAAATCGAGTAAATCTCATCCGATTTTGCTAGATTTAGTTTTTTATGGAAGGTAATTGAATATCGAAAAGAACGTGAAAAAAGTTTCAAATTAGGGCCCTTGCACTAAGGCCGCTACTCGGCCCTAAGTGCTCTTTATATTTTATATTTATATTTTATTTTTATATTTTATTCGTTTATTGACCAAACTAACAGGCCTAAGCCCAATAACAAGCCAGTCACTTATTAATATAATAACAAGATTCAATACAGTATCTTAGAATTACAATCGTAATAAAAAATTAGAACTAAGATAAAAACTAAAAAGTGTATCAGAACATCATCAAAACGGAATCAAGCAGTACAGTCTTCACCAATCAAACGTTTCCTTTATTGCCTTCTTAAACGCCGACATTCCCGACCCAAGCACATCTAAATCTTTAAACAGTTGCATGTGATTACGTTGAATACGATTTATCGGGGAGTTTAGTTGAATATTCGTGACCATGTGTGGAAGGTAAAAAGTCGGGTTTTGTCTGGTACTTCTTGACGGTTGATAATAATTGATTGCACATAAATCGAGTAAATCTCAACCGATTTTGCTAGTTTTTGTTTCATTTGAGAGATAATTGAATGCCGAATAGAATGATGGCAAAAAAAGTTTCAAATTTTAGCCCTTGCACTAAGGCCGCTACTCGGCCCTAAGTGCTCTTTGCACATAAATCGAGTAAATCTCAACCGATTTTGCTAGTTTTTGTTTCATTTGAGAGATAATTGAATGCCGAATAGAATGATGGCGAAAAAAGTTTCAAATTTGGGCCCTTGGACTAAGGCCGCTACTCGGCCCTAAGTGTTTTTTGCACATAAATCGAGTAAATCTCATCCGATTTTGCTATTTTTTGTTTCATTTGAGAGATAATTGAATGCCGAATAGAATGATGGCAAAAAAAGTTAATTTTAGCCCTTGCACTAAGGCCGCTACTCGGCCCTAAGTGCTCTTTGCACATAAATCGAGTAAATCTCAACCGATTTTGCTAGTTTTTGTTTCATTTGAGAGATAATTGAATGCCGAATAGAATGATGGCAAAAAAAGTTTCAAATTTTAGCCATTGCACTAAGGCCGCTACTCGGCCCTAAGTGCTCTTTGCACATAAATCGAGTAAATCTCAACTAGAGATGAGCGGGCCGACGTTTTTTCAATACCCGACCCGACCCGGCCCGATCCAATTTTTTGAACCCGAGCCCGACCCGACCCGAGACTTTTCTCTTCGCGGCCCGACCCAACCCGACCCGAAAAAATCATCGGCCCCACGTGACCCGACTTTTTTTTACTATAAGAAATTTAATGAAAAATCATTTTCTACACATAAAAGCTTTGCAATAATCTTATACCCGAAGTAAAATAATAAAATAAGTTAGTGTTTCATGCTTTGTAGGCTTTTATTGGCTTACTTTAAATTTGTATTTCTAAGTCGGGCCGGCCCGAATTTTTGTTTTCAAAGCCCGACCCGACCCGGCCCGAATGAATTTTCAAAACCCGGACCCGAACCCGATCGGGCCGGGTCGGGTCGGGTCGGGCCGATGTATTTCGGGCGGCCCGCTCATCTCTAATCTCAACCGATTTTGCTATTTTTTGTTTCATTTGAGAGATAATTGAATGCCGAATAGAATGATGGCGAAAAAAGTTTCAAATTTGGGCCCTTGGACTAAGGCCGCTACTCGGCCCTAAGTGTTTTTTGCACATAAATCGAGTAAATCTCATACGATTTTGCTAGTTTCAGTTTTTTATGGAAGGTAATTGAATACCGAAAAGAACGTGACGAAAAAAGTTTCAAATTAGGGCCCTTGCACTAAGGCCGCTACTCGGCCCTAAGTGCTCTTTGCACATAAATCGAGTAAATCTCAACCGATTTTGCTATTTTTTGTTTCATTTGAGAGATAATTGAATGCCGAATAGAATGATGGCGAAAAAAGTTTCAAATTTGGGCCCTTGGACTAAGGCCGCTACTCGGCCCTAAGTGTTTTTTGCACATAAATCGAGTAAATCTCATACGATTTTGCTAGTTTTAGTTTGTTATGGAAGGTAATTGAATACCGAAAAGAACGTGACGAAAAAAGTTTCAAATTAGGGCCCTTGGACTAAGGCCGCTACTCGGCCCTAAGTGTTTTTTGCACATAAATCGAGTAAATCTCATCCGATTTTGCTATTTTTTGTTTCATTTGAGAGATAATTGAATGCTGAATAGAATGATGGCAAAAAAAGCTTCAAATTTTAGCCCTTGCACTAAGGCCGCTACTCGGCCCTAAGTGCTCTTTGCACATAAATCGAGTAAATCTCAACCGATTTTGCTAGTTTTTGTTTCATTTGAGAGGTAATTGAATACCCAATGGAAAGTTGGCAAAAAATTTTGGGTTTCTAAAATAATGTCGTAAATTGTTGGTTTTATTTGAAAGGTACTTCGTACGGGCTTTCGTAATTGCGCTATGCGCAATTTTAAAAATGAACAGTTTCAGTAAATTTGACAATGCCCAACTTGACTTGCATTTTGGTAACAGACGCATTAGAGGGTTGTAGACGTATTAGGGTTCCGGGCTTATTAGGGCTACGGACGTATTATGGTTGCGGACGAAATAGGATTACGGGTTGTACGGGGCTAAGTCGCAGCAAATGCTCCGACTGTTCTGATGCCTTGTTTTGTGTTAAAAATTGTATGACGAACAATGCCAATGCATTGTAAGACTTATCACTCACCTGTTTAACAGAAGGTGATCAATAATTTTCTGTTCCCTTTCCGATTGCACCGAGGCCAAATGTCCGCCAATTCTTTTGCATTCCATTTCCGCCGAAATCCATTCCATTGGCGTTTCAATAGCAGTTATACACTTTTGTTGAACGGCTACCCATCCGAAGGCACATTGTGATACGATGTGGGGTATAGGTAGAGCTACATACTCGAAATATAATGATGGTCCTTGAACGGTATCACTCAACTGGTGCGATGACGACGACGACGACAGCGACGTCGGTTTCACTATTTTAATGACTAATGTATTTTCACTCGATATAACGTTAAACTTTCTCGATGCACTGTATGCATTAACGCAATGCATCCAACTATTTTCTTTCATATCGTCCAATTGCACGAGTATACCGTGACAATGTTTCATTTTACCCGTATCGCTTTGTGGCACACTTAAATCTAAGAATTCGGGTTCAGCATATTCACTATTACTCTCGAAACGATTCCGTAAATAATTGTCACTAGCATTCCGCAAATTGGTTAGTAAATTTAATTCTATTCTATTTCCGTACGGCAAATGGATTTTAAAATAACATTCTAGTGAAGCTTTCGGCTGCAAGTAATATGAGCTATTTTGTTCGGTTAATGTAATGTTGTAACAATAGTCCACTAATTTGTAATTTAAACTGAACATGGGTTGATTGTGTAATGCAACACTGGTATTTTGATGATATGAAAAATAGTACGTCCGTTCACTCAACGACAAATCTTCTAATTTACCACACAAAAAATTATTTTCACCAATTGAAATATAGCCGCCGTTGATGCACGGCACATTCAAACGTGTTAAATGCACTAAAAGACCGGCTGGTTCAGCTGACTGAATATCACGGGACGGAAAGAACACAGAACAGTTGTTGTAGCTTATAATAGGCATAGTCGTATAATCGAGAGTAGCTGAAGGATGTGTTAGAGACAGGATACATTCTATAAGAAAATAGTTTTGGAATTTGAAAAAACAAAAACAAATTTGATTTTCACTTAAACATCTCATGCAAATATGATGTTGAGCATAACAAAAATGTACAAGAAAGAAAAATCAATTACCTTCTAAAACTTGCTGTATATAAACTATTTCAAAAACAACAGAACTAGATATCTTTCTATATAAGATTCTGAAATGAAAAGAAATAAAGAATTTATGCGTTAGCTATATTTTATCAATCAATCAATTATGAAATATTTATAATAAAAATGGTTCAGTTCAAAGCACTTAGCATAGCAGGAGAATATCGCTTATGTCAAATAAATTACAATAGTGTACCATCACGGCAGAGTAAAATAAACCAGGCAAGAGCACTTGACTGGGGATCTGAATTATCTGGTAGCCGTATATTTTGCGAATAAAATTTATTCAATTTATGTCAGTCTTCATTTGAGTTCATTTTCGTAGAGTATATTAGATCCTCTATTTGACTTTTCAAAAATGAACCGCTACTGCCTGGTTTATTTTACTCTTGTGTGGTACCATGAAATTTTTGACCCTGTTTCAGTGTCACTACCTTAGTGTATATATTACTCTATTTGACATGAGCAATATTCCATAAGTACACTAGGTGCTTTGCTTATTTGTTTAGATGATATTTTATAATTCTAAATTCGTATATGCTAAAAACATCATAAAATATAGTTTGAGATGCGTAAATGGTGCTGTATAGTCGTAAGTATGGTTTATTTGTAAGCAAAAGGTAAAGTTGCGTATTTCGTCAAATTCTAACTATTTACAAGTGGCAGACAGGCGTATCTAGACATCCTCTTCGGCCCTGGGGTGCAAGCTTCACTCCTGAAGATAATGAAATTGTTCCACAGATATGTTGCGATACTATTAACTAATACCTTGTGTAGATTATATTGAATGCCGCGAAAGTTCATTGCGTGAGGTGATTCAATTTATTTTGCCTCTCCAATGCGAAAGTTGAACATTTTTGCGCGGGGAAAACTGTTATGTAATGGTCAAGTTTCGCAAGGTGTAGACAATAAAACCATTTACTTCGTTTGCTTTAGTATTCATTTCGCTACCTAAGACCATCAGCATAGCTTATTCTCTTATCGCTGCTAATGTCGATCACAGATGGGAAAGTTTCTTCAGATGAATTAGAAATAGAAAATTCCATTGTCGAAACTGTTGAGATTCGACTTTCGGCAGGAACGAAAAGAAGGGATTTTCTATAATCACGAACTCTCAAAGTCCCCTACTTTCCCCTGCCATTGTGCCATTGTTGAGCCTTTCTCTTAATTTCTTTGTCCAGTTTCCTTCCTCGACAAAAAACACGGTGAATTTTCTGAAAAAAGAGACATAAAAACTGACGGGAATTTAAAAAGTAGGACCAAGCCGTGCCGGCTGGGTTTGGGAAATAATCAAAATCTCACCGCACTAGACAATTACAGCTTCTACATTTTGAGTAAATTTCCAGATTTCGAATTGTATTGTGAACATAGATTCTACTACGAGTTGTGATGAATCGAGATGAATCTACTACAGTGAAATTTCTTTTTGTTTCAATTAAGTTGTGGCTTCAAATAAGTTAAGCACCAGGAAAATTCTACACAGTTCTATTGACCATATGTTCCAACGCAATTTATTGTCCAGACTAAATTCCTTGATTGTTTGTTTTCTCTAATTTCTACAAAATGCTAAGCTTTTTATTTGAAGCTATAAATTTCACATAATATCTAAACGTAGTTGCATGCGCATTGAAATTTATACGAAATTTCCCTTCACCTACAACAAAAATCAGATGTCTTTATACCAACAATTATTTGTACATGGCAGAGATGGGAAGATTCAAAAATAAACAAACAAACGCCAGGAACAACAAAACTGTTCTTTTTATATGTTTCATACGGGTTATTAAGGGAATCTTTTTGGTAGTACGGGTTGATAGCAAAATCGTAGTCCTCCTAATTTCTCATGTTATCCGCCCGTATAAATGAATGCCACTCTAAATTCTGATTGATTTTCGTTTAATTTGTATACGAGCACAACATTTCCACTACTATATGTCGCTGTGCGCCATTTAAGTTTTCTGTTTGCCAAACTAATCTTTTTAAGTTGAATGTGTTTGGAAAAGTGGTTTATCGTGTGCCTTATATTCATATAATGCAGAAATGTGATCATCAACACAATGAAGTAGGTAAAGTACTCATCAATCACGTCTCATATCACGGTCAACTATTTGGAATTATACCGAATGGCCAGTTTTCGTTGTCAATGAAAATGTGGAAAATTTTTAGAACGAAAGTCCCGGTGTTCACAAATAGGCATTCGATCTATAATCCATTTGACAATTTCGAGAGAGTTTCAATTTATAACGTAGAGAATGGGCAATATTCTACAGGGAGATCACCAGTTATTTGTATCACTGATGCCAAAAATTCCATTTTATGTTCGGAAGTTAATAACCAATTGCAATAATGGTTTTCCCCTCGCCAATATTGACTAAATCTTCCGATTAGCCCACAACTGTTCAGCTTATCAAAATGATAATTTTTTGATTCCTAGTCCTGTTGTTGTAAATAGGAAGTCTGACAGGTGATGGATCGAATTCTGAATGATTACACTATCTATAAATTGAATGGAGTAAAAGTGAAGTAACGCCATTAGCAATAAATTGGTTAATTGATTTAAGTAGCTGAAGTGGAAGTGGAAGTCTGTTGAAAATAATTAGTTCAATTCAAGTGGCAAATTCTGTAACTATCCATTGATAGACTTGCCGTTTCTGCAAGGTTACAAATACTGTGCTTTACAATATCTTGATTGTGGCAATCACCTGTTAATTAAATGAAATTCTAAATTTCCAGAAAATTAAACATAAAATGTATATTTACCAACCATACAATTAATAATGGAGCTGGAATAAAATCAATATTTGATGGAGAACGAGAAAATATAAACCGCTGAAACGAACAACTTACACCTAATTCTATTCACGACACTGTTGGTGTTGGCACCGTATACACTTTGAAAACCGTGTCAATGCAATAAAATTTACATGAAAATGGATTTTATTGGAATGCTTATTGGAGTACTTCTGCGTATACTGTGTAACGCAATCATAGCATAATCAGATTCAATGTTCAATCCTTTGATATACATATTTTACTATCTGATTCATAGATGAATGCTCTCTTATTTCTGGAAATATTTCGTCGGAATTTATTTAATTTTGTGCAATAAAAGATGATCTCGGGAATGGTTTTTCTCAGAATTTTCTTCATTTTATAAGCTGCTAAATGATAGCAGGTTAACATGAAAACTTGGCAATATTCACACGCAAGAGATGTCATGATTTATACATCTTGGTAAATAATTTTTGGTTTACTACCCATTAATGTAATCATAACACAATTTTCAGTAAATACATTTACAACAATCGCTTAAGATATCGCCAAAACTTGAACCAATTTGAAAACAATGGTTCGGCGATCCAGGCAAGCTATAGCTCGTTTGAATCGTCTTTCAATTCTAAGAAATAGGGATCTTTTAGTTTTTCTGTTAGTTTCCCATTTTCGGAGTGAACACGTGAAAAGTCATAGCATGTCAAGGGGTGGTGAAAACAGTTTTTTTGTGATAGCTCAAGATAGAACGCTGCGCATCTCTGCTTTACAATAAACCTATATTCGTAGCAAGCAATTGAGTTCATTTTGTGAAGTAAAAGAAATGAGGTTTTCCACCTTCTACGAAGAAGGAGGAAAGCAACATTTTCAAGACCAATGATCGCGCGGTTCAGGACAATTTCGAGCTGAACATGTAATTTTGATTTAGTTTATTTCATTCCCATCGCTCCAGCCTGTTTGAAGACCAAAAACAAGTTGAAAACACTGAAAAATATGGGTCTCCTGGAGCGACATTGTACTTCAACTAACTTTATGGCTTGCAACAGAATTTATCTGGGGTTTTTTATGCGTGGAATGAAAGAGGGTAAGTCCAGCTACAACACCCTATAGTCAGTTCCGCGGATAAATTCTGTTGCAAGCCAGTAGCACTGACCAAACATTGACCATATTTTGAGTCATAAGTCTAGAACGGGTGGCGGCCCATACCGATGATTATACTCTTTATGAAGGTCTGCCAAAGGCCTATATTCCTACAAATTTTCAACTTTTAGAAACATGTCTATCTTGAGCTATCACAAAAAAACTGTTTTCACCACCCCTTGACATGCTATGACTTTTCAAGAGTTCACTCCGAAAATGGGAAACTAACAGAAAAACTAAAAGATCCCTATTTCTTAGAATTGAAAGACGATTCTAACGAGCTATAGCTTGCCTGGATCGCCGAACCATTGTATTTATTTTCACCAAAATTGGTTCAAGTTTTGGCGATATCACTCTTAAGCCGCACCCAAAAATGTAAGTTGAAACCTTCCTATTTTCGGCTTCGATATTTTTAACTTAGAATTAATACTATATGTACTAGGTTGTTACTGTGTCCAGTGCAAAAAACTCTTGGATCGTGAGATCCGGAAACCGGATCATCGTAAAATTGCTTTTACCGAAGGTCTTGATTTCCATATGAGTATATTGTGAAAGAATGCGCTTTTGCCGCTACTTTAGCGAAATAATTTTTTTTTTTAAACACGAAGCTTCTCTAAATTTACAAAAAAAAAACATTCAAACAAGGAGAGAACGAGAAACGAAGACTGAATTCTTCTGCCACTCCTTGTTACCTTGTTAATCTTATAATCGACATCGCTACCGATGTTCACATTACCAATGCAATGACGTTTTCGGTACTATTTTCTGACTTTCTATTATTCACAACATCTCTTGAAGGACTCTTACCTCTAATAATCCGAAATCATCGGAATCACTCTCAAATACATACTAGACCCCAGCCGCATTTAAAACACATCCAAAACTCAGCTAAATGAAACGTTAGAGCAACATAGTTTCTCTTGAAATTAGTTCGAAAATCTACCATAAAACTCGCATTAAAACTCTAGTATTCTTCATTAACACTTCAAAAACTGAAACAATGTTCGTTTTGCAAGTAATTGTTGGTAAATAAATGATGTTATGTCACTTCGTTCTCTGCGTGTTGGCTTCAAATCGATTAATATCAGTGAAAGAAATGTAGGATGAACGACAATAATATATGAGTGGGTTTTAGTTTCATGCGGTTTTCAGGATATTCAAGATGATGTTGGTGTTGGTCATTATGACGGTGTGCTATTTAACAGACTGAAGCCATGATAACGGAATGATGTACCAATGAATAGGATTCTTATGGACCAGTGGAAAGTATGGTAAATAAATTTGAAAATAAAATCTTTATGAAGTAAGGAAATCTTGGGATCTAGTGTAAGCATTTAAAAAAGGGACTAGTATATCATGATATAGTCATTAAATCTTTTACTTCTGTTGTTTTAACTATTTTCAAATGTTTAAAACTTCATAAATCCGCCACCGATAGTGGTATGTATTTTGCTACGAGCACCAATCGTTGATGTATTTGTGAAATTTTAAGCTTATTTAGCAAACCAATCCACCATCTGCAGCGTATCATGTACCAGATAATGTTCAATATCCAATTAGTTACATTTCCTATAACTGGATGTGATAAAAAAAACGCAACAGGCTAATCTGATGATGGTATACCAACATCGGTGACGAATTTATCTATGCTTATGATATCGATCGATTCAAAACACACGTTATTCGACCATCGCGGTACAGTCGAATCTTTTCTATCAAATTTAAAAGCGTTGAATGCATTTTACCAGAATCGTCAAATTCGACTCTGGTGTGATGGATTTAGTTTTAAAATATATTTCATCGCCGACACATAAATTAACAAGTAAATTATTCTATCGGCTAACTCCATCAACTTCACACTCCATCAACGAGTCCGTCAATTAAAAAAGGTCACCGGCTACAAGTGGATTGTATAGGTACCGATTTAGGATTATGTTGGAGTATTTTGGTTTTATGTGCGTGAATTATTTATTTATCATTTTATTCCCTTGACTGAAAGTCAGGGTCTTATGAAAGAAAATACCCTTAAATGTCCGTAACGCTAAGTTCACTATGATATTTTGAAAATGTTCTACATTGGCAAAAAACGTTAAATACAGAAAACGTCCGTACACTTGTTCCCTCGATAACTCGAGTAATTCTTAACCGATTTGCAAAATTTTGGTTTTAATCGACGGAGAATGAAAATCATGAGGTCAAGTTCGTAGATGGGCAATATTGGGGTAATGAGATGGGAGTAATTCTAAAGAGAATTTTATTTCTTGTTACCGCGATAACTTCCCTAATTCTTATCAGATTTTCAAATTTTTTGTGTTATTCGACGAAGATTGAAATTCTTGAGGTTAAGTTTGCAGATGGATAATGTTAGAACAACGAGATGGGAGAAATTCTACACAGACGCTTTTCCTTGTGGACTCGATAGCTCGAGTAATTCTTTACCGATTTGCAAAATTTTGGTTTTAATCGACGGAGAATGAAAATCATGAGGTTAAGTTCGTAGATTGGCAATATTGGAGTAATGAGATGGGAGTAATTCTCAAGAGATTTTTTTACTTGTTACCGCGATAACTTCCATAATTCTTATCCGATTTTCAAAGATTTTGTCTTAATCGACGAAGATTGAAACTCTTGAGGCTGAGTTTGCAGATGGATAATGTTCGAACAACGAGATGGGAGAAATTCTACACAGACGCTTTCTCTTGTTACCGCGCGATAACTTGAGTAATTTTTACCCGATTTTCAAATTTTTTGTTTTAATTGACAGATAATGATATTGGAGTAGTGAGTTTGGAGTAATTGTAAACATAACTTGTTTACCACGACATTTTTGCAACGGATTTCCAGAAAATTTTCTTATTTGACGAGTAGTGAAATTCTGGATTTCTGGTCTAACAATTAAGAAGTACTTCCCAAAAGAGTTTTGGCTTGCTTGAGAAACCGATAGCTCGAGTAATTCTCAGAAGCTTCAAAAATCAATTTCGACCAGTAGCGTAATTCATGTGGTTAAACTCGAACATTGGAATTTAATTGGACTAGTAATCTGGGATATACGACAATTTTTGCGTGAAATCCGTATTCTTAAAAGAATTTTTTTCGTTCCTAAAATGTTTGAACGAGTGTGAACTTTGTGGCCAGAGCGAAGCGAGGGCCGTAATTCACACGAGTTATATTTTTTCAAGAGGTAGGCAGGAAATACGCCAAATTATACTCAGACGCTTTTCCTTGTTATCGTGATCACTTAAGTAATTTTTACCCGATTTTAAGTTCGTAGATGGATAATATTGGAGTAGTGAGGTTGGAGTATAATTGTAAACACAACTTGTTACCGCGACATTTTTGCAACGGATTTCCAGAAAAAAAAATTGTTCGACGAGTAAGTGAATCTGGATTTCTGGTCGAACAATCTAGAAGTCTAGAACAATCTTGCTTGCTTGATAACACGATAACTCGAGTAATTCTCAGAGGCTTCGAAAATCGCAGATTTGAAAATATTAAGTGTTTTCGACCAGTATCGTAATTCATGTGGTTAAATTCGAACATTGGACTTTATTGGACTATATACGACAATTTTTGCGTGAAATCGCGTTCTTAAAAGAAATTTTGTGTTTGCACGAGTGTGAATTTTGCCAGAGTGAAGCGAGGGCCGTAATTCACATGAGTTTTTTTTAAAGAGGTAGGCAAGAAATGCGCCACCTGTTCAGCGCTTTTAGTAGACTATATAGGAGACTCATATTAGGAGTAAGACATCGCTCGCTGGACCTTCAACTCATAGCTCTTTTTGTTTCTTCAGGAAATTAAATAAATATGAGTAAAATGAAGCATGTGATGACTGCTGTTTTCTGAATAAAAGAGACATCACCTTTTCATGTGACTTTAAATTTGTGATCTCAAAAACACCACTTCATTTAAAAATGGTTAGAAAACTAAGGCTGGAATTATAGGAAAAAAAAGCCAGTCAAGGGACCTGACCCACCCAAGAGGTGGGGCCTAGTTGCTTTGCTTATTACCAGAGCATTTCTGGTGTGAAGAGCAATGATTTTTCCATTTGGTCTGTATTATATGGGTAATTAACAAAAAATGTAGTAACTTTCGGACGTGTTGGTATCACAAACAGTACGCTGACTGACTTTTATTCGGAGAAGCGATAGCGATTCGGGTATTGGTCACTTCACGTAATTTAAAAATATGACATACGCTCAGAGCGCTGCAGCAGGAGCACTACTTTAGAGTGTGTTAATCAAAAACGTGAGGTAAAGTTAACTGTACTTCACAGATCCGAAATTTTAACTCAAGTTTTGAATGAAATACCTTACTTGGCGATGGGGTAAGTAATGTACTATAGGAATTCTACGTAAAATGGTAGAAACTATTGACTGAGACCTGAGACGCAAACATAAATTTTTTATTCAAAAACGGTCGTGGGATCACCACGATAAGATTCAACAATTTTATCAATGTCATATTGAGTTATCAATGACTGACCGAATTTATGGAAAATTATCAAACTGTATATCAGGACTAGGTCCACCGATATGAGGGCGTGTGAAGCCTCATGGTACAACCATAAACAAAAAAACAAACCATTATCACTCGATCGAGTAACAGTACAAGTTTCGAATTGGGGTTGTGAGTACTGGTGATACTGGCGATATGTCGTGAAAGATTAGTAAAGGAACTATTGTTATTGTTATTGTTATTGTCTAATGTCGCTCAGTCACAGAGAACGGACGTGTTTATGCGTTGCTCTCTAAAAGTGTTTCTTTTGTGTGGCTGTGTGTGAATTCATTTTCGATTTTGTCTAATTTCTGTGCCAACTTTTACGGCTTTGGTGTTTTTATTTTGCTGTAATGGTTAAATGGTGAAATTATTTTAAAGGTTTTATTAACGAAATCAAAGTGTTGTTCTCGTAGGTCATTTTCTCTTTGATCAATAAAGTTGTTCTCGCCTCATTGTGCGATATCAACAATTGTGTTATTTCCTTTGTTATTTAACATGTGCTTCGTGGCGTCGGTGTACGGATTAACAATCGACTCTACCAGAAGCTAATGCTAAATTACGTGCTCGATTAATGTACGAAAATGACACATTGCCGTATGGCATCTGGCAGTCAATTTTAGTGCAGGTAAGGTACAAACGCCTCGGGTTCTCATTTGACACCCCAAAACCACATAGCAAATTTTTACAAATTTGCTGTGGTACAATCCCAAGATACAGAAACTATCTTGTACTCCAAAATGACCGCGAGGTTTAACAGATCTATTGATTGATACGTTGTATGGATGTCAAGGGATATGACGAAATACGAATCATTCAAACGCTACAACCTGCAACGCCAGAACGAGTTCAGTCACATGGTGGCATGGCGATTTATACGAAGAGGCAACTCATGGCCTATGGTGATTAGACACTTGCTATTACCTAAAACTAATAGCCGTAACCGTAACAAAGTCGGAAATATCAAAAAACCCAACATTCGCTTTCTCCATAAAAGAAACCATATCGACATAACGTCAATAGTAGAAAGAGCTACAACATGACAATGTTGATAGCGCCATCTTTGGGAAAATGTACAGGTCAATTAGTGATGGTTGTGGTATTCGCATACCACCCACGGCTTGGAGAATTCACAACGTATGGGACGTTACCACACGGTCGATTTGTGAACAATCTAAGTCGGGAGAGATATGATGTAAAATCACAGTCCATATGATCAAGAGACTTGTACAATAGCACAACAGGCCCATCTGAGGCTTAGGTGCTGGGCTTACACCCTCCCATCTAATCTAATCATTGTTATTGTCATTGCTTTTAGTTAAATTACCATTGCTTCGAAGTTCGAAACTAACTCAATTTCTCATATTTTTCGTTGGATTTTTTTTAAACAGAACAGATTAAGACTTTTCTGCACTGCACATGTAAGAAATCTCACTTTCTTATCTAAAGTGTTATCCGTGGTTTCTCTGAATTCTCTCATTTGATTTTTGAAACAGCATAGGAGATTAAAGAAATAGAAGAAACGGCAATAACAGCTTAGGTCCGAAATTGGAATTTTTTACGTGAGCAAAGCAGTATCCTAAAAACCAAAAATATAGAAATTCAATTGTTTCTAATAACTTTTCATCCCTGGGTAGGTTTTAATTACATTATATCGCATCGTTTAGCTTTATACTTTCTATTATGAATGTTGTGATGTCAACCACATTTATTTATTGTTAAATGAATGAATAAACATAATTTATGTTCACTGAATTACACATACGGTTGATTATGTGTGGAGTCGATGTTATGATGTATATTATGATAATATACTACCGGATTCTATGCAATTGTTGGCACAATACATCAGTTGTTGTTTTTTCATATATTTTCAATTTATGGGAAACTTTATACCGACGGCAACGAGTCAACAGTGCATAGGTTCTAAAAAAAACATTCGTGAGTTTAACCTTTTATTATCGATTTTGAAACCATACACACTATATCTGGTCTATGATAATATATTTATTTAATTTATTTTTTGATATAACAGCATAACTATGTTAATGTGAAGTATCCAATATTTCAACAATTCGACCAATTCACAAAGAAAAATTGATGCTCAATCAACCGAAAAAAATTTCGTATAACACAGAATTTTCAAAATACGCCGACTGAACATGTATACATAGATATTCTATACCTCACCAATTGTTTCGATTAAATCATTTAATAATGGCAACAACCAGCTCTTTGTGAGAAAACGGTATCAACATAATATTTACGTGCTGATTAAAAATTTGTATTTTATTCTCATACAATCAGTTTTTCGGTTAAAATAACTCCACCAAAAATTATTATTTGTTGCCCCCATCCGATCATAAGGTTCACTTAATTTTAATAAAAAATAAATTTTCATCGTGTGGTTGCTGCACCAGAAACGAAAAAAGTTTAGTGAATTTTAAAATTAAAATAAAGTTCTCAATGCACTCAAAGCTCGGGGGGAATAAAATTGTGATAATGCGCGGAAAATTTTAAATAAAAAAATCTGAATAGCAGCAAAGCTTGTGCTGTCTACTTAACAACTTAACGTACAGATTAAGTAATTTGAATTTTTCTTTTGTAAATAGGTAGACTAACTTATAGGATATGGGAAGCGGAAGAAGCCACCGGTAGTAGCTAGTATATTATCGCACAACGACTATAATATGTTGCCTTATATCCAGATGAGTAATATATTTCTGACAACATCAGCTCGAGGTATACGTTTCTTTGCCTTCATACGATTAGAGAGAATTGGATTGAAAATGGCTTAAACTGAACTCAGAATAAGATTTCATTATTCGGTGTGGTTTAAGAGTTTCTTGTTCTACACATGCACAGCGCTTTCAAAGCTAATAATACAATAAGTATGTCCTGCTGCCCTCTCATTCAGTTTAGTCGAAGCTATCAATTTCATTTGACACAATACGTACACATTTTTCAGTTGAATAATTACCAACTACATAAATACCGAACGATTTAAATGCAAAGTGATACAAGTCAGGTTCTGTTTTTAATTGATCAATTAGTTTCGGTGTTTCTTTTAGAAATTCTTACGCATTACGTTAGTTAGGCTCTACTTTACACATATCGAATAGTTTTCTTTCTTAGTTCTTGGTGTGCGAAATTTCTTCTACAAAACGAGTTCATTGGAGGTGTTTTATGTTCTCATTAGCCTAATGTGGGAGAAAATACAAAATGCCTAATGATTAACCGAAGGATAAAACATTTTGAGGATTTTAAATAGTCTACGGCCTACAATATGAAAATTGGTGGACGACAAAACACCGCACCGAAGCGATTATCGAAAGTTGAGTTACAACATACATCTGAAAAGAATTGCTATAGTCGCCTTTTGATGAACACACACTTGGTGCAATGACATCTCTTTTATTCACTATCATTGTATTATATACTTGTTCAACTGTCAACCAATTCTGTTTTTTTTTTGTGCTTTAACCTGTTAATTAGTTAAATTAATTTTGATTTCAAATATTTTCACATTTCACTAATAAAACGCTTGCAGAAAAGATGCATACAAACGTTGCACTGTTGTTTTATTTAATATTTCGAAAGTCAATTTTTTTATCATCTTTTCTCTTGCAAATCGCGAGTGTTGAATGCTTTCGTCTTTTGTGTTGACTTTCAAAATGCTAATTTCTTTGATCTTTTTGGTGGCCAAAATGAAATTATAACTAAATTTACCAAAGTTTTGAAAGTTACTTAATAACATATCGGACAAGCTGTAGAGTTTAATAGAAAAGTGGGTCGTGTGGAACAAGAAAAACTCAAACCACACCGAATATGAAAACCTATTTTGAGTTCAGTTTACAATTCACTAACAAAGCATAAATAATATAAATATAAAAATCAACAATAGTTATTTGTGTGTCTGTTTTGGACGATTGTTTGGGCTACATGCGAAATTGCCTAAAATCAATCGTCCAAAACAGATACTCAAAAAAAAAATTTCATGTAAGGTTGAAAACCAGAGAAAAATCTCAAAACTCACTCATTTTCGGCCCCGACACATGAAAAAATAATTTCATGATGAGGGAATAGTGATTTGTTTATCGAGGGGTAAAATTGAAAATTACGATAAAAGTGACATTTTGCGAATCACTCGAGTTGTAATTGTCTATTTTTCCCGGAGGTGAACACAACGTGTGGTTAACCGTTTTTAACAAAAGTGACAATTTGGGATAGAAAATTTCTATTTTCTCCACCGTCAAGAGATAAGAGAGGATACATTTTATTTTCCGAATTCCCATCAGATAAAACATCAACAAAAGGATATAATGTTTAGGTAATGCCTAATAAGCATTCGGAGTGGAGAAAATAAGGTCAATCACACGGCACACATGAAATAGTATGTCACTAGGATCAAGAATTACAGCTATTACACCAATTATATTCAGGCACACCGAAAAAGTAGAATTCTGACCAAAAGTTGACATAACTGGAACGAAAAAGTAAGAAAAATTTCGTTTTAGCTTTCTAACCTTGTTGGTCCACCTCAATATACAATCTTTTTTCCTCTCACTGAATCTGTTTCTGCATCTAGGTAGAAGTAAACGACGTCAAGTCGAATCCATAAAAAAATGTCACAACATTTTTTCTCACATAGCTCTACTCGTAATATTAACGAAATTCTTTCGTGTGGAATGACTAAACTAATATCCAAATCATACATACGGTTCACATAAAAATTGAATCCATAATAGACGAAACCACGTCCAATGTTGTACAAACAATTTAATCAACTAAAACAACATCCACTCCACCACATATCTGGCATATTTTTATTGACAATCACGTCTACAGTATAAGCAAAACCAAATAAATTACCAAAATAATTTGTGGGTTTTTTTCCCCTTCAGTTACAATTCGTAGACATATGGAATTGTGTCTGGCTCGATTAAGATGATGTCGTTATTATTGCTGTAAAATTACGACTCAAAGTAAAAACGTGCTTGAACGCTATTCAGATAAGAAGCTATTTTTGTGTGAGAGTGTGTATTGTTGAAACTAGTTCGGTAACACAAAAAAAACTCAATTCCGTCCCGAAATTTGAAATAAAATAATAGTTATTTACAGGGCCGGATTAGCATTTACAGCGCCCTGGGCAACGAGCCTTGCAGCGCCGCATGAAAAATTTATTAAAGAAATTGTTTCCTACATTGTCAACCAAATCAAATAAAATGTTTTCAACATTTCCTCAAGAATATTATTTTCTAAGTAATGTGTAGTTAGAAATTGCGAGCGAGGCGAGGTGGCAAGCTTATGATAACATATAACCATATATGAATGAGAGATACATGATATAACCAGAGTTTTCGTGATTAATTCGCAAAACTTTCCCACAAACAAAAATCAAGTAAAGTTATAAAAAGGTTTCGCTCGTATTTTTCGGGATTTTAAGTTTCAAGTTTGTAGAATGAATCCGAAACAATTTTTTCTTGAAATTCTTCTTGAAGAACAAATCAAATCAAACAAATTTATTTAGCAAATAGCTATTTTCAAATACAAAGTTCCATAATCACAGACATTTTAAAATGAATACTACAATTCAAATTTACATCACAATTCTAGTTTCATTCAGGTGTTCTTTCAATTTACACTCGAATGTCCTCTCATTATTCTAACTTTTCACTTCCCTTGAAAGATCGTTAGAACATGAACGCGTTGTGAGGAAAAACCAAGAAAAAAACGTGAATTTTTGACACAATATTTGTGATATTGTTACAGTTTCATTATATTGCGAGATTTACTCTACTTAGTAAGGCAACGCACTGCTCCTAGCATGAACACTACTTTGACAAACGTCGAATTTGGAGGCTTTTGTGATGAGAGCTACCGCTTAAGATTGATTGTATTGTGTGTTTGAACTCACACAACTAAAACAAGTCACCTATCTTCACGAAAGAAACGCAGTGCCTACTGTGACTTCTTCAGCCTCCAAATATTTCTTATGTTCATATGCTAGGAGCAGTGCGTTGGGTAAGGTCATGATTCGGAAAAAACGACTTGCGTTGAAGCAATTTCAAGGATCTAGGACTCGGATCCCAAAAGTATTGAAGTTTAGGGCACTCTAGAATGATCCTTTGTCTTCACTCTGAAAGTGTTAGATCTTGAAATTTAGGTAATTTGCCTTGGATTTCGACAAAAAAAATCGCGAATATATGCCATGAACAATTTTCAATGGGCGGAAACGGATTTGTTCTGCAGCTTTTCCAGCTGCTTTATTTGTTCCAAACTCCCGTTGTCCGGCGATCATGAGCAGGTTTCAGCTCATGAGGAATTTACAAAATTTTCGAAAATTCCTAATGAGCTAAAAGCTTTTCATCATCCGACTATCACCGGCGGCTGACGAAAATGAAGCAATGGAATGGTTATTGAAAATTATTTATAGTGTCTTCAGCCAGAAGCCTCAAAGTTCAACTTTTCTAAAGCAGGACCATCATAAAAACGCTTTAAATAACCAAATACGAACAGCCTTGGGTTAGTCCACGACAGAGTAAAAGTAACCCTGGCAGGAGCGGTTCATTATGGAAACGTCAAATGAGGGACCTAATCCTTTGTATGAAAATGAACTCAAATGAACACTGACATAAGTTGAAAAATTTAATTCGCAAAAAACATAGGCCTACTAGATTATTCAGGTCCCTAGTCAAACAAGCGCTCCTGCCTGGGTTACTTTTACTCTGCCGTGGTTAGTCGATGTGCGTGTATTATTCAAAAATATCAAGTTAGATGTATATATGCATTTCTTGTAGCTCACATTTACCCCAAGAATGTAATGTACAGACGCAAGCGAAGCGAGCACGAATTTTTTTTTAATCGACGTTGATTTGTGCATGACTTCTGTTGAACGTGAATTGATTACATTGTCGAGAAAATTTAATTTCTAAGCGCCCCTATTTTCCCAGCGCCCTGGGCCGGGCCCACTTTGCCCATGGGTTAATCCGGCTCTGGTTATTTAAATGGTTTTGTTTTCCCTAGGGTTGAAAGTGGCTTGTTACACACCTAGGTAAAACAAGAAAATTGGTTTAGGTTTAAAAAGCATGTAAAATCCATTACATATTTCGGGATAAAAATGAAAAGGGAAACATTTGGACATAGGTGCATATCATATTTCATGTGTCGACCCAAACTCCCTCTCCGAGCTGATGTATAATGTATGTCTTACCAGAGACATAGACATATAAAACATATTATACACAGACATGCAGGACATATACCGAATCTAGTACTTCGAGGCCAATATATTTGCGTTAAAAATTTTGAAGGATAAGATTTTTTACCGACTATTTATCACGATGTGGTAATCAGGGCCTATTTTTGGTACAACTATTTACCGAATTTAATGAAATCTACCAAATTTTACTAAATGTTTTGATATTCGGTATATTTTGGTAAATGCGGTAAATAAATTTACCGATAATAGGTGTTGATGTTGTAAGCAAAATAGTCCGGTTAAATAGATCAAAAAACCTCAAAATAAAAGAGGAGTATTGTTCCTGTACCT
The DNA here is from genome assembly GCF_014529535.1 of Bradysia coprophila. Lineage (NCBI taxonomy): Eukaryota > Metazoa > Arthropoda > Insecta > Diptera > Sciaridae > Bradysia > Bradysia coprophila. The sequence continues at coordinate 6,167,485 of NW_023503302.1, forward strand.
ACGTAAGCTTCTCTACAATCATTTTAAATTTATTGTGTAAGAAATAGGCTTGTTTTGATCACGTAAGGAACACAGCAATACAAGGCTATATTAGATTTGTTAGTCAAACGAGCTCTTACAAGTTAACAGGATATCTTACAAGCCTTAATGTCCTTTAATTATCGACCACATGAAATCGTATGATCCAATTTACTCGCTGCCCTTATATACATGCATACCGCAAACTCTATAAGAGTGTTGTTTAATTATTGATTTGTGTATAATGTTGTATGTTGGAGGACGTTTTGATTATGTTTTGATGTAGGTTTAGATAGGTTACACATTCCATTAACCTTTTTCCACTTTCCGTTACATCATTTATCTCATAATGCTCATTGAGACGTCTAAGTTTTGAAGCAGATAATTTTTTTAACACAAACGGCAAATGAGTGTCGTCAGTCATTACCATCCAAAGAATATGAAATTGATATTTAGCTGTTTTGAAAATTGCACCCCAATTTCTGGCATGGACAATTTATACCCGGTTGAATCAGCTACCCATTCTCAATAACGTTTTTAACGAAAAATTCATAGTTTTCCTTCAAAGATCATAAATTTCCATTTCCTTAAATTATTCATGCGCTGTCAAGGATTCCACTAATGACTGGCAATTAACGTCAAATTTTGATACTCAACGATACCTTTGGTACTTCAGTTGATCGCGTAACTCTGAAATGCTGGATACTCAACTCTTATTGACAAAATCATTCGTTTATGCGATTGTTGGGAAAAAAAAAACTTGTTTGTTACATTAAATGGGGATCGCTGCTGGTAACCTCTGCACTCTGAGTCGATCTTAATTCTGGTGCTGTCAGACGTGTTATTTAAAATGTGACAGACGACAAAAGACCTGATGTGAATTCAGGTGAGAAAATTTTTATTTTCTCACCGCTCTCTTCTGCTAAGAAGGATAGCGGGGTGAAAATGGAAACTTTCTCATCTGAATTGTCACTATGTTTTTGTTTTGAGAAATGGTGTAATGGCGCACGGATGAAAAACGATGTGCTCACCTCTGAATAAAGTAAATTTCCGTGGTATCGGTTCCTAAAATTAACCGTACAGATACGTATAAAACTTTTCATGCAAAAGGACCAAATTTTGTCCCGTGGCATGTGAAATACTATTTCTGTCCTCGAAACATTTTATGAAGCAAGACCAGACTTAGTATGCAAATTGACGGTCAATTATTCACCCTATTTTGTAACCTACTTTGAAAGCATTAAAACGCGCGTCTCATAATTTTAAACTTGTACTTGTTAATTTAGAATAAAATTTTATTTGGAGATTGAACTGGTCTTGGACGATTCTTCGTAACATGCATCAAACTTAAATTGGCTGTTATAGAGGACAATTGTATATGTACATGGATGACTTGCGTGAATAAAGTAATTAGATGTGGCCTGCTACATAGTATTTCGTATTTGTGTTTGGTTCACGTGCGTCGGTTTTTAACTATATTTTTTATGCGTAGCTACGCTATTATATAAAATCTAATATATTTTCCCCAGTGTCAATCCGGTCTCAATGCAGCCAGCAGGTTATATAAAACTATTATTTATATCGATCGGCCGGAAAAGCACATCAGCTGTTTGTAATGTTAATAAAAAATTTATCGGCTCTGTTCGAACTTTGTCAATAATGTAATTTAGATGAAGCCATTAATACAACAAACAGCATAAAGAGCAGGTACATCGCTTAGGTCAGAAGTCAGGAATCATTGTCTTTAAGTGATGGTCACGCTTTATCATACTGAAGACCTTATTGCAGTTCTTCCACCTTTTTTTTTACTATGCGTACGTTTATATGAAATGAGTAACAAAGTGACATTTTCCTTATACAAAATGTGTCATTGACTTCGAATCACGCCGGTGCGAGATTCCTATCAGCCCGAAAGACCGATGTAAACCCGACCCAACGCTAATGAAATCTACTAAATCTGTTTACCTTGGCTGCGCATTAGCTTGAAAATTGTTGATAATTTGTTTTCCTATTAAATTGTACTTAAAAATTGCCACGAGGACAATTTTGCTACGGTCACTTACATGCACCAGAATCTATATAGTTAGTTTACTACAGTACAAAAGGTCATGGCATAACTATTTATCGTTTGACATTCAACGTTAATCAATATTCATGTGTACAACATTTGATACTTTTGGTATACTAGCTGGTTTCACGTTCATTTGTCGTTTGAAAGTAAATTTAATGAAATTGGTTTGTGTGCATTGTTGGCTGTCTGCTATTGTTTTCGATCGTTTCAATTGAACAAAACCGGAAACCGGAGGTAAGCTTAGCAGGGACTTAGTTTTGTTACTTCTTACATAACTATACCGATTCAAGTGAAAACTCGACATCGGAATTTTCTCTAAATGTCAGTATGATTTGCATTTAATTAATTAATTCAATTAACGGTTACTGGTCGATGCACGAATATCTCTAAATTTAATGAGTTTTTGGAATTATAGAAAATTGGAATAAATCGATTGAATCAAAATAAAATTATTCGTTTCCAACAGCCAAAGAGGTGGCAGAATCATGGATACCTCAATATCGTCGTGAAATTGTACCACCTCTGGTGTTGCCTCTCTGCCACCGTGTGCTGATGTAGTTAATTTATTAATGGCTAAACTTTTGCCTTTGTTTCAATTTTTATAGGTCAATCTGAATGTATGTGGCCTTTAGATTGAACTGTACCTTTAAAACAAACACCACAACTTCAATATTTAAATTTGTTTTTCAACAAATATAATTTTCGTTGCATTCTTAATTCGAATCAATTAAGGGCGTTAGCTACCACACAACATGTTCGTTGCCCGTTGAACGATGATTTGAATCATAATGACATTGCACTGGAAAAGTTCTATTTGGATACACTTTTTACCGAAAAATTGTTTCAGTAATTTGTTTTCATAGCTAGTAGCTCTGATCTATTGATAAACGTGTCGTATTAACCATTTAATTCAACTATTTTGGCGGCGAAAAAGCATCATTTGTTATCAAAAATATATATTTCTCGAATTGGCACCAGTTGATTAAAAGTACGTTTGTTCATGTGGTAAGTACCAATTGAACAACTGCCAAAAGTTTTGCGGTTTTTCGTAACCGAGATAATAAGATAAGTATGTGTGATTTATACGGTCGCCACAAGTTTTTGAGTTATTCCAACCAGATAATTTGAGAGTTATTTTTACAACGCAGGCAAGAAAACGTCACGCCACAAGGTAACCTTTCTAACAAAAAAAAAAACGTTGCGCACTGAATGCAGATTTGTCGATGATACCAACCATTGAAAGACTAGTATCAAGTAGTTCTGGAATCGTTACAGTTTAACTGCTTCATTCAAGCGACAATCCTGAGTAGGTGAGGAAAGAAAGGTTATAGTTAAACAGTAGCAACACCATTCCTTTCAATTTCGACACAAATTCAACAGCATCCAATGAATGAATGACCGCCTTAGAACCGGTCATGGACTTTGCAAGAACTTCTCAAGTGAACTGTAGTCAATCTTTCTATTCAGGCACGATGCCCCTTTCAAACTTTTATTCACAATCCTTTATTGTACAATGCAAGTCAGAAGGACCGAACTGGCGCACAGGGCTCGTAGAACAAAAGTACCTTCTTTTTATAACTAACATCACAGGTCATAGTCTCAGTCAACAGGAATTCTCCGTTAGCCTGTAGAAGCGCCACAAATTTTTTTAGGACTTCATTCCTAACATTCTGACATTAGTGATTTTATGAAAATGTACTAGACCCCTGAGAATTACGTAAAGCCGATTTTTCTTCAATTTCACTACAAAAAATATTTTTGCCGTCTTAATGACCACCCTGATGCCCACACTGAGAAAACCGGCTAGCTACGGCTCTGAGAATTATACGAAAAGTCTATTACATTTGACCTTTAGTTTCTAAATAACCCTATGATGATGATTATCGTTAAGTAACCGTGAACAAGAAACGAGGTTGGATGTAAAGAATACTAACGACAACATAATATGAGTGATAACGAATGATAAAATGAAATTATTTATCTGAAAACGAACAGCTACATTTTGCTAATTTAAAATGTCATTCGTCCATAGTACGTACCTAAATTTAACAGTCTTATTTTTGAGATTCACTTTCAGCGGTTCATTTAAGTACCATTTCATTTGTAGTCGACCATTCGTCACAAAACTCTCACTCCAAATATTCCTCTTGCATTGCGTCTCTTGATCATTATATACTTCGTTATTGACAGATGGTGCTTTATGTGCTTTCCAATCACTGATGGTAGGATCATCTTCCTTGAGTACAAAGTCATTGTACACTGTCTCCAATTTCTTTGAACCGCCGTCATCGTCAGCTTGATTCCATTTATTTTTGGATAAATGAATTTCCGTATCAGCAAACTGTCCGCTAGGTTCATCGCTCAAATAACTTTCAATAAAAAAGTTATCAATCGTATCAGGTGCTTCCAAAAGCAATTGAACTGAAACAAAAAGAAAAATCACAATTTTAATGGAACATAATTGCATGATTGAACTGGCAAAAAAAAAAGACACATGAAACAGAGGCGTCGTCATGTCTCATTTCGAAGTTGTTTGTTTCATTTAAAAAAATATATTTGCATAGACATGCCATAAAAATGTTGAGATGTTGGTAGATATCAAGCATGAACAGATGAGTTCAACAACGCGTTCTGGTTACTAACTTATTCTCTCCTCCACGACAGGATAGCTTGAAGTGAAAAGGTCGGTCGAATTGAGGGAAGTTGCTAAACGTTTTGGATGATTATAATTCTAATGACACCCCACACGACCCTGTACGTCTTGTGTAAGTGGAGAAATTTTTGTAAGAAAATTTCAATTTTTTGGTTTTTATTCACCTTTGACACAAGCTTCGAATCATTTTTTTGAAAGGGGTTTTGGCTTCTAGGGTCGAAGTCCTTTCTAGGTATTTATAAATAATTCTAATAGAAAATGCGTCCGATTTCGGTAGGCTGTTTTTCAAAAGAACCACTCTTATGATTTTCGTACGTTCTCAAACTATGTAAATAAAATCTAAATCAAGCGGATTTATACCAATTTTCCGATGGCGGCAGATTGTTTAGATGATGGATAAAATTGCAATCTCTCTGTTGTGATTGCTTCTTGAGTTTTCGTAACTTTTCTTTTATAGTCGAAATATCGAACATTTTCTGTAAAAATAATTTTACAAGCATAAATCCGACCAAAAGCATCCCTATCACAGAAATCGAGCAAATAAAATCCGAATAATAAATTCTAACAAACGTTATACCTTCGATGGCATTGAAAACATCAGCATGAAACCAATCAATCCAACGATGACATACTAATTAACATTAGCTATATCAAATGGAGCTCGGAAAAATACTTTGAATACGTTATTTCCGGCGCCACATCAAGCCAAAATGGTACACCATATCCAGTCTACGTATATATACACAACATTTATCGAGCCATGTTTACTAAAACAAAACAGACAGATCAAGATACGATGGCTGCAAAAAGCTGGAACACCTACACAAATATTTTCAATACAGTTTCGGAGGAAAAAAAATGTTTTCAAATAAAACTAAGCAAAAACATCGAAGATATCTAAACGCACAAACCGAACGGGGATACATCATGATAATTTGATTTCCCCCAGCTCCAGAAATTATATTTTGTTCTAAGTTTTTTTTTCTTTTTAAATGGCGTATTAAGGGCACACTTAGCTAATTTTTTTTTCATATACCCAACAGCGACTTGGCGCCAAAAATTTTAGTTTTAAGTTTGAATTATCGTGGACTAGATACAAGATATTGAAATATGGAATATACAAACGTTACTGTATACGTATATGGTATTGGTATATGCATATTGATTTCAGATAAAACTTGGCTCAGAATATGAAATGAATAAAAAACAAAACCTAAATTTATGTCTGCTTCCTATTACTTATGATGAATCTATAAAATTACCTATCAGAAACGCTTACAAGTTTTAAAAGAAAATTTCATTGTAAAATGAGATGTAACTCGATGGGAAAGTTTTAAATGCCACAGAAGAATTTATTGCAGTATTTACTAGTCGTACAATTTAAACTGTGCTTACTCACACGTTCGGCCTGGTGGGTGAGGTGGTTTGGTAAAATAGGACAAATTGAATTCTTACCGAATGATTTAATGCCCAATTGCACCTCACACTTTCTCATAAAATTCCTTAATTTTATTCCCTGACTAAAGAGAGAAAAAACCAGAAAAAATATCGGCGGGTGTATCAACCAGTGTAGGAAGATTGAGTTGTTTACTTTAATACATTGAAACAGATTATTAGAGAAGGCAAACAACTCAATCTTCTAAAACGTCTTTATGTTAAAGAAATTCTGATTAATGGGGAAGGCTACTGCTGTCGCTTCCCGATGCACACAAAAATAACACAAGAAAAGACATTCTACCGAATTTGGTCTTTCTCATTTACATTGTCAAATGTATTACAACTGACAACGTAACACCCAACGCATACAAATTTTGGCACTGTAAAATTATTTGTCAGTTGTCACTACAATCACTCATGCTTGCAGTGCGTTGACACATCCGATGAGGCATGTTCGATAATTCATCCCATTCTTAGAATCGATTATCGATATTTTCAAAATTCGAATGAATTATCGATAATCGATAAATATCGACTGATAATCGGTAAATATTGATTATATCGATAAAACAGTCGATTAATATTGAATCGATTATTTTGAAAGCTTATAATCGATTAATGACATTTTCCAGTGAACATGCCTGCATCTTCATCAGTTTCAATTTTCTCAAAATATTGATCATGAGTCTATTAGCAAAACTATTCTTCCATAAACTTTTGTTGAACATTCTTTTTTGAATCAGAGCCTGATGTCATATCCGAATTTATGATGCAAAATGTTCACAAAGTTATACTGGTAATTTCGCTTCAACTTTTGTTGTTGTTTATAAATAATATGACACACAAAGCGAGCAATTTTCTCAGAGTTGATATTCTAACTTATGTCGCGTCTCCTGTGAAAATTACGTTAAAACAGCAGCTGCGAGGTTTTATGTGACCCAATTTTTTTGTAATTCATTTTAAACAACTATATTCATTGCACTCAGATTATGCTAATACTTTTCAAGATAAGATAAGACTTGCTAATGAGAGTTTTTCCTAGCGAAGATTACACAACTACATAACTGAAGTCGCTAGTATCTTCTGTTAGCAGTCGGTAAATCAATTGTTTCAAGGAAAGTTGAATTTCAATATTAAACTTTTGTGGTAAATATAGGTTTCGTTCGTCCGAATTCCATGCATGTTCGTTCAGTAGGGTGTAGTGGTTTTCAACTTTATTTTAATTGAAACCTCAAACCCAGTGGCTCTTGCCCGTTCGAGAGGTTAAAGGTATTTAAAATTGTAATCATTTTTTGCATGTCGTAATGCAAAATCATCCGCAGATTTGTATTTTTTTAGGCTTGCCGTACTTAAAATAATTTTTCATGGAAAGGTGCATACGGCCGGTTGGGTTGGAAGTAGAGGTGTGCACCGCCGATTTTACGCCGGCGCGCCGCCGATTTTTTGCTATATTTTCGGCGCGCCGCCGCCGAAAAATAATAGCTCACGCCGCCGCCGCCGCCGATTGTATTTTCGTCGCGCCGAAATTTTATACGTTTAGTGCTTTCAGCCATTTTAATGGGCGGCAATATAAACTTAAATTGAAAAATCTATACAAAAGTGTGTGCCTGAGTACAAGGTTTTAGCAAATGTTTATCTCTCTTAATTTATAAGTCAGGTTTCTATATGCGTAGAAATGAGTTTTTGGTTAAAAAAAAATTGTAAAAACTTTGGGTTTTTCTTCTTACCTGCATGCACTGTACGACAGTGATTTTGTTTCTGATGCTACGATAGGGTTATCTTCGAAGTAGCTTTCTATAACGTATCCTATTTCCATCAGTAGATGGCAAGTGTTTTATGCAAATTTTTAAATACTAGTCCAAAGAAAAAGTTTGCTGCTGTCTTGGGAAGGGTATCGATGGATACAACTGGGGATCACCATCGATACCCGAGGTCGAAACAGCATTTGTATTTTCTGTATCCTCACTTACCGTGAACCCTTGGGTACGTTACTCTATTTTCTGTGCAATGGAATGAAGCGTGGCAGACGGCAGGCGGCAGACGACGTTTCTCTTATTATCTGTTGATGCAGATAAGAGGAAGAAGAAAGAGAACAAAATTCAGTGAATCAGTCAAAACTGTGTGATACTAATGTAATTGTAAAGTGGCAAACTTAAGACCTTATATGGAATTTGGGTGGAAAATGGCGCAAATCACATGTTTCAGGAATTTATAAAGTGGAAAATCTTTTCGGTTTCAAGTTTTTTCGTCAAAAGACGAGATACGGGTATCTTTATTTTCAATTTTTAGCTGCTTTATGTAAAAAATTTGGGAAAAAATCATTTTGGCGTAGTCTATACACTTATTACGCTTATTACTTATAAATTTAAGTTTATCTGAATCTCTTATTTGCGAAAACCTTCTACTACGATCTCACTCCTACATCGAAGATGGACTAAAGCAACGCACTTCTCGCTCCTCGTTCCCTAACTAAATTAAATTAACACCAACAACAAAAACAAACACAACAACAGCCTGATTACAACAGAAAAATGAGAGCAAATCAGAAAAAACGAGAGTAAACAATAAAAACAAACAGAGCTACTTCAGCTCTTCCCTCCAAATTGTGAGTGATTCAAGAGAAAAATCGCTGTTTCGACCTCAGGTGTTAATAGCGGTCCCAGGCCAGCGTGGTCTGGCCATCGTCAGTTGCTCTAAGAACACTTTTCACAAGACAGCAGCAAACGTTTGACTTGAACTGGTATTGTAAAGTTTGCATGAAAACGTTTTGCCATCTACTGATGGGAAAGGACATTTCAGTGAAAAGCTACTTCGAATAAACCCATCGTAGCATCACATAACAGAAGTGCGTTGACTAAAGGCAACAGGAACGGGTATTGCATAAATTGAAAGATAATAGTAGTGAGTTTGCGTAAAAGGCACACATTATAGTTGGAAATAAGAAACCTGCAGAACATCTAGTATGAAGATGTGACTTAAAATTTCCAACTGATAAGTTAACTTATATGTCATTTACGCAAACTCACTAATCATTCTTGGATTCATTAAATTAGATGTTTTTAAAATAATAGGTCAGTTATTGTACATTCAAAATATAAAAGGTGAGATACGTCTCAGTTGATTCCCCTTGTATAAGTGGTTGATACTTCAGATCGCAAGACAGTAAGAATTCAGTGTTTTTGCATTATTTTCGAAAAATTTAGATTTTTTTGTAAATTTATCGGCGCGCCGATCGGCGCACCGCCGCCGACTATAAATTTCTCCCGGCGCGCCGCCGCCGATTCCTTACCAGTCGGCGCACCGCCGCCGACTATTTTAAGATCGGCGCACACCTCTAGTTGGAAGCTTCAATTAAAATACAGTTGAAAATCACTACACCGTAATGTTCACCAACATGTGATCATCTCATATTTTTAAACTCCTCCGCAATATCACCTCATGACCTCAAATCAGAATCGAATTACCGAAATTTCCAATTTATTTATCCAGTCTCTATCCGATAAATTATCTCTTGGAATTTCAAAAACGAAGTTAATAAAGAGATGAAAACCTCACATTGACTACAACTACTTATGAATTTAATTAACGAATATTGAAATCGATTTTACCTAACGGACTTTAGCGAACGCTATACACATAAGCGAGACATTATTATGGTAAATTTGTAATTTACATCGATTCTGAAATGCTATCTCAAATGCCATGAATAATTGAAATGTTCCCCGCATAACTATATTGAAACTATAATTTAATAGAAATTCCATTAAAGCTTCAGAAGCTATATAGCTGGTAAACATTATTTCCATTCCGCAAGAAATTAGTGTTCACAAAAGTACCAAACTCAATTTTGGCCTTTAACATTTCACAGATTCTCGTATAATAATTTTCGTTATTGCACATCTGAACAAAAAACAACTGTGAAGGGTTTCCGATTAAAACAACATCGCAAACTACATAGGGAATCTTCAGAAGGAACTTTTTTTGATACACAATTCAACAACGTTACAACGTAGCACATAAAATTTAATTTTATAAAATAATTGCATGCTGAAGTGGCCAACTTATACTTCCTTTGATCCGCTCGCTTAGAATGCTAAAAACTTATGTCATATAAATTATAGAATTATAAGGCTTGATATCCACTTGCAAAAAAACCACTCCGTTTTGCCACCGTTTAGCTAAACCAAGCCCCTTTCTATTATTTAAAGTGTAAACGGTGAGAAAACGGAGTGCTTTTTTTCGTAAGTGGAAATCAAGACTAAGAGTATAAAATGCACACCGAGCGTTAATTAAAAATTTCGCTATCGGTCTGGGTAAACATTCGCTTTTGCACGTACAACATAAATTTAAAATTTTACTGGCACGACTGAGAAGAGTAAGAGTTTGTGAATCGGAATAACGATGTAGCAACAGAATGAGGAGATAAGAAAATTCAATTAATAGCTGCTTTGTATCGAAGTAGTTGCTATAAATTTCACTGAAAGGGAGTGTGCTACTATCTGATGACCGTGACCAGATGGTCATTCTATGTGTATGTGCCGAGTCAAACGGAACATTAATGGAAACAAAAATAAATCGAAGCTTTTACAAGCGTATGGAAAGTTGATGTAAAAAAATTCCATTTTCCAATGTGATAATCAGTCTAATTTCATTTAATTTTTAATCATGACAAAGTACAGTGGTATCTATTGAAACTTACTTACATGTACAAGTAAGATAATTTTTCAATTAGGGTGACATGACGGTACAATTTAAAATGACAAAAGAAAGTTTTGGGAAGAGAAGTTGTCCATTTAATGATTTTCAATTTGCATCTCTGGTCATTAGCCCTACGGATGTAGCAGAACAACTAAGTTGGTTAGCGTCGCTTATAGCCATGCTTATTTTCCAATAAATTCAGTAATAGCGATTAGCGATCCGTTAGTCACGCAATTAGTGAGCAGCTTTCGTTACTCGCTACTCGCTAAATTTTATTTGTCGATTTTCATTAAACGAGCTAAATTTTCCGCCAAATATTTATTGATCAAAGGTAATTTATAGTCGCCGAAAAGCTGTAATTTTCCAGAATTATCACATTTTCCTGAACAATACTACTTAAAAAACAGACGACCCAAATATTGTGTACTCGGGCAAAAAAAAAATCAGCGAAAGTTTCGCTAAAAAACTTCTCTAACCAACCCAATGTAGGAGCTTACTATATTGCAAGATGTGTATTGCCTGAAAGTGTATGTAAAACGTAAGGGAAGTAGTAACATGGGATGTCTTTCATGAACTACGTAACGCATTCTTCTGGCACAGTGCGCTTCAGCATCGTCATGTTATACGTTTGTTAAAGTACGTTACGTCAGCTACGTCAGGTTAAAGAACGGTAAAAAATTCAAAATTTAGCGTTACGTAATTTGTGAACAACCCCCATCGATTTCTGCCACGAAACATTTCAAAAAGGTTGTCATCACAAAAATATAACTGGGGAAATGGACAAGAGAGCGCTCACTCTTGGGCGCAGTGAAATTTAACGAATAACGAGAAGCTTGCGGAGATTGCGAGCAAAGTAATTAAAAAATCTCAATAAATTCACAATGTAAGTCGACAGTAAAGATTCATTTTATGTTTGCGATGATAATTTTATAATTATACGCTGGTCTTTCTGAACCCTCCGTGTAGATGGGTTTGCAAGCGAATGAATGTGATTGACGAGATTATAATTAATGTTTCAAATTAAAAAAAAACTAGTTTACTGTTGCATGGAAAATGTACTTGCGACGCTCATTAATTTTTTTTGAGCTTGAGAAATCTTCTACGTACACCCATATCTTATACGTCCATATATGTAGATAGATACACATTATAGCATCGTCATATCAGAATATTATAATCTAAATTCAGGTCGGGATTTGCTTTCAATACTGGTGCTCATAAAAATGTTGATAGGAGATGTTTTACAATATGTTTATGTGGTATATCGCGCTACCACGGTGAATTATATTAAAAATAGAACATTACATAACGTAAAAGGCGAAACCTTTTTTTTCTGTGTGCTGTGCTTTTATAACCATGCACGCAGAAGATATACATTCACCGAAAAGGAATTTGTGACGAAAGGAGAGTGATTTTTATTGGAATCAATAAAAAACGATGAAGAAGAAAAGAAATTACTGGAAAGCAATGTCATTGCTTTCCAAGCACACACAATATAAAGAGCATTTTCCGAACAATCTAGCAAAAACAAACCGAGTACAGACCACCCATTTAACGGTAATAAAACATGTAAAATGTAACCGAAGACTGCACTGCGGCCGTATGATTCTGTCAGAATCGGATAAATACATTTAAAGTTTGTAGTTTGTACTCATACTATTTATATGTACGTTACATGTATGTGGTTCAATTGATTTTTATATATTCCGAAAATGGGTTGTTGAACTAGGCAAAAAAAAAGAAGAAAAACGTAAACATGAAACAATGAAAAGTAGCCAAGCATGTTCTCTGTTCGTATATTTCACACGAAAAATCAATTTTCCGAATGAAAACCAGCTATTGGAATATAAACAAATTGGATATTTGGAAAATAAAAGCTGGTTATTTGGCTATGCTAACATTTCTAACGAAAGCACATCCACGGAATAGCTGTAAAAATTTTGATTTATTACATGTCGGTTGAACAAGTTTTAGATAACAAAAAAATTGAAGAAAAAGAAAGAAGAAAAACGAACAGTCGAAAATAAAAATGATTCGAAACTCGAGTTTATCACCTCCTTAAGTTGTTGAAAATTCTTGAGATTATTTCTCTGGTTCGGAAAAGTGAAAGGAAATTCTGAAAACTTTTGCCACCGAGTCATCTCTGCACGTCTGTAAGCAGGCGTGATGCAAGTCCTATCCCACAAAACATATAAAACAAAGGAACATAATATCAGCTCTCGAGTATTTGAATAGGTAAATGGAGAAACGGGACATGTCATAGCGAATTATAAGAAAAATGAAGTTTCTTTGATTTAGTTCCGTTTCAAACAGGCTGGCGATTGGCGATGCTCAGTGTTCGTTTCAGTCACATAACCGATCATCGATAAAATCTTTGTATCAAGGTTAAATTAGTTCCGATGAAATAGATTTTCTTTGGAATTTGCAATCTCGAGCTCGAGACAATTTTTATTAGTTAAATTTAGCGGTATCAGCTATGTTGAAAGTGAACTTAGACGGACTTGTGTCACCTTTACACTTAATGGTTTTATTTCGACTGATTCATTTTACCAATACTGTGTTCGCGTCCCCCTTATTGATTTTAATAAACGTTGATGCGTGCAGAATGTTTGTGTGTGGATTTAATGAAAAATGGATTGCATTGACACCGTTAGACATGGATAAATAACTTTTTTCACAGAATTGTGTAGGTACATACAACAAATACCACTTTTAAACTGGAAATGCGATGTAATTAAGGAGTATTGCATCTGTATAGCGACTTTAAGCTTTGGGTTTTGTGTACTAAAGGATCAATCTATTGAACATTATATACTAAATCAAAAAGAAGTTAACTGACTCGATTATACTGTTGATATGATTGCAGGCCGATTGCCGCAGCTTTCAGTGAGGTCCGGGGACAAAAGTAAACAGTACTAATTGTACAACGGCACACACTCATATACAGGGATTTTATTAAGCAGAATTGGAACTAATGAAGTAATAGGTATTTATGACATCGAGTGCAAAGTACTTTATTAGGCCCTAGATGTGCCGCAGGCCGTGTGTCATAATATACATCGTGAGCCTAATAAAGTACTTTGCACCGAGATTCATACAACGTTTTATGTCACATCTAAAGTTCGCAATATTCGAACATTATGATATTGAGCTGCATAAAAAGTTTTTTTCGTTGCTGTGACAGTCCATTGTTTCGCGGTCTTAGCCTGTGATTAGTGTGAATTTCTCTGAGAGTTTTCTTTGATTTTTTAAGGATTTTCTCTATCATTTTTCCTGGATTTTCACAGATTTCCATCGATTCTTAGGGATTTTCCTCATAAGTTTTTAAGAATTTTCCTTAGTCTTCTTTTCAGGATTTTTTTCGATTTTCTGATAGAATGTTTTTCTAGTTTTCCCAAATTTCTGAAGTTGAAAAAGGATTTTCTTGTTTATCCGCTTTTCGTTCCCGAGTAAAAATTTACTACGTAATGTTTTGGAGATTCTTAATTTGAGCTGCAGACGCCACACTCATTGAAATAATATTAATCCACAACAATAAGTAATCTACTATTGGTTCGGTTTGCTGTTAATAATATAGACTGGAAAATATTAAGGCAATGAGACCTGCCAAGGGTATGTTTCAAAACACTTTTTCTGTGTTGTCAACATATTTAAAATGCATCAAAAAACGTTTATGACAAGACGTTAAGTACGATATAAAATGCCATCGGAAGGGAGTGAAAAAATTTCTTGTACGATATAGTCTAACCCATTAAAACATTGTAACTCGGATTAGAAACAGACATTGAAAGAGTTCATTTCCGCCATTGAATTGGATCAATTGTTATCTCCATGTCCACAAAAATGTCGTTGAAAAGAAATTGAATTGGACAAATGGATGTTTTCCAGCACGGAATCTCCTCTTTCGATGAACCCTTGCGGAGAATGTAGTCACTTTAAGGATATTACTTCATATTCGTAAAATTTTCGGTAAAATATTAAATTATATTACCCTGGTATATGTGTACACCCGACACTTTATGTGTCAGCAGATGTAGGAGGAAATACATTTCACACAGAAATTTTACTTACAATAAAAATGGTTATACAGACGATACGTTCACTGTATATGTAATGGATTTCGTATACTCTAGACGCACTCAATTGTAACATGTAACCGGATAAAAATTTATGAAAAATAAAATACAAAAAAATTTGAAATAGAAAGTTTCTCAAGGCTCCTCAAGTTCTTCTATTTTACTTCACAAAGAGCGAAATTGGTATACTGATATTTATGTACATTTTATATGAATAGAACACCGTCGAACGTGTGTAGTTTGTGTAGTCGATAAAGCATAGCGGTGGTGTACAAAGTTTTGAAATAAAATTTCAATTCCGAGCGTAACTGAACGCAAATGTTTTTGTCTAAATGTACCATGTGCACATCTTAACATTTTGATTATCGTGTATTTTATCCTTTTCACACACATCGATGGTATGTTATTGTGTGTGGTTCAATAAATTAGTTTTAATATTATGGTTATCTCACTCACTCGAGTATAGCCTGAGGTTGGAAAGTGTGACTTAAACTGGTGTTCTGTGTATATACGTACATTAAATTGGGAGAACTTGAAGTGGATGCAATGGTATCAGACATTACAGCCGTCGAGGGCATCGATATGGCCATGTTTTACGATCTGGTATTCCCCCATACAATCCTATACGAAAAACTGATAAAATGTGGACCTGTGGACCAGCACTCGGTGAACTTGGTACCATTCGATCGGTAATAATCCCTGCTACACGATAAACATTTAAAATTGACAAGATCCGGTACTCCCCCATACAATCCTATACGAAAAACTGAAAAAATGTTCAAACGGATGCGGATCGACCTAAAAATGGAATCAGAGCCACTGCAGTAAAATACAACGACTGGATGATGCGTAATATGAACTCATTATTGTATAATGATGTTGTTAATTTGGTTAATGAATCCGACTTTCTTATTTCACAGTTGTTTTCATCGGGGTTTTGTAAGTATGTTCATACAAAAACCAAAATTTTGAAATTCAATATCTCAGCCAAACCGTAAGTTACTGTAATGTGTGATAGCTCGTTGAACTCGTATGGATGCCTAGATTCCAAATATCTAAGTTTTAAAACATTTTGGGTTGCGGCCTTGCGTCACGCCCGCTTACTAACGTGTGGGCATGAATTTCGGAAAAGTTTCAACTAAAATTGTTTAAGTAATACGAAAATTCCACCGTGTTGTACTTGAACAAATTTTCGTTCGTGTACATACGAGGGGGGATTTTACCTGTTCAAAATATAGTTTTTCTTTCTAATTCGAACGCAGAGTGTCTGGATTTGAAAAGACTTTGTGTAATGCTTGGCTACACTTGCAGATATATTTTATCTTAAAATTCCCAATGGAAAGTGCCACACCAAATGGAATGTCGGGTTAAACGATCATTGTTATTTCGTCGTTTGCAATGCATGAATTCATTACGAATTCGTCATACGTATTTCTGCAATAAGAGCATCGAATGGTTCCATCGGTACGTTATCAGATGCGGCAACATCACTATTGAAATGACAATTAGGTTGAAAGTTTTCGGTTGTTTAATTGATGCATTCCTCTTACCCTTCACTAAACGCTGAGGACGGCGAAACGAGAACCATTTTCAAATCATGTTTTACACCTGCATTCAATGCATTCAAGACCTCCGTGTCTATAATTTCACTGCGATTTCCCACATTGATGAGAATTAGAAATGTTGCGTTGTCAATCGAACGTGAATAAGCAAAAACATTTTCCGACAAAATTTTCGATGAAAAATCACCCTCAACGAATGCACTATGTTTCCGCAGCTGCAGCAAACGTTTGTAATATTTATAGTGGCTCATGGGTGAATTTCGTTGCAATTCCAAATTATTTTCCACGTAATTGGGATGGGATGGTATCCATGTCGGCGTTCCCGAATTAAATCCACCGTTAATCGACCCATTCCATTGAAAAGGCGTTCTGTTCGGGTCTCGTGACAACATTTTGTAATCGATAGGGTTTGAATTGCAGGCCCACATGTCAGTTGTGTCCTTCCAAGAAATATCTCTGTAATCTAACATCAACAGCTCGTCTCCACTATAAGTAAAGGCAACACCTGGTAGCGTCAACAACAGCATTGTTAGGCCACTAATTCGATCTGGTCCCATGCGGGAAGCGACACGTGAATGATCATGAGTACCAAGCTACATGGGTGGGAGAAGAACGTAAAATTTGTAACAGAACATTTCTTAGCATACACTCACAAACCAGTTAGCAATTGCCCCTTCGGGCAATACAGTTAAGTAGTTGTCGATTGTCCGTTTATAGTCTGCTGCTCGCGAGTTTCTATGCAATTCGTTTATAATTATGAAATTCGTTGGTAGCTGTGTTAGATCATCCCCATTTCCATTGCGGAAATAGTTCACCAACGCATCCAGTTGCGATTCCCAGACCTGAGGAACCAACACTTTTTCTTCACCTCCATTTGTAATTGTATAATTGTCAAATAAGCGACGCCATTGATCTACCAGCTCATAAGTTTCATTTAAGTTGTTGTGGATGAGCGGGTCCTCCACCAAATTTGGATCCTCAAACAGCTGACTAACAGCGTCTATCCTGAAGCCGTCAACTCCCTTCTGCAACCAATACAGTAAAATCTTCTGCAACTCGTCAAGTACGGATGGTTCACGTAAATTCAAATCTGGTTGCATCACACCAAATGCATGATAGTAATATGCTTGACGCTTTTCACTCCACTGCCAACTGGAACCACCGTAAAACGACTCCCAACCATTGGGTGGTAGCGGTCGATCGCTAGTATCGGTCGGAATTCCAGAATGCCAAATGTAAAAGTTCTCAAATCCGACGATACCATTTTCTGAATTAATAAACCATTCGTGCTCGTTACTCGAATGATTCGGAACAAAATCAACTACCACTTTCAAACCATGTCTTCTAGCTTCAAGCAAAAGTTGATCAACATCAGCCTCGTTACCAAACTTTGGGTCGATTGCCGTGTAATTCGAAATGTCGTAACCGTAATCCTTGAATGGGGTCTCATAAAATGGACTCAGGAATAATGAGTCAAAGCCCGAATCGACAATGTAATTCAAGTTACCAATTAATCCTTGAATGTCTCCGTATCCATCATTATTGGAATCTTTGAACGAGACCGGTGATACCTGATAGAAACTTGCTGAGTTCCACCATTTCTTATCCGGTTCAGAATCGGCGAAACAAATTAACACAAATAACAAAATAGCCCGTCTGGTCATGTTTGCAACTCTTCTAATATTGAACTAAAGTCTACATCGGAAATATTTATCAAACGATTTGCATATTTTTGACTGAGAAATAAATCAAACGAGTTTCATGGAATTAAGTAGTGTTGCAAAATTGAAAACAAAAACAAAGTGATTACAGAACGGGTGAAGTAAATAAGCAATTAATGCACCAAATCTATTGCTGCAGCACAGTAATAGTCATTTACATAAAAAGGAGTAATATATAATGTATGAATTGCTAGTAGTAAAATAATTAAATTTCGACTAAACGGACTTCAATCAAACAAAATGCCAGTGTGTAGTGCGTGATCTCAGGAATTCTGTAACGTAATTAGTTTTTCAATCGGATTAATATCTGCCGAGATACAAACCTCTGAAAGCTCGATGTGATCAACATGTACAACGTAAGAGCACGTTTTGTTGAGTCATACATCGAAACAGATATCGTTTGAAGGGATTCTGCAAGTCTACGTGAGTATTTAATTAAAAAAATAATTTAAAAAAAAAACAAAAAATTTGACGAGGAGCGCACCCAAGACCATCGCATAAAAGTGACGCGCTCTAACCGATTCGGCTACTGAGACTTCGAATGAAATGGATTTGTTGACACGTTTTGTTTTGCACAATGTGTGTGTGCATGTGTGTCAGTATCTTTCCAGTTTTCGTTTATGTATGACATACTCACCCCGGAACGATAAAATCATATATGTGATTCGCTAACGCTCGTTCGTGTTATGTACAGAAGTGTAACGATCTCATTACCCCTCCTGCTACATAATAATTATAAAGGTCGAGTTTTTGTGTGAATTTTGGGAATTTTGTTGATCCGAGGTGAACTCGAGGTCAATGAACACAAGAAAACTAGACTTTTCTTTCTGACATGTTTACATGTAGGCTATTGAAAGTGTTTGATATTCGGTAAAAGGAACGACAAAACAAAGAGATCTTCAATTTCAAAAACAATTTGGCACCGGATAGTCACACTCGCCGAAAAATTCCCTTCCATATTGATGCGAAGTTAAGAAACAATGAACTCTTTTCAGCATTTCCATTGAGGAAAGTCTGACCGCTGTCAATGAAAATTCACTTTACCTCACATAGTGCAGTAAATTTTTAAATTGAAGTTCGTAACAAATTATACCTGATATATTAGGTAATGACGAAAGGGTCATTGCTAATTTGCTAATCACACAATTTCGTTGATCGATCGCATAGAACTTCTTATGGACTTGTCTATCATAGGGGTCATTAGCACACATAAAAGTTACGTGCAATATAACGAAGAAAAAAAACTGAAATTACGTTCCGTTCTTTTGTTTTAACCAGACTGTACGTTCATCGATTCAAATCATATTTACGTAAAAAGTGCTCATTCCTGCTCTATTCGTTTATTATGTGTGACCGAATTATGGTCGGCTTCGCTACAGATTAACATCTAAGTCAAAGCTGAGTGAAGTGCAAAATATATATGTGCGGCTTAGCGCAAATAGAGCCAGAATAAAGGACGGACAGATATAAAAGGAAATTACGACATCAAGAAATTCGTATTCATGTATCATGAATGCAGGGTGTAAAGTAGAAACATCATAAAATTATATTTTCTTGTATTCGTTGGCGAAAGCAGGACATGTTTTATTTAAATCAATACGAAAACATGCCTCGTTTTATGTGTGGGTGACATATTATTTTTGGGATTGGATGTGTCTTCAGTCGTTACACCCGGATTGGTATAGTCACAAAACTTGCAAATAATGCCGTCGTCGGAAGTTTTTTTTACGTTCTTGACCTTTTAGGTTGGGTTTGGTTTATACAAATGTACAATAATAAATCAATAGGCAACAATTTAACACTCTTAAAAATGTATAAAGTAATGGGAACGAGACAGTTTTTGCTGCAGCAGGTATTTAGGCAGTGAGTTCAAATAACCACAACATAGGTGCCCTTAATCAATCGTTAGCTCGATATCGAAGGTAGACACGTATGAGTAATTTTTGTCTTCCTTTAATATTGTAATAACAGTGGATATAGTGATGACCTTTGGGGTAATTATTCGAACTCACTGCACTAGATACCTACTGCACCAATAACTTTCCCGTTTTCATTTTCATTTTTTAAATTTCTTTTGTGAAGAGGCTACAGTGGAACCACAGACGTCACTGGGACCAAGGAATGCGTGAAGAAAAACTACATTAACTGAGCATTTAAATGAAACTTTGAAATAACCCAGACCATAAACGATTTCTCAGAGAGAGAGAGAGGTGAGAGATTGACTTCTGTTTAATTACGCAAACAATGGTTTTTCCGATTCTAACAACTCGAGCCAGTCGGACTGAGTTAACAAATCAAACCGCCAATTAGTTGAAAAAGTCATATTCAGTGGTATTCATGCCGGTTCATTTCAAGTGAATCATATGAACTAAAATTGAAAATTGAAAGCTTGTGTCTGAAAGCTGAAAACACAATGTGTACAAAATTTGGAAAGGATAAACAAACACATACAATGGAGTTGGAGTTTTAATGCAAGAAACTACGAGCGGAATTCGGATTGAGAGATTGACCCATGGAAACCAACACCATCGACAATTTTTTTTCCAGCAGCCTCGTGATTTTTTTAATTAAAAGCGGTGCTTCAACCAATTTCACCTTCATTATTATTTTCAGCTCACAAAACCGATATTTAGGCAAAATTTAAAACTTTCGAAACGTGCCATTTCGTGTTTACCGTAATAAAAGAATTTTGGAAAAGTTTTCGTAATTAAACGGTAAATATTTTCATTCATTTATGTCGAAAAAGCTGTCCTGGAGGCGAAAATTTGTAGCGAATTTCGGTCTCAGGTTTTTGTTTCAGGGAACGTTCAAATGTAACGTTACACTTTAAGATTGAACATTTTCAAAAAAAAGGACAGAGGGAGGATGAAAAATGGGTTGAAATCCGACGGGGAGGATGTAATACGATAATCTTAACGTCACGTACCTTCAATCATAAGAACACTGAAAGTTGAAATCATCAAACATGTTCCACGTTAGGCTCGTTAAGCCATGAGGAAAACTTTCTTTAGTTCTGTTTTCAATATAAAATCCACCGAAAGTGGTAGAGATTTTTTAACCGAGTGCTCTGAAGTACATCACCATTTGATAATGCAGCGCGACGAGCGATGAGAGTGTTGTCAAAAATTCCATAAGTAAGCAAGACGTCACATTTGAACGCACTCGTACTTCTGGTGTGCATGACCCAACGATTTCGCGCATATCTACGAAAACGTATCCGTATTTCATCGAAATATTTATGTAACATGTTCTTTGGTAGGTATAATAGGTGTACGGTACGGTTATATAAAATTCATGTATAAATTATAACTTCTAACATCGCTCAGTGTGTGGTGGGTTTAAACAAAAAGAAAATCACTTCGTTCATAACCTATAAGCAAAATAGTAAAGAAAAACGATTGAATAATTTAATGCACGAACGTTGATTGACTGGAGAGGGATGGTAATACATTCTCCCGTAACTATACATTCTTCAGCTACTAATAATAAACGAAATATAAATTTAAGGCAACATTTTTATTTCCAATTTATTTAACTTATGCTTCAATGTTGGCACTAAATTTACACAACGGAAGCGTACAAGAAACGGAAATGGAAAAAGGCAGCAGTGTATGGCAAGGGAAGGTGCATTCAAATAAAAATATTAAACGAAAACATTTTTCTCGACTTCCCGAACCAGCTTTTGTTAGTGTGTCATTTGTCTGTCGATATGCTTGTTTCCTCGCAATATTGTTGGGGAAGGAACACGAAAAAAAAACCCAAACGAAAACAACGTTTTTTTTTACAAACGGAGATTCCTTTCGCCCGTTCGACGTGAAGACATAAGTCTTGGGAGTGATTTGCATTCACGTTTTCATGGGTTTTGATTATGTTCATGCGATTTGTGATGGTTGAGCGTACCAGTGAGATTGGATTTATATTGTCAGTGGAAGACAATTTTATTTAAATGAAGTCATTTCTAATCTAGTCGTATTATGTGACATAACGACCAAGTGCAATGCTATATACAAATTGGAGCGATATGAAATACAGCGGATTAATGGAAAAGAAAAACCAAGCTACCGCAAACAAATTTTATTTAATTTCCTCACGTTCATTTCATATGTTTGGAATTGGAATTCTTTTTCGCAACTGAATAAATTTAAAAAAAGGGACAGAGAAATGAGTGAAGCTTGAAAACATTTTTGTTTTGGCTATAAAGTAAATCGAAATGAACGACCTACGTGTCGGAATACCGAATGAGATTGGATAAAAATGTTCCACAGTATTTACACCGCTAACGAGCCATTATTGTCTGTGTTTAATTTTATTTATACCCTCAAGAGAACATACTGCGCTGAGGAAGTTGCGGGAAGTCCATATGGACTAAGAGGTCATATACTTTTAAGCAAATCATATGGGGTAGAAGAGATTTATGTCACTGTAACGATATAACTAGAATGTTTTTGGCACGTCTCTTCTTTTCTGCCACACCCAAAAACGCTGTTAGAGACATTTTTTTTTTTAAATTCCACTAGTTCAACACACATTTATCTTAGAAGTTGAAGTACTTGATTTGAGTTTAACAGAAAAAGAGTCGAAAATGTTTCTGAGATAGTTTCTGAGAACTGGCTTCAAAACGAAGGTACTTTTGTATCACATGTTTACGTAACAATGTGGCATAGATTTCAATCCGGGAAGCGATGAGGTAGGCAAACGTCTCTGAGCTCTAAATCTACCCCTTGTTATAGAATTAAAGAAAAAAAAGCATCTGCAATAACCCGTGTATTCCCGCATCCTACCGCACTATGAATATATTTTTTCGTTGAAATTGTTTGTTTTGAAAATTTAAATTGAATGGGAGACCACGTTCTAATACATTTATATAATGCGACGAATACAGGCTTCCGTTTGATAACAATGCAATGTTTGGTCATTAAAAAAATTTGTATACTTTGCTGTTGTCTTGCTAATTGAGTAAACGTTCGTTTGCAGCTATCGGATGTGCATGTTTTCTGATGCAATGTTGTTTTAAATGGAAAACATTTTTTTTATTTTGGAAATGCTTGTTTTAAATGTTTTCAAATGAATAAATTAAAAATTTTGGCAGAGAGAATTTTAAGATTTTTGTTGTTGTTATGTTCCGCCAAAATTGCAGTGAAAAAACTGAACGCAAAATTTGAAGGAGAATATAGAAATTTTCGAAAGAAAAGTAGAGCTTTCTGATGAACGAATTAGTTACTACTTCGTTACAGAAAGTTGCGTTATGTTCGTGTATCATTGCTATTAGAGCAAGCCCTTTGAAGTAGTTGCAAAGCTTGTTGCAAAAACTATTTCCTTTTTACAAAATTTTCAACTTCTTTTGCAACTACTTCAGGTTGCTCACAGTCTTTTGAAGTAGTTGCAAAAGTTGTCGCAAGAAACATTTTCCTTTTACGAATTTTGCAACTTCTTTTGCAACTTCTTTTGCAACTTCTTTTGCAACTACTTCAGGCAGGTGTTAGAGCATCGCATAGGCTAGGTATCAATGCCGAAAATGGTGGTTTTTTTAACACATTTAGTCCGGTTTACACCCAAAATGTTTGTTTTGTACACATTTAGTGCGTCTTGTATCATGTATACAATAAACTCAAAATTTGATTCTCAACGCAATGGTTGAATTTGTCCCTCGGCCAAAAGCTCCGTAAGACTAAAACCCTCGTATCAATTTTCTACCATTTCTTCCATAGATGGGGTAAAACTAACAAATACGACACGCTGCTGTAATACGAGCCCTGTATTGTCTTTACTTTTGTTCGTTCAACTCGGCTCATATTACAACAGCGGCTCGTATTTCGTAGTTTTACGCTACGTATTCTACAATTATATCCGATCTAAGATTTTCTTTTTGAAGAAAAAAAATGTGGGTTTCATGGTGGTTGCATTACAATTTTGTCGTCTGAGGTGTGTTTGGTGTTTGTGGGCGATAAACACTCCTGCCACATTGCACGATAACGCCACCCCTGGAATTAGTATGTTTTACAGGTAAAATAAAGTTTTGTACCATTGGTCGATTACAATGATGATTGAATGACTATTATCATGAGTGGTGCTCTGGCACCTTTGCCTTCGCCATCTCGTTAGTTGGTGGCGGGTTTCTAAGGTGTTAATCCATGAGTATTGGGCAACCATTGTGATCCACTTTGCAAAAACGTTCTGGTTAAGAACGCAACGGCTTGAATCTACACGGGATTCTTTAGTCAATGATTCGAAACTTAGAACGAGATACTGTCAACAAATTTTGTAAACTTTTGGTGGCATTTTATCTTGTAGAGATTGAACGGCACGTGAATCTGGATCGGTGCTGAACCACGCGTGGGGAAATCAAGTTTCTAACTCCCGAATAAGTATTCTTGTTCCCTATTTGTTTATGCCGAAAAGAAAATATATTCTTAGATAATAACACGGGTAACAAGTAAAAGACGAAACATTCAAATGGGACACGACATTACAGCACGGTTTGTTCATCGAAAAAATGAACTCGAATGGAATATTTGAAAAGATCAAAGTTGTCCACGAGAGTCAGTGCCCCAATTCTAGCAATTGTTGACAAACCTTACCTCAGGCTCTTTACCAAAAAAGTCTATGATCATTAATGCTGAAAAAAGTATATTTCGGAACAGTTGCTCAAAAATTTAACTTATAGCCGAGGAAGTGACGAATTTCAGAAACGTTTCGTTGAATTTAATTTGTGTAATTTGGCGGACAGAGTCTTTTATCTTTTCCGACCACGTATACATCATTTCTCATCCTTCCTCATTCAACTCTAACTTTATTCATGCATGGAATGACCTAGCATCGCCGATCTGTTGTTGTTTGATAAAATAAAAGTTCCTTCTGAATTTATTGATATTGCCATCAACAACAAAACCATAAATTACAATTATAAATAACAGAATAAATATACACACACGATACAATAAATGATCTCTATAAAAATAGAAGTGTGTGTGCTGCGTGTAGTGTTGTTTGTATCTTCCATTCAAACACAACAGTCAGCCTTTAACGAATTATTATCATTTAGGAATATCTTTGGATGGAAACAATTTGAAAATAGATTCACATGGAACTGGAGCTTGTTTTTCCGCAAGATGTGTGTATAAGGAGTAAAAATAATCTATAGAATCACATGAACACAACAATCGCTTAAGACCAGTATTTAGGCCAGAACTATTTGAACACTCGCCAATCAACACCAACAGTTTGAAAATAGAAAAAAAAAATGAAAAATGGAATTGCATGAATGTCTTGCCTCTTAGAAAGTGTTTTGATTTATTGAGTGAGACTTCTAACATAAATATACACAGCACATTTTGCTGAATTTTATGCCTCCCTGAGAGAAAACTTCGAGGAAATTTCAAGGAAAACTTCAAATGGTACATTTCGAAACTTTCATTAATGTTTCATGCCAACTTCATGAATTTCGCCTTTTGCTGATTTTTCACTTATTTTATTGCGTGACCAATGCGAAAGTTAACCATTACATAGCAGTTTGCCCTCTGCGAAAATGATCCATTACATAATTAATATTTTTGGTTCATTGGATTTTGGTGCATTGAATGGATCGAGATATCCTTTTAGTCTTATTCAAATTACAGCTTTTAAAGTGAGATATAAAATGAAGCAGACATTTTACAAATTTTCTGTTTACACTTTTGTTCTACAGAATAATAATTTACAGTTTTTGACATTTCAAATGTCAAATTTTTCTGAGAATTTCATTGTGTAATTTCGAATTGACAATGACATTCTTTGAAAAAAATGACAGTGAGACATTTGAAATGTTAAAGCCTGTACATCAATTGCATGGGTCAGAAGCCAGAACAAAACGAAAGAATAGAAACTAGCAAACTGGTTGCTCAAAAAAACCAACTTGCGAGTTTATTTTTATCACAAAATTGTTACATTAGTAATGAATCACTTTCGCAGCATCCAATATAATCTATACTATTAACCTGCTTTATGCGAGAACACAAGTCAGAGTTCATCTTTGCTTTTTTGCGTCGACGAAACAACAATACAGATACAATTCCAGGCTCAGATTGAAAAATCTTTTTGGAATTTATTACAGGCATTTTCGAGCTTTCCATTCAGCTCCCACTTAAAATCGCATTTATCTCCGAACTAGACTCTAGAATGATTTGATATAAGTTATTGAGTTCAAAATCTTGATCATATTTTTGGTTTTTACTACACTCCAACATTGAAAAATGTTCTTTTATCGCTTCGGTAGTGATATTGTCTAAGAAAGTAAACCTTCATCAGCCAAACACACCTACTTTGTGGTAGCTTCACCACAGAATGGCCACGAGTCAGTAAGTTTGGTTATGAGTTGAAATTTCAAGTACCACTGTCATGTCGCCATGGCCTGATTAGAAATGGTATTTTTGAACTGATTAATATGAAAGACGTATTATATTTTCTCCGAGATCGAAACAGTGGTCGAATGTCTTGCTTATTAGTCATATTATAAAACTGCTTTATAATTCAATGCAAGATGAAAAATTCTGCTAAATGCCTTAAATTTGTATCATTCTAATAATAAAATCATTTTTCTTTTTCGTTTTATTCACTTTTTATCGTTCAATTTTATGAAGTTAATCGGACACAATTTGACATTTTTATTGGCTTGCAGAAGTCTTCTGTCTACTTTCATAGATAAAAAATATTTGGAAACTTATTTGGTAGTATACCCTTAAAGATGTTCTTTAGCTATGGTTGCTAATTCGTATACCAATTCGATTGCTACTGATTTGTTTTTCGTTGTTAGATAGAAATGTTTTGCTTCAATATTACTCCAGCGGTTATGAGTGATTTCAAATGTACATAAATTCAAATCCTAATTTTGTGAAATCTTGAATTTTTCCACATTCTTCTTGATTTATGAGCTTCCAATTATTTAATCATTATTTAATTTTTCACAAAATAGTCCCTGCAATGTCCTCACTATCAAGAGTGAAGAGTGAACAAAAAGTAAAAATCGGGCTTGTCTTTCACCATGTGGCCCAGTCCGGTCAGTTCAGCAGTTCGCCCCTGGATGTCATACATGACTATTTCTTTAGAAGCTACGATGTAACAATAGGGTTAGAAAATCATTTCATAAAATGAAAAACAAATTGTTTTTAGAGTTCAATTCTTAGAACCGATAAAGAAAACTCAGATGTATAGCGACATGGCATTTGTTTATCTCTTGCTTTTTTTATCTTTTCGTAAACAGAATTAAGCTACTCGAGTACCGATTCCAAAATCCTTTATGTCCCGTTATTTTACTATTAAGCTTATGTCGCCACTGACTGTATAGCTTTTTAGAATGTGCCGTAGTTTAGAAAAAAAAGGAAAAAAGAAAAGATTTGTTCCAACCCACTTCATTCTAACGGTTTTCTATTTCAAGAGGGTTATAATCATGCAAAAACTTAATAAACGGTACAGCTGCCCGTTGTCCATTTACATAGAATAGAGACTCATTTTGTTTAAATGGAGATTTTATCGAAGCTGCAAAATAAATATTTTTAGAACATTGATCCTTTTCAGCTCGCTTATTCAGCTCGGTTTTAGTTTCAAAAATATTGGATCAACTTTTCAGATTGTTTAGCAGATTTGATTTTGTCGGGATTATAAAGCGACATTTTACCATAATTTTCGTCTACTTTGTATCCAATTTGAGAAATGCATGTTGTGAATACTAACTGGTTAAATGAATGCTCAAGATTGAGTTGCAAACAAGATGTATAGTGTGTGATATGTCAAAAGATTACCGATTCAAATACAATGTTTATGACATCCTATTGCAGAGTTCAAATATAATTATTTTCCCGAGAAATGCCGTCAAATTATTCAGCTCGTCTTTGCCGATCGATACCATCGCATATTGGCTATTTTCAAAATATCCAGATGGCGTGCTAACCAACGTGAAATTTAACAGTTTGATTGGTAAAAAAAATAGGATATCGATACATGGGCCATCTCGACAAGCAATCGTCCATCTCATGTATCAATAATCTTATATTAACATTTTGTAGAGAATGTTCATTGCTTTTTCCAGAAACAAGGCATCAGAACAGTCGGAGCGTTTGCTGCGACTTAGCCCCGTACAACCCGTAATCCTATTTCGTCCGCAACCATAATACGTCCGTAGCCCTAATAAACCCTAATACGTCTACAACCCTCTAATGCGTCTGTTACCAAAATGCAAGTCAAGTTGGGCATTGTCAAATTTACTGAAACTGTTCATTTTTAAAATTGCGCATAGCGCAATTACGAAAGCCCGTACGAAGTACCTCTCAAATAAAACCAACAATTTACGACATTATTTTAGAAACCCAAAATTTTTTGCCAACTTTCCATTGGGTATTCAATTACCTCTCAAATGAAACAAAAACTAGCAAAATCGGTTGAGATTTACTCGATTTATGTGCAAAAAACACTTAGGGCCGAGTAGCGGCCTTAATACAAGGGCCTAAATTTGAAACTTTTTTCGCCATCAGTTTATTCGGCATTCAATTATCTCTCAAATGAAACAAAAACTAGCAAAATCGGATGAGATTTACTCGATTTATGTGCAAAAAACACTTAGGGCCGAGTAGTGGCCTTAGTCCAAGGGCCCTAATTTGAAACTTTTTTCGTCACGTTCTTTTCGGTATTCAATTACCTTCCATAAAAAACTAAAACTAGCAAAATCGGATGAGATTTACTCGATATATGTGCAAAAAACACTTAGGGCCGAGTAACGACCTTTGAGCCCTCCCAACAAGCCCACGTTGCATCTTACCAAAAAACAATGTTCAGCAACTTTGTTCTACTCGTCAATACCTTTCATTTGATATATCACAAGCAGCTATTGCGTGCGTATTTCGGTAGATATCGTCGAAAGACTGAAAAACACCTATAGGGCCCTAGCTCTGGAAGGGCCGACCCTACCATGCCCATTTTCGAACTTGACCTTACTTTTGTCGATACCAATCGGGGAAAAAAAGAATTTTGAGAAAAGGTTGTGATTTACTCAAGCTAGAGGGGTCACGGACGGACGGACGGACGGACGGATGGACGGACGGACGGACGGACGGACGGACGGACGGACATTTTTTTTATTGCGGATTCGTCATCTATGAACATAACCAAATGCTTTGCCCTTACTGTCTGCTTCCAATTCGACGTGTTACAAACGGCATATTAATCTTATAAGCCCCCAGTACTTCGTACGGGGCTAAAAAGAAATCTGTTGATTTGGTAAATATGACTTATTGAAATTGAGAATAACTAACGACGAAAAACCACAATTGTAATCACATCTTATCGTGTATTAATTTGATCGTTTTGCCAAATGCTAAGTGTATATAAGAAAAACTAACTTGACAAAACGAAGTTCGCAATAATTTGGAAAACATTTAGAAGTGTCATCGCAAACGATATTATATAGACAGTTGACCTAAAACTAATCCATTTTAAATTCACAATTGTTAACACGGGTCAATGGATATAAAAGCTCTTAAGTCGAGCATTTACGTTCTTAACAGTAGATTCACGTGACAAGACACATAAAACCGTCTAAAACATTTTAATGGAAATCCACTTCCTGAACTTATGTGTGTACTATAGGTATATATACATTTATAGGAGTCTACTATCTAATCAATATTTAGAATAGCAGTGTACACGAAGAAATTGTGTATGGCAAATATCGCATTTATTTCAAACACGAGCAACACAAAACGAGACAATTGGGGCCATTAAATTCCATTTTAAATATTTCTGTGGCCGAAGAAAACTTTTATATGTATAACATTCAGTGTGTTACTGAACGAAAAACGATAAAATCGAAATTGGAAAGGGATAACAACGTCATACGTATTTCAGCAATTTTCACGAAGGTGCAGTAGTTTCTTGGAAAAAAGAATAGCTAATTTCGATACAAGTAACTATATGGAGTGACTCCATTGGAGTCGTTTTTCGCAGTAGATGTGAAAATGCGAAAACGAGAATCAGTGGTGAGTTTGAATAAGCATCTTGTAGGGGACAGTAGAACAGCAACATTTCGATGACAGGGTTAAACAAAAAATTTTGTAATTCGATGTACAGAAACACCAAATTTACCATCGACTTGTCTAAATGACGTAATGAGCAGTACAAAATAGTTATTTATGGAACTGTACGATAGATGCTTCTAGATGTGACGGCGTGTGACTTCGAGTGACAACACACATCTTGTGCCTAAAATAGTTATTTGTTTACTGAAAGGATAAAACAAGAAATTCCAACGAGTGCGATGTTCATCGAACATCTTACATTTTAGGCACTTTTGCTTGTCGCCCTCACTTCGTTCGGGCTACAACCACCGAAAATCTACCGTCCGCGACAGATACGTAAATATGTAACTATGCTGCCTACCGTAGACGAAAGTTGCAAAATGTAAGCCCAAGGGACGAAAGTGACAGAAAAATGTAAGTTGATCGACCCTTCAAGCGAAGCGCATTTTCACTGTCACAAACCGTTACGTAAAGTGTAGTTTACCATGCATAAGCATGTAAAGTCCAATTTTCTCCACACGGGAGAGAAAGTGATGCGCTTTTATCACTTGAAAAATCATTCGACCAATTGTCAACAAAGCTCAATTTTCTCATGGGCTATTGAGAGAAGAAAATAAAGTTAATTACACCGCGCGCATAAAAACGCATTTATCAATGAGTTGCATACAACGTTTTTCTCAAAAAAACCAACGAAAGTTCTGGTTTTCGTCACTGATTTGAGAAAATAGTATTTTTCATGAACATTACTGTGGTACACAATGCAGGGGATATCGTGTTCGTGTTTACCGTATGGAGATATATTGAAATTCCAATATAACTCGGTTGTTGTGGTATTATATCGTGAGTCATAGAGTGGTAAATGCCGAGTGATCAGGCTACAAGCCTGAAGTGGTTGTGTCGACCACTTTGCAGATGGATAAGGGATAGTTATGGTAAAATAGCTTCACTCACCTGTGTATATCAAACCATTTACGAGACCACGCTGTGTGTCAAACAGGTCATGAATTACGTCAAACTTGATCGGAACGGTAACCGTTTCGTCATTTCCTCTTTCAATGCTAACGATTTTCTCTTCATCACCACCAATATACGTATCAACTCGCTTGCAGTGTTTATTTTTATCACTCACCACCGAGCGTGAACTTTCCAAATTTTTCTTTTGGTTATTGAACTTTGCAGAATTTATTTGGTTGATAAAAGTTTTCAGCTTAGTCGAGGATTTTATGATTTTGTCTTCGTTTTGTTGTTTATTGCTTGATTCTGAACTGTTGACATTTTCGTTGAACTCGAATGTGCCATTGTCTTGCAGCGTTTGATTCGGATTTATGTTAGCGTATGCATTTGTATTGTCAACATTTCCGATTGGTGGACCGGGCGAACGTCCAGGCGCTGGATCACTATTTACTTGACATCCGGTTGCAGAAAATATTATGTAACAGTAGAAGCACAGTAGATTTAAAGTCATTTTATCGGTTTGTTGTCATTCATTCGATCGATTGTATGTTGAATCATTTATCTCTCGGCTCGCTTTGTATTCTCAATGCACGAGTCCTTGAAGTCTAATTGCATCGAATTGATTTTTCTTTATTGTTGCTTGACATTTTTGCTTGTTATTGAACTACTTCATTTACTTATCATAACTTAATTTAATAATCACATTAATTCAATATCATTTTCTTCTTTTTTAAGTGCAGATTCTTATTTTGCAGTGTAATTATGCGGGGGAATGGGGTTAAGTGTTTTTTTTTTGTTCTTCTATTTTATTGCATTGTCTACATTTTATTTAAATTATGATTTTCATATTGAATATTCGACATTTAAGCTGTTACAAGTCTTCACTTCATGTTGTGGTTGTTAGATCTGAAACAAAGGGAAAAAATCATCGTATTAATTTCAGCTTACATTGGAAGTACATTGAGATTTTTGTTTCACGGAAGCGGAAGAAATAATTTGGATGAATATTTGTCTTTTAAGTACGTGGTATGTATCCATCTATGTCTGCTATGAAAACAATAATTGTGGATTTACATGGTAATGCACATGAAAATTTTTGTTGGATATATAATCATGCCGAAGAACAACGGAAATTTCAGGTGATTTTTGGCTTTCATTTGCATTGCTGTGTAAATCCTGTCTTATGGTGGCTGATGATGAACAAATAGAAAATGTATTTTTATTTCGATTTTCGTCTCGATATTCTCTGACATGAGATTTTCAGTATTTTTCAATCTATTTGCATTTAATTTTTTAAATCATGGATAAAATTCGACGAAAATAGCTATTTTGGTAACTAGTTAGAAACTGGGGTGTTTTACGCATTAGATTTGAGATTGCCGATACGAGTTCGGTCAAGTTCGGCAATACATCGTATGCGAAAAACACCCAATTTACGAACGTGTTAGCAACAAGATCTTATGTACAGGAGTGAGATCCTCAATTTTTTTACAAACGTCAATTTACGCAATACTTTCGCAGCTTGTTGTAAAATCGGAGTTCTTTGAAAAATATTTTTGGGGGGACATTTTTTGTTGGAGCATGTGGGAAGTCTGTCCCACATGTCAAAACAAAAATTTTCCAGTGGGACAAAACGGTATTTTGTTGTCGTGCGGTCAGAAAATGCAAAAAACTGGTTTTTCTTTACACAGTTTTCTGGCCGCACGACAACAAAAGTTATTGCCAACTTGTTATAGAAAATTGAGATAAAACCTTCGTAACTGAGTATTGTAACATTTGCAGGTGACAAAGAGGAGTCATGATTCAAAATTTAAAATTTTTGGGATTTATATTAACCTATTAACCTCAATAAAGCTTGAAAGCAGAGACAA
This sequence comes from Bradysia coprophila, assembly GCF_014529535.1. Lineage (NCBI taxonomy): Eukaryota > Metazoa > Arthropoda > Insecta > Diptera > Sciaridae > Bradysia > Bradysia coprophila. Next base: position 6,200,587 of record NW_023503302.1, read on the forward strand.
GAAACAATTTTCTTAATTTTTCTACTCCAAAAAATGTGGAAATCTCAATTTTTCCAAACTACAGTTTCACGCATACAAGATAACAGATTGTTCTACGTCAGCACGTATTATTATAGTTAAAATGCGTTAAAAAATTTAGTTTTATTATATGAAATATTTGTGAATATGTCACACTTATCGTGGAAAAAACACTTATCTGTCAATTTCCATTTTGCATTGATGGGATCGACAATTGTGCTGCGTTTTCCATTGTATTTCGATGACAATGAAACAATGAAAAATGCAGCATAATTGTCAATACCATCAACGCAAAATTGCTCGTGTCCTTTCGGCCTAAACGTAATACGAAATATATCGTGAAGAAAAGAGCTACAAAGTTAAATTAACTGAGTAACTTCAGTCAAAGAATTTTCGAGATTGAGTATTGTCGGAGATATTGAAAAAAGTCAACAAAAAACACTACGTGAGAGAGCGAGCTGTCAAAAAAACAAAGCAAAAATTGAAAAATTCAATTTTGTCTCTCACACGGAGTACTTTTTTGGTAAGAGGAAACTAAGCATTAACGTGGAATGTCCCATATATTTATTCCATATTTTAAATTTAAATAAAAGATAACTGATGCATAAATAAGCATATGCGATCTAGCTACTATTTGAAGTCTTTTAAAATTGGTTTGATGTTGAACTTTTTATCAAAAGGAATTTTTTGTTGGGCCAACCATACGTTTATCGCAAATCTATTAGATCGCTAGATTTGTGATAAAGGTATATGGTAAACGATATATTGACTTGTTCATAATTCAATGTATAGTAAATGAATGTGTTCCAATTCATACATTGTGGTCCTCATCGAGTTTAACATTTACATTAAATCTCCTCGTTACACAAAAAGCGTTCCTCATTGCCAATTCTCCGAACAACTATCATGTAATTTAAAATGGCAGCTCAGCGAAAGGGAAAATCTTCATTCTCACAATGTTGTATGTAAGTTACATGAACTGAAGCAATCAATTTTAAACGTATGCATAACATAAAAGCGCTTCCTATCCAGAATACAAAACGTCTTGTAACATGGAAGAGAAAAAGCAACTATGATAAGAGTCGAGAAATTAGCTTGTAGGCCATTTGAAGCTTGTGAACATTTATTATGACTGAAGCACCCCCCACCGATTACTCATCTACCATGTGTGTACTACACACAACATATATTTATTTAAATACTTGAATCATTTTGGTTGACTGTTTTTCGCTTTGTATGCTGATGCCATTATAATATACTGTCGGTAATGCCACTCACGTGAATATAGGAAGAGGAAAAAAATGAAAAATATTTCAGAAAACAGTTTAAATATTCAAGATTTCCAAAGAAGACCGAAACATTTTCAGAATGGAGAAGCCGAACAATACGCAAGAGAGTGTATGAAATGTGAATGAACGTAATACTGGCACAATTTTCTTATTGTTTTCGGAGAATGTCTTTAGATAAATGTAAGATTATTGTCAAGTTTGTTTAGGGTAAGGCATTGAAATTGGATGCGAAATTTCGCTTTTAATTTTAATAATGAAAAGATTTTTGTCGTCTGAAATATGTTTCGTAAAAAAATGAAATTATTCCGAATTACACCCACTCAATTAGGATGAGAACAAGTTCGCTTTTGTGTTGTTCAAATTTTTTTTAATGTCAACATTGATATTGGCAACCAAACATTTGTGCCAGATCAATAAGCAAATGCCGCGCCGTATACCATTGCTGTGTATTTTAATAACGAAATTATATTTACATGGAAATAACCCAGCGCTGAATTTTTTTTAAACCAAACAATGCACAATTTACCTGGAAAATAATTGAATGAAGAATGAATCCCTTAATGTGTAGCTGTGACGTCAGGTTTGACCGAGTTGTTTTCATGTAAAATTGGAATCATTATAATATAATACTAGACGAGCTCGTACACCTAATATGAGTTCGTCGCAGTAAAACATCGTTTTTCAGTATTCTTACATGACTCGGATTGAACGAGTGGTTCCAAATTTTGTATACACTCTGTCTGTAGGTATCTTGATTACTACCAATCAAAAATAGCCTAGGACAGCACTAGCCAGAGTTCGCTTACTTTAAAAAACTATTTTTTTGGTAAAAGATTTTCTCAAATTTTCCTACATTTTCTTAAACTTTTCAAAAACATTTTCAAAAAGAGAGTGTGGAAATCTAGAAAAATGTGGTAAAAGTTAAGAAAGTATGGGAAAATTTTTACCCGAAAATAGCACTGCTTCTTTCTGTTGTTGTTGTCGAAAATAGACAATAACAGCCATTTCAGTCAATTTTCAAATTTTTTTATGTGTTTCAAGGTGTAACAATTTGGGCAATTTTTAAGTCTCAAATTCACTAATTCTTCATAGTACTTTGACGACCCATCAAATATATGTTTTAAAAAAACATTTTCCGCTTTTAATCTGTCCAATGGACAGTGTCCATACAATAATATCGTATTACAATACGTATAGTACCTACTTATACGCCGCATGCCTACATTTTTCTATGATTTGTAAAAATCAAGAAAATCGAAAAATGTCCAGAAATTCTTTCGATTTTCTCAAAAATAAGCAGTGCTAAAAGTAAGATGCGCAAAATTAGTGCACTTCTGTCTAGTGAGATTTTAGGATATTTAACAGCCACTTCAATTGTCCGTAAAAGTCATATAACTGGAAATCTGCTTTTTCCAAAGCCATTACCTTTTCGTTAACACTTCTCTTTGTAAAATTGATTGTAACTGTCGAAGGTCGCATATATTTGAGGCAATAATGAATGTGACCTAATCTAAAATTTAGCTGAAGTAGCTTTAAGATAGTCAGAAGAAGTGGGAATGTGTGTAATGTATGAAGCAATTTATACATCCCCAGAAATTTCATGAAGATTGTTGAGAATTTCACTATCCATCCCACACAATTAGCTTGAGTAGTGCAATTTTTCAACTTTTTTTATTAACTTTCGAAACTAATGAGATCCGATTATTTTCGTTTTGTTGCTGTGGTTTTAATTTCTCGTTTATTGGCATTCATTTTATCGAATTGTTGATTTTATCGACTTTGCGAAAATTGCATGTATAGTGACGACAGCCTTTAGTATTTTAGAAATTAGCGATACGTAAAAATAAGTGGACAGGGTGCTTCAAGACAGTTTATGATTTTTAGCGATACTTTGTCGAAATGAAAATTGTGATAACATCAAGTTTTTTCAGACGTTATGGGACAGATAGCGACATTCGTTGAATTTTATTGAACATAAACTCGGGCAGATATGTTTTTTTTTGTGTTTGCTGAAAACAACATCCCATCATGTCGTATGGACCGTAATTTTGTACTTAAAATTTTATTTATTTTTCAGACTAAATGATATGAATTTACGAATTTTTCTCAGTTTAATTGAGTCATTTCGTTTTTTGTGATACTATAACCGCCCCGTTTTACGGTATAGTCTTTCAGTTTATTTTTCAGATGCCCTTCCCTCCGAAAATATTTGCTAGACCATTGGACTAATGCAAGCCCTTCAAAGTGTAACGCCAAATACAATACGACTCAGTCTTAAAGTCTAGGCTGGAGACGAGATAAAGATTTGAACGAATTGAATCTTAAGACAATATGAAGATAATTGAAACTTAAAAGGAAAAAAAAACTTTCAATTTATTTCTGCTTTTCTGCATTTACAGTTTATGTCTTTTGAATCGGAAAAGGTAAATCCCTAAATAGACTGTATCCCTATGTGAATTCTCTCCATCATAAAATGATTAATCGAATTTATTCGTAATAATATCCATAATAAAGAAAAATAATAGACGAAACGTGGAAGGAGAGACGCTTCTAGCTACTGTGCTATACTACTGTGTTTTATAAGATCATTTTACTCTTTCCACGAGAAACTTTCATAAAACGTCAATTCTTGAAAGAATTTTGTTAAAATATTTTTCTAGCATTTTCAATGGATGAACAGTTTTCATGGCAATTTATTTTCAATTAACTCGAAACATATAATAAATGTACTATGTGCTGATTCGGATTTTTTTATATTTTAAGTCGACCAAACGTCGGATGATGACTAAACATGCAGTAGCATATTTCAGTAAATACTTAGAATCTAGATGTTTATTCATCGATAGTTCTAAAGAATAAGGCGAGGGGTAACCGACTAGCCAAAATGGTGACAAATCAATTTCTAATTCCTTTCGATTCCGTTTAATTACCTCAATTACCGGACCAACTCGTCTAATTGCCGGATTCGCTCTATTTCCTTTCAATTCCGTTCAACTCTGTTCAATTTCTTTCAATTCCCTTTCATTTTCCGTTCAATTCCATTCAATTCTGTTCAATTTCCTTTCAATTCCGTTCAATTCCCTTTAATTGCTCTTAATTCCTTTTATTTCTTTAATTACCGGATTAACACCACTACTTGCCGGATTCGCCCTTCAATTCCTATAATTCCAATCAATTCCTTCAATTCCACGAATTTTCGAAATAATTGCTCGATTTTTTCAAATAGATACAAATTTAAAGTCAAAGTTTAACCCTTAAGCATTTTGGAAAAAGAATCGTCAGACTATATCAACCTAAATTTTGGAACAACTATGTTGTTCTACATTTGTGACTCATTTTCTTAGAATCTTTACTTTTTACTCATACTTTTTAGAAGAGATTTTTCAATTTCAATTTAGATTAAACCGTCCAATTGACTGCAGTTTTGTTTAACGTATTTACGTATCTGTTGTGGACGGTATATTTTAGGCAATTTCAGGGAAATGCGAAAGTGCCTAAAATAAACCGTCCACAACAGATGCGTATACAACTTTTCATGCTGAGGGCCTATGTTACGAGAAAAATTCCGTAATTTATGCCCAAGGCATGAAAAAAACTTCATTTCTTTACGACGTATGGTGCGGGAAAGGAATTAATGAATTTTTCCATGACTATACGATTGATTAAATTTAATATGGTGAATGTGAAGTGTGTATGTTTTCAAGTAAATTGATGCGTTTTGTCTATTTCAGTTGTCCGATGCACAAAACGTTGTTTGTACCTCGACAGGAAATGGATTTGTTCAGCACACGTCAGCAAAAGCCAAGTATTCAATTTTTTGTTTCGTTCAAGTGATCGACATCGTAAGATTTTAGGCTTTTGAAAAGTTGATCGAATAGATGATATTGTCGGTGATGCATTTTTTTGTAAACTTGGTTTGAAACTAGAGCATTTCGCAACGGCAGTGCCCCAGCCTAACATTCCCCCGACGTATATTGACTTGTTTGTTGCGGCCCAAACTCTCCCGGATCTGACTCACAAGAATACTCTGAAGAAGAATCCTTCAGTGTGCATTTTTTGAACATAAAAGAACCTTCGACTTGTTCTAAAATGGAACTGATCAACACTGTACACTGTTATTTACTGCGCGGGAGCTTTTAAAATTAAAACAAAACGGAAATAATGTGGTTTTGCATTCGCTGGTACTTCTTTCCGATAATCACACTTATCAGCATTTACTCTCATTTACTTTCAATTCCTACAATTCCTTACAATTCCACATATTTCCAGTCAATTCTGGTCAATTCTGGTCAATTCCTATCAATTCCGCCAATTCCGGTCAATTCCTGCCAATTCCGGTCAATTCTATCAATTACAATTATTTACCGGATACTCCGGCAATTCCTTTGAGGGTGTGTAGTCAATTACCCGAGTCGGTTACCCCTCGGAATAAGGTAAGGAATGTGATTTGTTCGCACATTTCACATGATTTTTAGCCCCGTACGAAGTACTGGGGGCTTATAAGATTAATATGCCGTTTGTAACACGTCGAATTGGAAGCAGACAGTAAGGGCAAAGCATTTGGTTATGTTCATAGATGACGAATCCGCAATAAAAAAAATGTCCGTCCGTCCGTCCGTCCGTCCGTCCATCCGTCCGTCCGTCCGTCCGTCCGTCCGTCCGTCCGTCCGTCCGTCCGTCCGTCCGTCCGACCGTCCGTCCGTCCGTCCGTCCGTGACCCCTCTAGCTTGAGTAAATCACAACCTTTTCTCAAAATTCTTTTTTTCCCCGATTGGTATCGACAAAAGTAAGGTCAAGTTCGAAAATGGGCATGGTAGGGTCGGCCCTTCCAGAGCTAGGGCCCTATAGGTGTTTTTCAGTCTTTCGACGATATCTACCGAAATACGCACGCAATAGCTGCTTGTGATATATCAAATGAAAGGTATTGACGAGTAGAACAAAGTTGCTGAACATTGTTTTTTGGTACGATGCAACGTGGGCTTGTTGGGAGGGCTCAAAGGTCGTTACTCGGCCCTAAGTGTTTTTTGCACATATATCGAGTAAATCTCATCCGATTTTGCTAGTTTTAGTTTTTTATGGAAGGTAATTGAATACCGAAAAGAACGTGACGAAAAAAGTTTCAAATTAGGGCCCTTGGACTAAGGCCACTACTCGGCCCTAAGTGTTTTTTGCACATAAATCGAGTAAATCTCATCCGATTTTGCTAGTTTTTGTTTCATTTGAGAGATAATTGAATGCCGAATAAACTGATGGCGAAAAAAGTTTCAAATTTAGGCCCTTGTATTAAGGCCGCTACTCGGCCCTAAGTGTTTTTTGCACATAAATCGAGTAAATCTCAACCGATTTTGCTAGTTTTTGTTTCATTTGAGAGGTAATTGAATACCCAATGGAAAGTTGGCAAAAAATTTTGGGTTTCTAAAATAATGTCGTAAATTGTTGGTTTTATTTGAGAGGTACTTCGTACGGGCTTTCGTAATTGCGCTATGCGCAATTTTAAAAATGAACAGTTTCAGTAAATTTGACAATGCCCAACTTGACTTGCATTTTGGTAACAGACGCATTAGAGGGTTGTAGACGTATTAGGGTTTATTAGGGCTACGGACGTATTATGGTTGCGGACGAAATAGGATTACGGGTTGTACGGGGCTAAGTCGCAGCAAACGCTCCGACTGTTCTGATGCCTTGTTTATTAGTTAAAGTTCAACATTTTGCATCCTAGTATTCAAAGAATATCATTTCAATTAATAATTAAAATCAATCGATTTTCATAGATTTTCATGAACTGTGTGTTACTCTTTAATATGTACAAAACTCCTTACAAAACTCCGGATGAAAGCGAAACGTAATCTTTTTGTGGACTTTTCAATCTTTTATCTCTTGTTATGCAAATAACTATACAATTTTCGCTAATAAGCGAGTATAAGAGAGTGTGGATTTTAGCAATATTTCTCAGAACTGTGACTGATTGCTGCTGGAACTCACAAGACCGACTCACCGACAGTCTCATCGCTCATTATTATTGTAGTCACGAGAAAAATTCCGACAATCCGTTACCTCTCGATTTGACTTCACGGCTTACGTCAAGTTTTTGAGTAAAGTATTACTTGGCAAGGGGATAAATGATGGATCGGTAAACTTCACACAAGAAGTACCATTTTCAACATTTGTCATCAAGTGCTGATGTAACCCTGAAACACAGCTGGTTTTTACCAGCACTTTATCTGGAAAAGTGTACTTTGTGAAGACTTTCAAACCTCAAGTTATTTGAATGGGTGCTAATATTTTACAGTTAAATATTTATGGGTGACCGTTATAAATAATACCATTTACCAATATTGCAATATTTTGATACCAATTTTATGAAAATATTGGTAAATTGATTTAAAGTATTTTTAAAAGGACGAATTCCATTGGTAAACCCATAAAAATAGATTCTGCTATGCCAACCGCCGAAACGTATTGTACTATGTTTTTGGATCGAGGATGAGCTCATCCCATAACCACCCCGTAGCTACTCAGGGCAGTTTTTTCATTCACGTACCCCTTTCCAGATGCGCCGTGGCTAGCACTATGAAACTATGAAAGAAAACAATCAAAATGAAACTTGCGTTGTTGATGCGTTTTACAAAGCGAGGTGGAGGCGTGGGGGGATATACACTATATTGTATGTTTCCCTTATTTTCTACTTATGTTTGCACATTGTTGCCATTAAATATTCAGAATGGTAAAATGGTATGTAATATATGATTTTTAACAGCTATTCGGCGTCTGAAAGCATAAAATAAAAGATGTGCTTATGGTTATGGTAAGGAAAATGTTGAATTCACACAGTAATTGTATTGTGATTTATTTATTGTAAGAATTATACGTTGAGGCTTAACTACATTAGTTCTTGGCAGACTGTGCAAAATGCTTCAAAAACGTATGTTGATGTGAGAATCTGTTACTTCTTTAATTATTTTCAGTTATTTTTTATACCTAGTAAACGCCAAGGACTATGATATCATTTTACATACTTGTATTTTACGTGGGTAGAAAGTGGCGCATTACAACCCTAGGGATGAAAAGTAAATTGACTTAAAGCTCAAAAGCAAGTAAATCCATAACATAACTCGGGGTAGAAACAAAAAAAATCTCATTTTTGTGTGATTATAGACCTCGGCTTGGCCTCGAAATCTCTACTTTTCATCTTTTTATCCCTTGTTATGTAAAGACTATTGCCGCAAACTTGAATGCTTTCATTATTGCCTTAATCTACTGAACTTTCAAATAAAAATAATTTTATGAAAGTAAAAGACGGTTCTTGTTACTGAAAACTACAGCGCTCTTTCCGAAAATTGTTTTTATTTTAATAGAAAATGTCAACTTAAAAGAAAATTGCTGAAAAAGAACAGATGAAATGGACGTAAATAAATTGAAAAAACAAAATTTCTGAGATTTAAAATACTGTGTCACATTCATTGCTAACATCATAGAGCTTTTTTTACAAGAGAAACTGGAAAACTTTCTTTTCAAAGCGACATTAACGAATCGTAGTGCAGACAAAAATATACCAGCACCCATTTATGACTGTCGAGCTATTCTGCGCTCTGCAAGATATTTTGAATACAAAGGTTTATATCAGATATTCTTTTCAAATTGCGTGACCTCTTAAATGTGAAAAAAAATGATCCAACTGATATTACACCTAGTGAGTTTTGTTTGACTGTCGGTGTACGAGGAACAAAACGCTTAATATATGTCAACGGTGCTCGATTTCAAGTTTGATTAAAGTGTAGTCATCTATGAAGCCCTCGCAAACTCGGCGCCATATTATTTCTAATAATTATGTAAAGTCTATCAGTCTATCAAGACCATTTTTGGGAATACATTTCCCCATATTTTACTACATTTTCATACATTTTCCAAGTTTTTCGAAAATTCAGTTTTCTAAAAATTAAGCAAAATAATACCAAGAGACAAAAAAAATTCCAACAAAGTTTAATTCATTCATTTACGCTACACGTGTGCAACAATGACGCTCACTTTCTTGGTTGTGTTCGAAAAATTCGATTTCGTTGCGGTCTATATCATCGTTTGGAAATACGTTGAAATCTGTCAGGGGTAACTCGTTACTGATTGGAACAGTTACTATATTACCATCATCGGTTGACGGTTCAGAAAATGCATCACTTGATCCACTACCTCCACCACCACCTGCTGAACCTTCACTTCCTGATGATCCTTGCCACCACAAACCAAGAATTGATCCTAAATCTCCGCCCGATCCACCATGCTCAGCAATTATGACAGCGGGCGACAAATCGTGGATCTGGCCTTTATCGTCGGCAATTGACGAATGCTGCGTCTTTTATTCTAAGAATCCGATCATATATCAATTCGATATAAGAAAAAACGACTCACTACACAAATGATCAAGAGACAAAGAGATAATTGCAACTTGATCCTATCGGCAAGTTGAGTCGACTCCAAATAAAAATTTTAGAGTTATTACATCGACTTTATCGACTTTTATAATTGTTGTTAGCTGTGTATATATTTCAACAGAAACTGAAAATGATATAAAACAAATACGAACTGTTCGCAGACTTTGAAACAGACGCCAGGTTATACACATAGAATTCAGATAGAAATGGCAAAGGTACAAAATTAACCAACTTATTTTAGTTAGGTATATATATATATCGCTACAATGTTAGATTCGGTTTAATAGTCTTATGCACAAGTAATTGATGAACATAAAAAATTTTAAAGGTCCTCGTTAGAGGACTTATCGTCTTAGAAGGTTACTCTTGTTGGCTCAAAATTCCTGAGGCTACCACCAGAAAGTGATAAACAAATTTATTAGAATTTAAATGTGTTCATGCATTGAGAGAGGAGATGTCAAATTTGTTTAGACAACGTGCTCAAATAAGCACAAATTTCGCAGGTAGGATTCACAGTGGTTAAGGGAATCTGGCACACGCATCCCCGGTCTCTCTTAAAGACCTTGATGCTACAGTTTTCACAGATTTTAATTTTTCACTATGAAATCAGTTATAAAGTAACATTAAAAGCAACAAGTAATAAGTAATGGTGGGCAAAACATCATTTATTTCTGTTCTTGTTTCAGTCACACTGTACTGGTAGCCTCTATAATATCATGTCATTCTCTAATCTATCCAGAACGAGATCGATATATTTCGCATGAGCTCAGGCGGGAACATATTAATATCTAATATAACAATATAGTTGCAATAAACAATGCCGGAACTGAACTAATTATTATCCAATTTGAAATTTGCAATTAATCTTCTTTAATTTAGTGCTGGGAAATCGAATCGTTCCCCATGTAATTTATACTTTCAATCATCTTTCAAATTTATCGGATCAATTAAAACATTATAATTTCATCTTCATCTGCGACTTTCAAAATCCTGTGTGCTGTCCAATACTGAATATAATTGCGTATATAAATAAATATAAAATACACATATTTAGTACGCACTCAGGAGCGCAATGTGGTGTATATTATTATGTGCTAGAGCAGAAACCGTTGGTAAATATATGGACGTAATTACATAAATATGAAATGAGTAATTAAAAATGGAGTGGAGAGTGGAGTGGAGATTGCGTGGAAATTAATTTCCACTACAGTCGAGTTATAACAATAGTCATTTACAAAAGCAAGGAACCAATCTCAAAACTCACATTGCGAATCATTCGTTTCGTATATTCCAGAAATCGTCGAAAAAATGCCACTTTTGACTTCATTCCAACTCAATACATAATACTTTTCACTAAAAAAATGAACGTAAAATGTCATGCTCGGGCCAGAAAATGGTTATTTTATCCCCGCTGTTTCACAGCAACTGTGAAAAACATATATGTATATATACATCGCTCAAATGACGTAATCAATTATAAAGGTCGAACTTGCTGAATATAATTATACTCAATTCAATGGTGAGCATAAAACAAACCCAAACGAAACCATAGCGTTTATTGAAGCGTACCATTACCATATACCATGATGTGTTATAAGCTACGTGTTGATAAAGTGGACGGATAATATAAACGATATATCAAGGGATAAAGGTTACCACTACACGAACTTTTGAAGCTTTTGAATTAGAAAAAAAGACGGAAAAAATGACGAATTTAAAGTCATTGAAGACTTGATGGACTAGTTGATGTTTATCCATTACTAGGTTTATATTTACGTCCCGACGACACAAATTGAGACATCGTCGGTCTAATTGTTGTGTGAAAGGCTCAAAATTTGTTTGTTCTTTCTCTATAGCTTTGTGTATGTGTGTGCTTGCGAAATCGCAAAGGGATGGAAAAACAAGGGAAATTTGTTCTCCAAACATGAAGTTATACGGATGCTTTGTTTATATGGTTGAAAATGTATGAACTGAAGGAAAGGTCAAATGGCATGTTTCCGTTACAGAATGTAATTTGTAGATTAATATTAACGGATAAAGATGACAAACGCATTCGTATTACACACTTTAGTAAGAAAAAAGAGATTAATTAGGTCTTACATCCCGAGCAAATGGAACGGTGTAGTGTCAGGGAAATACGATCACCATACAGTATGGTGTGATTAAGCGTTGGACAAAGATGAGACTCTCGAACGATACTAATGGTTTAGTCGTGCGTAGAAAGGCATTGATGTCTGAACTCCAAAACAACTTTCGAAAGAAAATCGGCTCATGCGTAGCCAGTGACACCACGTCGAATCATGGAGAAAACGGAATCTAAAAATGCAATTTTTTGGTCTTCTTCTTTTTCAGTCTGTTTCTATCCACTGCTGGACGTAGGCCTCCCCAATTCTCTTCCATTCCGAACGATCCGTTGCCACTTGTTGCCAATTTGCGCCTGCAATTCACTTTATACTATTTTTCCATCTCCATATCCCCTAGGTCTTGTTTTAGGTGGTCTCCAGCTCATGATCATTTTGGTCCAACGTTCGTCCGTCCTTCTTGCAATATGTCCCGCCCAGCTCCACTTTAAAGATGCTATTCTTTCTATGACATCAAGGACTTTTGTTTGTTGTCGAATCCATTGATTTGTCATGCTATCTCTGAGCGTGATTCCAAGCATACTTCGTTCCATTACTCTTTCTGCCACTCTTAGTTTATTTTCGGAAGCTTTTGTTAACCTTAACGTTTCCGCTCCATATGTGAGCACAGGAAGGACACACGTATTGAACACTTTATGTTTCTGACTACTGTTCATTTTGCTTTTGAAAATTAGCCTGAGTTTTCCGAACGCTGCCCATGCAAGACCAATTTTACGTTTTATTTCTGCAGTTTGGTTGAACAGACCCAACTTCAATTTGTGACCTAGGTCAGGGCCGACTCGTTCAATGACAGTATCACCAATTTTAATGTCTCTGTCATCGTCAATGTTTGTCATGATTTTCGATCACCTCCTAATGGCAAGACGTGAGTCGAATCTCTTTTTTTTAAGTTACTTCGGATTCTAGGGTGCAACACCTTTCTGGACACGTAAATTAATCCTTTGGAAAATATGGACCAATTTCAGTAAGCTTATTTTTCGAAAGGTGTTCATTGTAATAGATGTACATGTTTCTTTTGGGGGTTGATGAGAAGATTAAAGTGGTAAGGTGGTTTCTATGATGAACAAGAGGATATAGAATCAGATGATCCGTATGAAATAGTCTGAAAATCTGATCCAATAATACAGTAAGATAATTTTTTTTTACATTTTATTCGTTTCAAATGCATATGTGATAATGAAAATTAACAAAAATAGTAGATTACATCTATGTTTGGAACTTGTTATTTTGCCAAGTGTGGTGTTTGCAGATGGAAACGATTTTTTTTACATTTTTTTCGTTTCAAATGCATAAGAACTTATGTCTATAATGATGAAAATTAAAAAAATATATATTAAACTCACGAACGTCGTAGATATTTGTGTATACAGCTACAAAATCTATCTACACAGTAGCCAATTGTCAAACGCTTCTCGTTGGTCCTTTGAAGTTGCATCGGTACATTGAACCCCGTTGTTGATGCACAGCCCACGATTGCAATTGAAAGTTTCTCTTTTCGGTTGCCTTTTTCAAGTACATCGAGCAGCTCAGCATAGTTATTCTCATTAATTCGAATTTCTCTAATACTCAGAAACTTTATCAGATTGAGTTGCTTGCCTTCTTCAACAATTTTTTTCAATATACTGAAGTTAACATTTCGGCTTCCACACTTAATCGAACAACAACTTTTCAGTGAAAGTATTAAATTGTTGAGAAGCGGTAATGAAGCTACCAATGATACAAGCTCTGTTTTTAAGCAATCAAACATGCCTCCCAATGCCAAGTGTTGGAGATTTTTCATTTGTGAAATGATGCCGAGTGTCGGTGCCTTAAAAATAAATTCTCTTATTTCCAAGTGAGTTAGCTTTGAAGCGTTCTGTTCAATGCCCTCCACTAACGATGCTGCACACATACCAATCGTCTGATTGCCGATAACAGCCAGTCTTCTTAGGTTGGTCAAATTCCTCAACATATTTCGAACGTCAGTGCTCATGGCATTGCATCTGGTAAAAAAGTTCAATTCGGACAATTGTTTTGCGTGTTTTAGAATGTCATTAACATAAAAGAATACATTTTCTGGATCATCAATTGGCAGGCCGAGACACTGTAATTGTTGATTGTTTTGAAGAAATAAACTCAGTATGAGTATTGGTGGTTGCTGTGATTGAAATGTTAGACGTAGCAATGGTGATTTTTTGTTGCCAACAACACTTTTCGAGTTTCGTGGTGAACTGTTAGTTTCACTGTTGCTAACGAATTTGCAATCAGCCATGATAAGTTCGTTTAAATTTGGGGCTGTATGAATCACCCGTAATATTTTAGAATCGATATCCACATGTATAAGTCTTAAAAATGTTATCTGAGTTAATAGCTCCAGGATGTCGGAGCCAATATTATTACATACATGTAGCGACTTATATAAGTGTCCAAATTTGTAGAATATAAGCCGTATGTCTGATGTTCCCTCTTCCATTTTAACCTTGGTCCAATCCAGCTTCCTTTTTAGAATGTATTTAAATGCACTCTCAGCCAGTGGGACAAAGCGTTTACACGCATTGTGCACATGACAAAGGTCGATTTGGTTTAAATGCTTAAAAACTTCCAGCAGACAATCATCATTTAAATATAAAAGAGATTCACTGCTTGGAAGTGGCCGGAGTCGTTTTTTGATTGAGTCACTATCCAACGGGAGAAGATTTCCGGGGCGTCGTTTACGATTTAGTTTCTTGTCACCAAGTCCCGAGGTATCACTCATTTGCAAATCCATAGCGTCGATTTTTAAACAATTTCTGTGCAAAAATAAATGAAAACATACTAATCACTAACTGGCTTATAAAAATTCTCAATAGCGTTCTTGGGGAGCGTCACAAAAAACCTCGATATTACAAAAGAGAAATCATTTTCAAGTAAATACCTGTATTCACCGTAAAACAAAATATTTTTATTGGTTGTTTATTTACGGCGTCCAATGTATCTGACTTAACTAAACTGTTTTTCTAATGGAGGACAATTCCAAACTTAGATGCGTGTATGAACTGAACGACGCTCGAACGTATACTGAAGCTATTACATTGGTTCACTTTTGTGGCCATTGAACTGTCAAGTGTCAATAGTGTTTGCTCACGTGATAGGAAAGAACCGCTGCAAAATTAATGTGAACATAGTTTGAGATGCTGTTCAGTTTGCGTTCAGGTAATCTATACAAAAGTTTTAAATATTCGTATTTTTTCGCATTTTTTGCATATATCGGTTAAAAACTTAACATTTTTTTGTACCCTTGTTTCGCACATTTGTATAATAACTGAAACTTTAATTGAACTGCACATGGTTCTTAATATTTATTTTGACGAGTGTGGATGTTATAACCCCATTTGAAAAACAAGGGTGATATTACACGGAAAATATAAAATTAATTGAACCAAATTTAATGGTTTAATGGTATTTTTAAATATTTTTGGTACTCGAAAATCGGCGCCAATCTTGATTTGTACGGATTATTTTTCAAATTTTGTTGGCCGTGTTGGTGTATCTTGTGTATGTTATGCATACGTATTATCGGTTTACTTTAGCTTCAGTTTTACGTCTACGTATTGTAAGTCTATTCCTATTTAGTCTAGGGTGTGTCGATTTCAATTTTGATTTTAAGAGATTCCGGATTCCGATCTACCGCGATTCACCATCGCACTAGCAATAATAATCATCAAAAAGTTTTTTTTATAAGTCAATATAAGCTTGCACCGCTGCTTTTTTAAAAATTCTCGAGCTAATTCTCGATTGTGGGTCCGATCCAAAAAAAAAAACAGATGCAGAGTTCTCACTCCGTACGGCATCTAGAGGGTCTTCTAAAACATTCAAAAATTAAAAAAAGTTTAAAAAAATGTTTGACCGTCGTTTTGGTGTAGCACCAAGTTTCACCGAGGTGCAATTTTCAACAATTTTATAAGTGAAAAAGTCATCTCTTTTGCGTGAATTTTTTTTCAAACTGTTGTTGTGATAGCTCATTTTGTAGGTATTTCAATAGCGCATCCAGACGTACAGTTTCGATAGGTAAATTAAAATATTTTTTGGTTTCGCTGTTGGAAGTCCCAAAAATGGGGCCTGTGAGCAGGAAAGACACCACTTGTGATCTGCCGTAATTTGTATAAAAACTTTCGAAAAATAAAACAAAAGAATTCTTTAGTTTCATTTTTCGAAAACATTTTTTATGCAAATTACGGCAGTGATCACAATGGCAACAACCGTCACGGGACGTGAATTTTTTGTATTAATATCATATTATTGGTGTGTGGTGTGTGGAGGTTGTTATCTGCAATCGCAAAGTATTCACTAAACTGTGCTGTAGTTTTCATTCTAAATTAACGCCAAAAGTGTGCCTAAAATTTGAATTTCAAGTGAACGATTCGATGAAAAAGTGAACAGAAAAATACATTTCAACGCTTTATGTATAAAAATGACGCTGCGTTAGAAAAACTTGCGTGAGATTTTTTTTTATTTCACTTCATTTCCGACACTTCTTTGGTCCGTTTTATTCATTGATCCGTTTGTCTCATTGAAATGCAGTTTGAGTTAGCGATAGCGCCATGTTTTTTTTTTTGCAATACAGCAACACTGAAATAAATAACCTCCTCATATAAAACCTTGGAAGTAATGGCGATCGGCGAGGTTATCCTCATCCTCACTAAGTTGGATGTGTCACCCGCATCATCTTTGCTTCTTGAAGTTATTCAAACATGATTTAACGAAGAAAATGAGCTCATAGTTACCGTAGTTTTGGTTGGTAACTATACTCGACTTATAATCGAGCGGTCTCAGGTTTAAATCCCTGGTTAGCGCGTACAGCAATGCTTACTTGTTTACCGAGGAAGAAAATAGGAAATTCCAACATGAACGAATTTTCTGTATGTCTCCTAGTTGAACATTTCTATAAAGATATTTTCGGCTAGGTTGAAAAGAACACTCATATAGACGGTTACGAAGCGACGGGGAGCGAAAGTGTCTTGAAGGGGAAATTTGATTTGAACAAATGTTGAGATAATATTCCCAGCCAAATTTTTATTTTATGACACCACTGAATCTCATCATTCATAACAGCTGTCAAACTCGCAATGGTAAAGATGATTCATTGTAACGTTACCATTCAGTAATGCAGTAGTGGAAAGAAGAGTTGTTTTGATACATTTGGTTTGTTTTGATTTGCATAATTTATTAGGGTAATTGTTGTCAGCTCATAAAATACTATTATTTCGATAGTGCGTTTCAAAAATTCAAAATACCCGAAGTGCAATGATAAAATCGTTTAGACAAATATCGTCCCACAGAACTCCATATAAAAAATTGCAAAGCCGAACCCTTACTTCGATTTTTGTATGGCGTCCCCGCAGCATAATGCATTTTTCACATTTGTCTACACTTGTCTGCACGATATTGCCAATATTTCACATATTTTCTTTTTTTAAATTCACGCCGTAAGTGTGCCTAAAATTTGAATTTTAAGTGAACGATTTGATGAAAAAGTGAACCGAAAAATATATTTCAACGCTTCATTGTATGAAAATGACGCTACGTTAGAAAGACCTCCGCACTTTTCATTTTGAATTTCGACCGAACTTACGGCGTGAATAGTATGTAAATTGGCAATATCGTGTAGACAGCACCAACAGCACCACGACAGAGTAAAGTTAACCAGGCAAGAGCGCTGATTTGACTAGGGACCTGAATAATCTAGTAGCCCTTTATTTTTTGCGAATAAAATTTTTCAATTTATGTCAGTGTTCATTTGAGTTCATTTTCATACATTGTATTAGGTCCCTTATTTGACTTTTTGAAAATGAAACGCTTCTGCCTGGTTTATTTTACTCTGCCGTGACAGCACTCATATTTTGTGGCAAAGGCATAAAAATGTACTATATCCGAAATGGAACACGTTACTCGATCACCTGTCAATTTCGCGCGGCAGCTCATCTTCATTAGTGTCAAACTGGCTTATACTCAACAGTTATATTACACAAAAATTTGCAAATTCCGAGTTGCATTTCAGCTGTTGGCCAGTGAGGACCTGAGGCCATTTGTGAATACTTCGGGTTTAGTGGAGTGTCGTTTGTTCTAGCTCAATTTAGTGTTTTGTGAAGTTTAATGAAATCCCAATCTAAACGGGGATATGTGAAGACAAAAATTTTGTGAATATAGAAAAATGCTGAAGTTCTAATTTTGTGCCATTTGTTTCTCGTGAATTTAAAGTGCAAATGCTTGAATCGCATCTATACACACAATGTGTATAGCAACCAAATTCCGTTGGTTGTAATTAGATCGTTCCGGCGAGATTATGCAATTTTGTATTGACACCATATTTCTTTCATGCGAATGTAGACGTAAAACAGTCTGTCTTCTAATATCAAGAATTGGAACTATCAACTGTCATAATATCAAATATTTGAATTATAACATGGGAAACATAAAAAAACTGTTTTCTTCCTCTTTTGTAGCCCGTTATTATCCACTGATGGATGTAAGCCTGCCCCTTCTTCCTCATTCTGAACTCTACATCGCTATTTGCAGCCAGTTTTTCACTGCTACTAACTTGATCGAATCTGTCCATCTTTCTGGTGGTCTACCCATTAGTCGTGTAGTGGGTAGTCTCCAATTCATTATATTTCTGGTCCAACGTTCGTCTAACATCCTCACACGTGTCCTGCTCAATTCTACCGAAAATTACGTTTAGAAGCGTGGTAGTAATTTCGAATTGGTAAAACTGGAAAAAATTGGTAAACTAATTTATTACATTGACAAAGTGTTGTATTGCTTTGACTTGACCAAAATTGTTGAAAAAATTTCTTTTATTTAACGAAGGGCGAACGAAACGTGTTACCGTTTACGATTCGTGACGAAACGTTTTACCGTTTACAATCATAGGGCGGACGAACAACAGGACAAAACAATGCCGATTTATTACGAAAATTAGATTCGCAAGATCCCCAGGGCATTTAATTACTTGTGAGATAAAGACAATTTTTTTTTAAATAATAAATTTTAATTTTTTTTTATTTTACGCATTTTGACGTTTTGCTTACGACAAGCAAGTGGTTCAATCAAAATCAAGTATTTTTAAGACTTTTTAAGTATTTGGTAAGATTAAATTTTATTGCCATTTATTCTATTTAATCCAATTTTTATTCCATTAAATCCATTTAATACCACTTAATCTATTTAATCCATTTAATCCAGAAGTACATCACCACTCGGTCCACAGTTGGTTTATTTTTCCAAAGGAAAAATACCTAAAAAGTGAGTATGAAGTGATTCACTCCTTTTGGCTCAGAATAAGGTAACTTATCTTACATCGTTCTAGTTATAACGTGGCGGCTGCTGACAGTATTTAGTTAGGTTTGGTGTTATTGTTTTATTGATTAAAGATTTAATTAACAATTTCTTGTATACTTTTTGGGTCCAGGAAAACAAGATAAGTTACCTCACTCGTTTCATTTCCACATTTAATTTGTGCATGTGCAACGTTTACTTCGTTCATAGTCAATTTTCAAATCAGCCCTATGAACACACATCGGTACATCGAAACTCGTCGATAATTTACAGCCCTCGATTCCTATTGAAAGTCTCGCCTTTCTGCTGTTTTTTTGGAAGACATCGACCAACTCTGCATAATCGTTCTTGTTAATATGAATGTCTCTAACAAAGAACAACTTCAAAAAGTCCAGTTCCCTTCCGGCTTTAACAATATATTTCAGCATACTAGTGGAACCATTTTGAGTTTGATAGCCGGTGGAGCAGCTTTTAAATGAAATGGTGAAATTATTGAGCAGTGGCAGTGAAGCCACCAGCGTTACAATCTCAGTTCCAGCACAAGTAATTCTCCCGTTGATTACAATGTGTTGCAAATTTTTCATCTCAGAAATTATTGTTACAGTTTCTAGGTCGATAATAAAATCGGTTAATATCAATAACGATATATCAGCAGTAGTCTGTTTGATGCCTTCCAAAAACGGTGCTATAGTGATCAAGTTTACAACACCATTAAGAGCGAGCAGCTTGGGGCTTTTTAAATTTCTGACAAGTTCATATATTAGAGAACCGTTGTCGGAATCATTTGTGAACAGAACCAATTCGCTCAATCGTTGTGCATGTTTTAAAATATGACAAATGTAATTTTGTGGAATATCAATAGGTATACCGAGACAACGTAATTCTTGATTGCACTGAAGAAACTTGCGGAATATGCGTATTGGCGGAACTTTCTGTTGGAATATTAGACGAATCAGTGATGAATCCTTTTTTTGAATGCATTTTGATGTTACTAGTGATGTATTCCCTTTATCCTCGCTCACAAACTTACAGTCAACCAGGTCCAGTATTTTTAAATGTTTCGCTTTACAAACAACGCTAGCCATTTTCCAGCCAATATTTAGACGAACAAGAATTAAGCTTTGTACGTGAGTCAGCCGTTCCACTATATCGACATCAATGTTTTCATAAATACGAAATGAGGAAAATAAGTGTCCAAATTTGTAGAATAGGAGCCGTATGTTTGATGCCGATCCTTCCATATCCGACTTAGACCAATCGTGCTTCTTCCTTACAATGCTAGCGAATGCTCTTTCAGCCAAGGGCACAAATCGTGTACACACATTTTGCACATGACAAAGGTCGATTTGGTTTAAGTACTTAAAAACTTCCAGCAGACAGTCGTCATTTAAATCCAATAAAGTGCGATTGTTGCATCGTAGGCGTTTTTTGATTCCTTCTAGTTCAGGCAGAAAACCGTTTCCCATCAGTCGCTTTCTTATTACTTTCGTTTCAACCAATCCAGCTGCATTTGCCATTTAAAAGACAAAGTTTACTAAAAGAAACTCAAAACGTATCACCAAAAATTCAAATATTTAAGCTACATTAATACCTTTTTTCACCAAAACTGTTCATATATATACAGCTTCCAATTCTAACTTCAAACTTTGTTTCGTGTACGCGCTCACTTCAACACTCGAAACTAATCTGACGCTTAGTAAATATCTGTCGCTTCTTATAAAGTTTCAAAACTTTCCTTTAACCGAGCATGTTGTGATTTTGAATTTGGTCAGGATTTGGTTAATGAATTCTCTCTCAAAAAACCAGCTGTAATTCGACATATTCTCTCCATCGTCCAAACGGCGGCCCATTCGTCATATTAGATTGTTCCAGAGTTTGTAAGAGATGGCGTTGCTTCCTCCAAGCCGGGTTCCATAGCCGGATAGTTTCGATATTGCTGGAGACGCTTCCAAAAATTAGTGTGGAAACTGCATTTTTCAACAGCAAATTTGTTAGCAAATGTTAGCAGTTGGTTTTGTTTAAATAACATGACTTGAAAATAATTTGATTTTCCTCCAAATATGTGGTTAGGTATTCGCGATTTTCACGTTCAACAGATATTGTAAAAATTTGAATATCGGACATAAGTATACCTTTGTTGTACAGCGCCAATATCATTTAATTTTCCCTCCAGAAGAATGTTAAGTTGGTACGCATTAGGCGAGATAGAAGGAGCATGTGCTGGTACTTATGGGAGAGAATGCTAGAAGCATGCGAGAGAATTTCATAAAAAAATGGTTTAATTCTCTTTCATAGGGTGTTGAGGAATTTCGTGCAGCGTCATTCACAATAACCCACAAAGTGACATCTCCAAATAAAAATTAAAGATGTTGTTTCCCAACTCACGCATGTGAGTCAGATAAATGATAATCTGTGTGGCCAACGCACACCTCTTATACAAGCGTAGGAAAAGTATGTGAGGTAAGAATGTATGGTCTAGGCTCTCAAAGAACCGATAAGACAATCACCCTGTCTTCTGCAGATCGAACCAGACTTTTCGAAGCGAGGATCAGACGTGAGCGGATTTCGAAGAGACGCCGCCCGCTCATTTCCACTGTATAGTAGTACAGTGTCAAATAGCGAATTATTCTCTCAAATAGTGTCAAATGAGAATTTCACAAAGCTTACCTCAAACAATGAAAACTTCATATAATTTTATTTACATTGTGATTAGCTTTGTGTCCAACGGCATTTATTGTTATGTAGACAATGTATACAAGAATTTATATTTTGACAAATAAAAGCATTGAAAAAGAAACATTGACTTTGTTAAATAGTTATAAGGCTTATTTCATGCTTTGGCAAAAAGGACCCCCAAGTAGTTTACGGATATTTGCTCTGAAAAGCGTATATTTTGCTGGTTCTATCTTATTTGCAGTACGCATTGTCAAGAAATGCAAAGCCTACTCTGATATCATCAGCTTCCAAATTTTTCTGTGTTCAGTGCACTGTTGTGTCTGCCGTTGATGATCGTTCGTTTGTTGGATCGCCTCCTCTTAAGAGACCTGATCAATTAATCTTTTAATCTTTCTTTTAAGTAGTTGTCATATGATATGATGTAGCCAAATAGGATTAGATTAGATTAGATTAGATGGGAGGGTGTAAGCCCAGCACCTAAGCCTCAGATGGGCCTGTTGTGCTATTGTACAAGTCTCTTGATCATATGGACTGTGATTTTACATCATATCTCTCCCGACTTAGATTGTTCACAAATCGACCGTGTGTTAACGTCCCATACGTTGTGAATTCTCCAAGCCGTGGGTGGTATGCGAATACCACAACCATCACTAATTGACCTGTACATTTTCCCAAAGATGGCGCTATCAACATTGTCATGTTGTAGCTCTTTCTACTATTGACATTATGTCGATATGGTTTCTTTTATGGAGAAAGCGAATGTTGGGTTTTTTGATATTTCCGACTTTGTTACGGTTACGGCTATTAGTTTTAGGTAATAGCAAGTGTCTAATCACCATAGGCCATGAGTTGCCTCTTCGTATAAATCGCCATGCCACCATGTGACTGAACTCGTTCTGGCGTTGCAGGTTGTAGCGTCTGAATGATTCGTATTTCGTCATATCCCTTGACATCCATACAACGTATCAATCAATAGATCTGTTAAACCTCGCGGTCATTTTGGAGTACAAGATAGTTTCTGTATCTTGGGATTGTACCACAGCAAATTTGTAAAAATTTGCTATGTGGTTTTGGGGTGTCAAATGAGAACCCGAAGCGTTTGTACCTTACCTGCACTAAAATTGACTGCCAGATGCCATACGGCAATGTGTCATTTTCGTACATTAATCGAGCACGTAATTTAGCATTAGCTTCTGGTAGAGTCGATTGTTAATCCGTAAACCGACGCCACGAAGCACATGTTAAATAACAAAGGAAATAACACAATTGTTGATATCGCACAATGAGGCGAGAACGACTTTATTGATCAAAGAGAAAATGACCTACGAGAACAACACTTTGACTTCGTTAATAAAACCTTTAAAATAATTTCACCATTTAAACATTACAGCAAAATAAAAACACCAAAGCCGTAAAAGTTGGCACAGAAATTAGACAAAATCGAAAATGAATTCACACACAGCCACACAAAAGAAACACTTTTAGAGAGCAACGCATAAACACGTCCGTTCTCTGTGACTGCCGTTGTCCAACCCAGCCAAATAGGATACTACTAGGGAGTAGAAAGCATCACAAGATCTACGATTAATAGTCTGAAACCCAACAAAATACAGTGACATTGTTTTTTACATTTTATTCACAAGAATCGAAACTTAACCATTATGAAAATGTACACACACAAAAAAATCAGCTAGAATTACAGAGGCATTGTCTGTCCACATCATAGCCAATTGCCAAACACTTCTCATTGGTCCTTTGAAGATGCATCGGTACATTGAACCCTGTTGTTGATCTACAGCCTTCGATTGCAATTGAAAGTTTCTCCTTTCTGTAGCCTTTTTTAAGTACCTCAATCAGCTCTTCATACTCATTCTCATTAATCCGAATTTCTCTGACATCTAGAAGCTTTATAAGGCTGAGTTGCTTGCCTTCTTCAACAATTTTTTTCAGTATATTAAAGTTGACATCTCGACTTTGATTCTTTGACGAACAACAATTTTTAAATGAAAGTGTTAAATTGATGAGATACGGTAATGAAGCCACCAACAATACGATCTCAGTTTTCACACAATCAAACATCCCCATCAATGTCATGTGTTGGAGATTTTTCATCTCAGAAATGGTTTTAAGAGTTGATCTCTTGAAGATTATGTCTCTTAACTCCAAGTGAGTTAGTTGCGAAGTGTTCTGTTTGATGTCTTTTACTAATAGGTCAGCATTCATGACCACCGACACACAACCAATCACAATCAGCTTCCTCAGATTTTTCAAATTGGTCAACATGTTCAGTATTTCAGTGCTCACGGAATTCTGTTTAGTAAAAAAGTTCAATTCGGTTACCTGTTCGGCATGCTTTAGAATATTAGGAATGTAATTTTCTGACATATTCAATGGTAAACCAAGGCACACTAATTGTTCACTGTACTGAAGAAACTCACTAAAAATTTTTGTTGGTGGTAGCTGATCGTAGAATATAAGTCGTTGCAATGGTGATTTTTTTCGGTCAAGATTTCTGGACGACTTTTGTGATGCATTGCCTTCATCACTACCAACAAATTTGCAGTCAACTACACCAAGTGTCTTTAAATGCTTAGCTGAATGAAACGTACGGATCATTTTCGAATCAATGTTTGCACGTACCAGAGTTAAGCTTGTGATCTGCGTTAATCGCTCCACAATGTCAGAATCAATTTTGTACCACACGCCAATTGATCGAAATAAGTGACCAAATTTGTAGAATACACGCCGCGTGTCTGATGCTGATTCTTCCATGTTAAACCTGGTCCAATCTGGTTTCCTTTTCAGAATCGAATTAAATGCAATTTCAGCTAGTGGGACAAAGCGTGTGTGCACGTTTTGCACATGACATAGGTCGATTTGGTTTAAATGCTTAAAAATTTCCAGCAGACAATCGTCGTTTAAGTCCAATATAGTTCCATTGACTTGATAAGTCCGGATTCGTTTTTTTATTGACGTATTCGATGTAACGTAGTTTCCAGAGCGCATCTTTCGATTTACTTTCTTTCCACCAAGTCCGCCCATTTTAGATGATGATAACGATGGTGATGATGGCGATGATTTGAAATCGTAAATTAAAATATTTCTAATAACTGTTTGTTTAACTTTAATTTGCAGCTTCCACACTGTTTTTGCTAATGAGGCGCTCTGTCAACGTGTAGGTATGAACTGAACGACGCTCCAATGTATACTAAATATGAATGAGAGATATGTACGACATGTAGAAGAAAAACATAGGCTAAAATTTTATGTGTTGGTAGTACCGAATTTGAGCTAGTTAGCTGTCAAAATTGTATGAGACGATGGTGTAGCGATTTTGACAGCTAACTAGCTCAAATTCGGTACTACCAACACAGATTTTTTTGTTCCACGAATATTCAACTTTGTCAAATACATCACTCTTTCATATATATGTGTATACTGAAGCTCTCTTTACACTGTTTCACTTTCGTGTGTCAAGAGTATCAACACTGTTTGACTGGGACGACGCTTCATCTCTCTGGATCAAAAAGAAAATCTCTAAATCTCTATTATTGTGAACATAGTTTGAGATGTTGTTCACTTTTGTAAAAGTTATCAATCGCAAAAGTTTTAATTATTCGTAGCATTCGTAAAATTATTTTGTAAGTAAAATGGCAAAAGAATATAAATCATGATGTCCTCCGAATCTATGAAATTAAATAAAAAGAATTCTGCATAAATTTGAAGTCTACTTCATTATTTGTAGCTTATGTTCCTTTTTGAATTTGACTTTTTCGATCAGCATTCATTTTTTCTTCCAACGAAACAGGAAACAGTGCATCAAACTGCTTGTTGATTTAGAGAACTTCCAAACCACGCCTCGAAATAAGCAAATACTCTATTATCAAATCTCCTAAATATACTGGATTTACGTTACTTCATGTGTCGTTAAAATTCTGTGTGCTACATAGTAGCAGCCACCAACCATGCAAGTAACCAATTATCAAGCTTGAGTGAACTAGGAGACATTAGCCTGGGGAATAGTCTTGTCTTACACTGGAATCGAACCCGTATCATTATGGTGGAAGGCTAGTACGTCTTTCATTTCGTTCCACAACATCGACGAATATTGATATTATTTTACGTTGTAATGAAGAATGAGTGGAATCAAAAACTTCATTCGAAGAACACTTCAAAGAGATTATAACAGATTTTAGCTTCACTTGCCTAAAAGAGAATAATAACATTAACAATAATCGCCTGAAGACAACATATCATTGTTATCGTTAAAATTGGTATCAAATGGGACGTACGTCACTGTAACTGCATCAGCTAATAGTTTATGTTTTTAACGCAAATTTCAAAATTTGACTCACACCAGGGCTTTTTTTCAAGATTTTTCTTTTCCATAAATTATAGAATTTTCAAAATTCAAGAATTAAATTTCTTGAAAATTCTCAAAATTCGCAAAATCAGGAATTTTGAGAAGTCATACAAGAATTGTAAAATTTTTAAGAAAGATTATTTGCGGTGAATCAGACGAAACGAGGAACACGAAAGTGAAAATTGTGTCCTGTAAACGTTTTGTCCTCTTTAAGACTAAGAATGTTTTATTATTTTAATGCAACTTTATACTGTCACAAGATTATAGTTAAATAGTACCACCAGGCCATTTCTCAAGTGCTATGAGAAATAAAATAAAAACATTTAGACTTAAATAAATTAAATCGATTTTATTCTATAATATAAATTTACATGGCAACTATTCATTCAACCTTTCCTCCCATGCATTCGAAATATGTGTTGCGAGCATAGTCGATTTTCAAATCAGTCTTTGAGCACGTATCAGTACATCGAAACTCGTTGTTGATTTTTGTTGCCTTGCCTGAGTACCATCGGTAGATCGACATATCCTTCCTCATCCATTTGCATTTCTCTAGCATACAGAAACTGTAGAAATTTAAGTTCATTTCCGGCATCACCAATGTCGTTAAGTGTTTCAAAGTTAACATTAACACTTTGACATTGATAGTTAGTAGTTGGTAGAACAACTTTTTAATTAAACTGTGAAATTACTGGGCAGTGGTAGTGAAGCCATGAATGACACAAAGTCGGTTTCTTATTCTGTA
Source organism: Bradysia coprophila (assembly GCF_014529535.1). Classification (NCBI taxonomy): domain Eukaryota; kingdom Metazoa; phylum Arthropoda; class Insecta; order Diptera; family Sciaridae; genus Bradysia; species Bradysia coprophila. The sequence goes on from NW_023503302.1 coordinate 6,227,538, forward strand.
AGTCCAGACATGTTAACTATTCTAAAATACATCTTGTCGATTTTTTAACCAATTTCGAAATAAAAGTCACTAAAACTGGCTGAATACAAAAGTATTCAATTTGAACGCAGCGTTGTTAGAGCGTTTACGAAAAAGTGACGCTATAATTAAAGAGAAACCGTTTCCAATACCTGTATTCAAAATAAGACGAAGGAAAAAAGTTTCAAACTGTCTTTTCGTTTGCTCACCTTTTATTTGCAGAGTCCAATTTAACCAACTGTTCGTTGTAATGACCATAAGTCGAAGCAATTTTGTTGTAGACTAGACGCGTGTTCAGTTAACGACGCTAGAAATTAAACTGACGCTATCTTTAAATCAGTCAAAAAACCCTTAAAGGGTAAATGTGACGCAAGTACTTTATCTTACTTACACGGAAAGAACTGGCGTTATAGATTTGTATGGAGAAAATCAATTACGATTTAATGAAAAATCGATCTATAACGATGTATTTAATTTCGTAATTTAGTAATGGATGTGTTATTGATTTTCGGGGAAAATCAATAAGGCGTAATAGTTTCGTTATAGATTTCTATAACGCGTTATAGATTTTTTATAGATATCTATAACGATCGTAATGAAAAAACGATCTATAACGTGTAATGATTACATTTATAGATTTCATAATGTTACGTCGTAATCGATTACGTAATATTAAAATGTAATTGATTTTATTTATAATTTATTAAAACGTAATCATTTTTATTACATGCGTAATCGATTACGTAATATATTACAATGTAATAGTTGTGAATAATATAATTGTATTATAATTGATATTTTAAAAATATTTCATTATTTCGTTATAGATTTTTTGTTAATTATAGTAGATTTGAATTGTGCTGCCATGTAAGTAATTAGGAATGAGAGAAATTTAATATTAACATTGTTACATAATATTATATAATTACAATTTAATACTTAACGTAATTGGTCACCCTTCTAAGTACTGACTTTGACACTTGATGCTTAACTTCACAATCGGACCGCCAACGACTCTACGCATGTTGCTATTGAGGATATATATTTATTGTTCTTATTTCGAACCGTTGTTACAATCAATTCGTAATTGAATTCGTTATAGATTTCGTAATAATGGTAAAAATATATGTTTTTATTGGCAAAATTACTCGTTTCAATTGCGCTATCGACGTAGTTTAGTTTTATTTATTATTTGGAAGGTAAACTTGACTAAAAAAAAGAAATTTTGATTTAAAAAAAAATGTCAGTGAGCAGGTTTCGTCGGGAATCGATTACATCGTAATGAAAATAATAATTACGTTGTTATGGGGTTTCTGGAAAATTGATCTTTATGTGGAAAATCGATCGTTTCAATGACGGTATCGACGTTGCTATCAAAAGATATTATTGAAAAACGTATCTTTTTGCACATAAATATAGGCTATAAATTTGCGAAGGGGTGATTCCTCTTAACGGAGTGCGAAATTTGAGAGCGCTCCAACACTAACGATTACCTAAAGATTACCCTTTCCACCCAACAAAAAATATCGTATGCAATATCAATAATGCGTTGTGATTTAACAATAATCCAGTCACCACAAGTTCTAATGATAATTATAACCGCATGCAGTACCTCAGTATTTTAGTCTGAAATTGATCGTCTTTGAAAGTAGCAAATAAAGTAGATTCAAACAAATCGTAATTAGTAAGTAATAATTACGAAATCTATAACGAATAATATATTTTATTACTCAAACAAATCGTAATTCGTAATCATTACGTCAAGTATTACTCGTTATAGATTTCGTATTTTTCGTAATTTTGGTAATTATTACGTAATTTTGCCTATTAAAAATATATTACGACCATTACGATGATTACGATTCGATTACGATTCGATTATTAGTAATTTAATAGATTAAATTACGATTAAATCGTTATAGATTTTTAATTTTCGACTATTGCGCAATCTATAACGTCAGTTTTTTCCGTGTACAAAATAATTGATATCACTGAGGGTGACGCATTGTGCGTCGTACGCAAAAGTTTTATCAACAAAAAATTGACTCAAAGAAAATTTTACAACAAGAAATTTGCGTCACAAGTAGCAGATGATTCGGTTTTCTTTCGTTTAAATTCTTTCAGTACATTTTTTAACCATTTTCCTAACAATACGTTCCTCAACATCTGCCAATTGTGACGCAAATTTCTTGTTGTAAAATTTTCTTTCACAAGTTTTTTGAGTTTTGAGTTTTTTACATCGACTATATGCGAGGACGTCGACTATATTCAAGGACATCCACTATATTATATGACATCGACTATAATCGAGTATATCGCCTATATTAGAGTATATCTCGACTATATTCGAGTGTATCTCGACAATATTCGAGTATATCTCGACTATATTTGAGTATATCTAGCCTATATTTGAGTATATCTAGACTATATTCGAGTATATCTGGACAATATTTGATGACGTCGACAATATTCGACGACATCGATAATATTCGAGGACATCGACAATATTCTAGGACATCGACAATATTCTAGGACATCGACAATATTCTAGGACATCGACAATATTCGATGACATCGACAATATTCGAGGACATCGACAACATTCGAGTATATCTTGACTATATTATAAGATATCTTGACTTTATTATAGTATATCTGGACTACATTCGAGTATGTCGAGTATTTCTTGACTTTTTACGAGTATATGGACTTTTCTCGAGTATATTGAGTATATCGAGCGAATTCAGATCGACTATAATTGTGACTAGATTGTCCGGGAGTTATTTTGTCCGGGTTATTTTGTCCTAGAGCCGAAACGACGTCACTTTAATAATTCAAACAATCAACAGAAATTAATTATTAATTTACATTCGTATACCGTTTATTCGGTCTTTTCGATCACACTTTGAAAATGTGACCTATTTTCAAAGGTGTGTCAAATTAGAGATTGTAGAGCTTGATAGGTTAGGTTGAACAAAATTCATAAAAGTTGTTCAACCTAACCTATCAAGCTCTACAATCTCTAATTTGACACACCTTTGAAAATAGGTCACATTTTCAAAGTGTGATCGAAAAGACCGAATAAACGGTATACGAATGTAAATTAATAATTAATTTCTGTTGATTGTTTGAATTATTAAAGTGACGTCGTTTCAAATAAAAAAGACACAAATTTAAACAAGTTTTTGATCAGAAAGTACAGCGAAAAGTGCGTATGTGTTCGAAACGATGTTTGTCTACAGATAAATGATCAATTTATATGCAGGCTTCTCAATCACGAGGTCATCTATGGGCTGCTAGGAATATTTCGTATAAGAAAAATATTGCTTTGTGAGTCATTGTGAATCACGCTGTCACGAGACTCCTTATTATCCATATATAGGCCTGCAGCAAAAGTTACCGACATTTTGGCCATAACTACCCCCAGAGAATATTGACAAGAATACTGACACCATTAGTGAGATCTTTCTTTTCATTCGCTTATACATTCAAGGTATATATACAAGATAATTACCGTCAGGGCGTCAGGCATAATGATTGCAACACTGCACCGGCCGATGCTAATAATTTCAGATACCCATCGCCCCTCAAATCGTCTTTGTATTTCAATAATTTACTTACTCAATGAACTACTCGATAAATTGTCTATCAATTTCGGAATCGGATATTCATTCTTTTCAATAATCTATTTGTTAATAACGGTAAGACTGCAGAATATCTGCGTAAATATTTCATTGTATTCCCACTTAAACTTAAATTTTGTATTATTCGTATGATCTGAATGGTTTCTTTTCAAATAAAGGAAAAATTTAGATATTTATGGACACATGTGTTTCAAATAGAGCCATTTTATCGAAATAAATTTTGTATAAAAAAAAATAAATGTTCCACATGCGATATCGACGTTTTACCACACATACATGCATGTCATAATGTTGTACTCATGTGTTAAGGCATGTGGAATGAATTGGACTGAAATTGTGGTTTTAAATCCACTAAGTACTGTCATGTCGATGATATAAACCTCCAATAATGCAAGGTTATATATGAGGAGGTTACGCCGATCGTCATTTTTTTCACACAAAAAACCATGCATCGGCAACTCAAACTGCATTTCAATACACAATTTCACCTGAACTGAAATTGAGCTATAATGTTATATGAAAATTACAGCACAGCTCAGCGGTTTTTTATTGCGTTAGCAGCCTCAGCGATCGGCGTGACATACATCCTTGTAATAATGCTACTCAATAGTAAGTGATGTTGCCTATTATCAAGATTTTATATGACGAGGTTGGGTAAATCCACTGAACTGCGCCGTAATTTTCGTACAAAATTTTAGCACAATTTCGGTTTAGGTGAAATTTGGTATTGAAATGCAATTAGAGTTATCGACATTATTGCGATACGACCCTAATGAAAAAATGGCGGTTGGTCTAGTATTACATAGAACAAAAAATTATTCCAACCGAATTGGATATGGAATATGGATGTCTATTGCGTTAATTGTCTCATTTTTGTGTGTACGGTACGTTTAGGGCATCCAGATTACGAAACTTGGGTGGGCTTATCACCGTTCCTTCCATAAAAAAATACAGAATTTGTCCTCATCGGGAATAAGTAATAGAAAGTGCTGCTACTTATAATTGGATGAGTTTACATATTTCGTCTTCAAATAAATATCTCATACAACAATTTTGTGTTCCAGTATGTGTATCAGGTATGTTAAAGTTCAAAGGTCGCTGTTCGAAAGCAAATATCGATTTTTTTGCGTTATGTTCTGTGCATTACCGTTTATCAATTTGAAAAAAAAAAATAAAAATTCTCCAAAATGTTAAATGAAAGTTTCAAATGGAATATCAGGTGGCTACCGTAATAAAAAATATATTTATTTTGGTATTTAGTTTACATCGTCACTTGTTGCAAGTTTTTCTTCTTCTTCATCTAGTCTAAAGTTTTTCGAATATATCTTCTTTGTCGGGAGCTTGTTTTGTTATTGATGGTATACCTTTCAAGTCGAGTTATAGTATAAGGTAACATTCAAGTCGTCAATATAGATTGTTCTTACTTTGGAAAGTTGTTTTTAATGGTAGGTTACGTATTTGGTTGCAAGATTTATGTTGTTACTTGTAGTAAGCCAATATAGTCGAAACAACAATTTGGAAGTAAAGTAGCTATGTACATTATTACTGTTCAGAAAAGTTATTCATACTATGTTGTGAATGTTAGAATATTCGTGACGAAACGTTGGAATATAATTGAGAGAGAAAAGTGTTGGAAACAGTAGTGTGTGTGTACGCATATGAAGGTATTAATCCTTTTTTATAGTTGATAAATAAACAATATTCATTTATGCTTAAGAAATTTAAGCCCTTGTCCAATAAAAAAAAGCTTTTTGAAAATCTGTTCAGAATAGTGTTATCAAGCAACGACGCAAAAATTTCGTTGAACTCTAAGTGCAACTTAATGTCTGAAATTTAATCCATCTTCGAATAAATAAAACTTTTTGGAAATCCCTTTAACTTAAGTTTTCTGATAACGCGATAGGAATCCACTAAGTATGACAAACATTTTCAAACATTTAACTTTTTTGGTCATACATTCATACTGGGCTGGACTGGTTACCTGAGCAATAACCTATAGCCCAATAAAGTTTCACTTCAAACGATGAGGAATTTATCTAAAACAAATTAAACAACCGAGAGAAGGAGGATATCGAACAAAAAATGTGAGATCAACACCTCGAGACATTTTTGACATTGGGCGAGAGAAATCGGTATTCGCCATCAAAATTTTCTCGAGGTGTTGATCCTCGTAATTTTGGGTTCGAAAAGATCCTTCTATCAGTTATTTTAACTCTTTAACTCCTTGCACTTACACAAATTCGATTAAAATATCTAATCCACAAATGCAAATCTCATATCAGACTTTCGCCTATCTCTCACTATAAGTTTTCGTATTATATACAACCATGTTTCTGTCTTGTATAAGATAAAAATCACCTGAATTTACCTGATGCGTTAACATCGACTACTACTTTACTCAAGTCTTACTCAACTCAAAAGAACCTAAATGGAATTGGAATTGGTTTCATTTTCTTTTGTATCGCATTAAATGCACAAATAAAAAGCTTTCACTCTGTTCAGCTTGTTTTCGTTTCAGTAGATGTAGATTTATACTGACGTATAGTATGTCGGAATCACAATTTTTAAGAGATTACATTAAAGAAAATGCTATGCACATTCAATGTAGGTCCTACATGAATAAAATTGTATACAGATTGGTTCTGAAAACATTTATTTTTAACGTTGTAAATCAAAGAAAAATGAGACCTAAACACTTGATTTTTTTTACCTCGGCTTTATCTCACTCACCCCATCGTCACTTGTGGTTTGGGCTTAAAACAACCACACTAAATATGTTTTAATGCTTTAGCTGTTACATAATTTACAGTTCTTTGAAACAATTTTACATTTTTAATTTGCACATTTGAGTTAAACAAAGATGAAACTTAAATGTATCTTGCGTCTTGCCAGTATACAGCTGATTTAATTTAATTTTTTGTTTTGCTTTTTTGCAATTTTAAGAATTTAAGCTTCGATAGGATAAATGGTCTTCAAAAGTAGAAAAGAAATATTTTTTGTACATAAAAACTACTCCAACAACGGTTGAAGGATATTGACATTCATAATTTGGTTTTTAGAGAGGGGAAGACATCAAGCTATAAAAATTAGGTCTACTCTGGCTTCTCTTCAGATATCGAATAAATCTTTCGCCTTTTACTAAAGATATCCGTGGAGAGGAGCACTCTAATGAGTCTAAACTCAATTTTTGTTACTGCAAAATTTTAATCTGACGCATTGAAAGTGAGCAAATGGATAATGGAGTGTTGTTTTTTCAAATAACGTGTTTGCATCAACAAACGATGGAATAAGCAGAGGCGAAAATTTATCGGAAATGGGATAGACTAATCGACCATTTTTGTTTTGTTGTTTATATACTTTTACTAACTAGTCACTTATTTCCAAAAAGTCTATTTTAGCGAATTCGATTCCAGCACTCGCCTCATGCTCATTCGCTAAAAAAGCATTTTGCCATGCGATAGGAAAATAACTATTTACTACCTGCAACCTAGGAAATGATCTATTACTTCATTGACATGAGCGAGCATTAAGAATCGTTTTCCGGGGTTCAGTGAGTAAAATAATTTACGCAATTGCTTGGAACTTTTTATTTTGCCAAGTGTGCCACACAAGGCAAAATAAAAAGTTCCAAACAATTGCGTAAGTTACTTTACTCTACGAGCGATGTAAAGGCTTTTCCCTAGAGAGGAAAAGGCCAAATTATGTGCCAAATTATGTTGTTAACTTACTGATTGACATACGATATGTTGTCAATTTCGGCTTCGCCTCGGATTGACATTTTTTTTTGCCATAAGAATTTTCATACATCATTCGATCGCATAAATATAAATAACTATACTAAACGACTATATTAACAATCAGTCACTGTGCAATTTTGCATTAATTTATTGTTCATAATAATTTATTTAACTTCTCCTTGACTTCTACAAAACGAAAAATTGCCGAACGTAGAGACTACGATCAACACTTTTACCCCAAAGTAAAATTGAAAAATGGAAGATGCTATCCTCCACACCCACCACAATTTTCCTTTTAGTGCTGCTTCTTTTATTTATAAATCCATCAATGTATAATAATTTGATAAATTAAAGTTATCTATCATTAAGTCAAATGAAGATACTAAAAAATTTAACGATTCTTTAACCTGATGTATAATACTTACTGTTACGTTCTGATTTATGTGGATTTTGTTGTGTGTTTTTTATTGGGGAAAAGATGTAATTTATTATTGTAGTAGATAAGCAAAACAACCTTGGAGTTTACTTTAATCCTGGTTAGGTGTTCTGTATCTTTAGAGAACTGTATATAACGTCTATTCAAAAAAGAAGAAGAAACAACCAGCTCGAAAACAAAACATTTTTAATCAAATAACATACAATCATCCAGTTTGTTGGATGTATTGCACGGGTGTACCACTTTACCATACAATTTGTCGTAAAATACCATCGATTTTAGGCAATTGCCGAAGACAATTAAAAGTTACTATAACAGAAAATCTTGTTGCCGAAAACTATACCATCCAGAAAATTAAAAAACGAGTCGATGTTTTTGAACGACATTCAACAGGGCTGGTACAAAAATCAAAAATGTTCTACGCAGCGACGGCATCGGAACGTACTTTTAAACTATACGTAAAAGGTGAACTCGCACACGCAAGTTTATTGCTGCAAATGCTTTTTAGCCATGTCATCGACTTAATGACTCCTTTTACAAACTTTTGGTAGCGAAAAATCGTGTGCGAGTTCACCTTTTACGTAGTTGAAAAATGCGTTGCTTTAGCACCGTGTGCCAAATTACCCCACGCCGCAGCGACAATAAAATGTGTTCTAAGTTACACCCTTGTTGAATGTATTGCTAACGATGATACATCGTCAATTCTATGAATTTTTTTAGGGAGAAAAAAAGTTCACTATTGATATATCAATTGCTTGTCAAATCGATATGTAAGATCGATAGAAATTATTTTGGTTTACCATTATGTCAGTGGTTCAACGACATATTTACAAGTACCCTTTTACGAGTTGTATGTAAAAAATGTCAATGTAAATACGTGACGAATGAAACTATGTAAAATGGGTATACAGCAAAGGGAAGCAATCTCTAGACGTGCCTTGTTATGTACATTTGGGACTGGTCATAAATTACGTAACGTAAAAATATCCGACACCACACTCCCTGTACCGCAAAAGAGTGTGAGACTTTTAAAAATTTTTGTCTACATGCAAGCTTTGAACCGTTCCCCCTCTTGTGTTATGTAATTTCTGAACGGTCCCTTCGTTCAATAAGGTCATACATAAATAATCATCACAGTACTTTATGTAGGAAGACTAAGAAATATTTTGTCTAGTGTCATTTATCACCTCTTCATCCAAACAACAATTAAAGAGATTAAGAATCCATGAACAACTCTTCTATGCTTTGGTCCTGACAATCAATTATTGTTAACATCAATGTATTTGTTTAAGGAAGTTAGTGGAGTTATGGTATCGTAAAACGGATATATTCGAACAGTTAGTAAGGTTGTGTCAAAAAAAAAAACGAAAACAATCGCGGACGTCCTCTTTGAGTAAATAATGTGATAAAATTTTCATTAATCACAGGTGGAACAATCATCAGCAAATGTTGTTAGCCAGCTGAGGAGCAGCATCTTATCCTTCAAATAGTACCTCGTTGGTCTTGCATAATCTATGAAGTATGGCTATTGAATGCATCGCACCACCATCGCTATTTAGATTCTCATTGGCTGGGAAAGTATTGAGCTAAAGAAGGAGGTAAATGTGGGTTATGGCAAAAGGCTTAACGTCAACTTGCAAGACTACTTGAACAATGTTTTACCCAGCATTCGCGCTTAGCTTTTCAATGCATCCATCATAGAGTCATCTTTTAAAACTGCACATCATTTGGAATTGTGTTCAGTGCACACAACAATAAAAAAGACAATTTCCTTCTATCATTTACGTCTCATTTATCCGGCACAATTATACGGGGCACAAATAAAACACCTAATGAATTCACGGACGTTTTCAACTCATAATCGTTGGACCCTTTTACGCATTAAAATTTAATCTGAAGCACGTGAGCTGAACAGATAGATAATAACAATTTATCTTATGGAGTTAACCAGCAAAACCGACCCATTTCATCCAAATTATTTAAATTTTGTAAAGTTTCTTATACAAGAAACCGTACACTATACTAAACAGTGTAAAATAGAAATAAAACTGTAAAATTAAAATAAATAAATAAAACTTTGCCTAATTGAGATATATTAAAATTGAAATTTACGTGTTGCGCTCCAACTCCGGTGAGAATTAATCCGTTTTTTGTTTCCACAAACACCATACCGTATAACTGTTTCTCTGCGAAAAAAATGTTAATCCCCTAATGGATCATTCACTTGTACAAAATAAAAGAAGACCGAGCCAATACGTTTAGCACATTAACATCCAAATTGGGTCAAATTAAAAATTGATTGTGAACGAAAAGAGATACACCAAAAAAAACTGTAAGTAGGAAATTGATTTTGCACACTTTTTTTCTCTTCTTTATGTAACATTATTAGCTATGAATATATTTTTGTTTAGTGTAACACACACACAACACCCCCTACATAACAAAACTTCCACTATATTTATATAACAGAATCAAAAAATGTTTTTAATTTTACACAACACTCTAAGATCGGATATAATGTAAGAAGTTACGTACAACAAACGCTACTGAACTATCGAAGCTTTTCGCAAGTTTTGCGTGGCGTTGAACATCAACAAATATTTTTTTTATTGTTAAAAAAAATTATTTTTATTTGAAAGTTCATAAATTGATTAATTAACTTTTTCATTTATACATTTTTTGTGAAACGAAACACTCTTTTATTCTAACAGATATTAATACGACCACAGTAAGCACTTCGCGAAGACTGACTTCGACGTTCATTTTCGTTCAAATTTTCCTACCGAAATAATATATACTTTTCCCCTACAACATAAACTTTTCCTTGATGGTCTAACATGTTTTCCATTCGGAACGTTTCGGTTCCATTTTCTGACGAGCTCGTGTGTACAGGATATAAACTTTTTTTTCTATCGACAAACAAAAATACCATTAATGTTATGACTTTATATGTTTTTATGTTTTCAATAAAAATACTATACCATGTAGGATGAATCTAGAGAAAGAGGGAGAGAGAGAAAAAGAAAGACTGTAAGGCTACATAAACATCGTGAGCTAACAATAATTTCAGTTTTTATTACCGACATATGAGTGCCATTTGAAATTTGTTGAAAGTTAGTTATGATGGCTATACCAATTCATAAAAGCAATGCACTAAAGCTGTTCTAAATGGAAAGCGGAGCTTTCATTCAGAAAGCTCGGTATGAATGTGACGAATAAGGGTTCTGTACACGGTTAAGCTTTCATCTGTGAGTGGCAGAACATATAAGAATAGAGGACCTCTGCACATAGTTAGGTTTGTGTTTTAGTTGGATATTCAAATACGCTTTTAGTTCGGAAAGCGAATACCGGATACAACGAATTTTGAAAAAGCTAGTTATCAGTTCGAATCGATACCAAAATACCATTTAATAATATTTATAAACAATTAAACAAAAAAAATACCATCAGTTAAACCAACGCACTAAGGCTGGATTTCCACTAACCAAAAAGTACTCCGTGTGAGACACAAAATGTAGCTTTATATAGCTTTGTTTACTTGACAGCTAGCTTTCTCAAGGCTCTTACACGGAGTTATCAGATGCCACAGTCGGACAACGAATCAAATCGTTGCTCCATTGATAGATTTTGGAAAAACGATTTCTTTTCACATCCCCGAAGGATTAAAAGAAATTATATTGAAATCAACGAAATCAAAGAAGTTTAGAATTTCCATGTGCAGTAACGGCACTGAGTCTTCACCGTCATAATACAACAGTCAGCAGCTTTCAGAAAATCGCTATGAATAATGAAGATAGTTTCAACTGTTAAAGCTAAACGATTTGCATGACCTAATGTATGGTTTTTCCAAGAACAGAATTGCGTTCAACTTACTGGAGCTTTAGGGCTTTACTAAAAGCTAAAAATTAACGAAGTAGCAAATCGACAAGACGCTGTTCGTTTTAGAACTGAAAAGCTTACACATAAAAAGCTTACAAAAAAAAATTGCGTCCATGTTGACTGTTTCATCTGAATTTGCATACCTAGCTTCGACAATTCTCCATACACTTTGGCTCAGCCACGCTTCACATTCCCGCTTCGGCAATTTTCCATGTATTTTGCTCGGTGAAGTTCAATACACTCGGCATGAAAATTTTACATTTAATTTGGCTCAGTGATGCTTCATACATTTAGCTCGACAATTTTTCATGTATTTTGGCCTAATCACGCTTCATATACTCGGTACGACAATACCTTCGCCGAAGGTCCTACGATCAGACGATTTTCATTTTATTTTGCAAGCATTTCGGCCGAGTTTACCCCGCGAGAGCAAATACAGGGACGGGTGCTATTTGCTATTGGTGACCAATAGACAAAGAAGGAAATAGTGTGACAATGGAAGTAGGTGGTACGGAGTTTTCTCGCGTAGTTTTCTCACCCGATTTTGGCTCAATCACGCTTCATACACTCGGTTCGACAATTTTTCATGTATTTTGGCTCAGTTACGTTTCATATTCCCGGTTCAACAAATTTCCACGCATTTTTGCTTAGTTACGCTTCACACACTCGGTTCGACAATTTTCCATTTATTTTGGCTCAGTCACTTCCGCTTCGTTCTATGTATTTCGGCTCAGTCATATACACGAAGAAAATTGTACTAAATCTTTAGAAGCAAATCTTTTGAAATTTAATTACAAAAATTTATTGCGCAAAAAAATTAACTTTTCTCTTTAATGAAATGGGAGAATTTTCTTTATTCGAATATCATTCGATTCTTATCGACTTACGTATTTGTTTGGATATTGTTATTTATTATAATGGGATTTAACCCGTGCCTTCGGAACAAACTTCGCGCTCGATGAAATAAAAATATCCGTTAATTGAGCTCAGATACTAGACAGCAGGGATCAGATTTTCAATTTATTGATTGAAAGTAAAATGTGGATGAAATTTGCATCTCGAAGGAAACATTTCCCTGCATTTTTGATTTGATAATTTTTATTGATTTTTTTTTAACTGAATGGTCTGATGTGCACATTGGATTTTCAGTGGCCTTATTTTAATAACCACTGGTAATCGACCTATAACATTGCCTTTTCTCTTTAGATAAATTTTTAATGTTCTGAGAAAAGTATTGAATGAATATGCTTTAAAAACAATCGTTTGGAGTAGATGGGAAATAAATTGAAAAATTGTCCGTTTAACCATTTTAATACTAAATGAAATCTTAATTAGTACGGAGAAAGTAACAAATTAACAGTAGAGTAAACGTATATATGCATTTGGTTCGACTGTTAAACCTTTTTTCACCTGTATGCTTTGCTTTTGATGGCTTTGATTAATGTGCATTAATTATGAAAATAATAGTTCGATGCCGAATGAACATTGTTCATGCCATTTACTTTTCAAAGTTAGGTAGTAAATTACTTTGTTCTCGTAATGAATTAAATGATTAGTCAGTGGAAATTAGAATTCAGCTCCACTGTAACTGAAAACGTCGAAATATTTCCATGCTAATTTTCTCAATGTGAAAGAGAAAACATTTGGTAACAAACATGTCTCCTGCTCTATTCAAAAACATACGTTTTGTCGATGGATACATTGCCTTACTGGATATATACGCATAACAGAGCGAGAAAACCGAAAAATATTTTCATCAAACAATATCACGCCACACTTGTGATGTAGATTGGAATAATAAGTTAGAAGAGAACCTAAGACTTCTTTTCTGAAATGATTGAAGTGAGACGAAGATTTTGAATTTCGCGAGAGCAAAAATTAAATGTTGAAAGGAGAACGTCAAAAGTGCACACGTGAAATTTAAGATATAATACATGTGATTCTCATGACCTTGACCATTTCTATCGTTAAGAAATTCGTACATATATGTCGTATGGAGTACGTATGTGTACGCAATAATGTATGTTACTTTCCATGTATTGTTGTGTGTGATGTCATCGATCGCGCGAGATCTTAGTTGTTTTTGTATTCGTCTTTCATCTCCAGTTCGATAAAATAAATAAATTATAAAGAGAAATGATACATTTGACTGTCTTCTTCTTAATATACGTCAACGGTTCGTTGCTTTATTGTAAGATTTTAATATTTTCAGAACGAAATGTTCAATTATAGTGCAGATTAAATCGAGTATTTACATATAATCGGCGTTGCATTACTTAATAAACGCAGATGATGCAACCTTTCAAGAAAAAGCACAGTTGCACAGTTGCGTACGTTTAATTCTCATCTAATGACAGTAGCAATTAAGTCCTTAACTGGTCACTTATTTCACCATCTGTTCTGAATCGAATCACGACTTACCAATGAGACAAATGGGGAATGGTACTCGGATTATCTACGGATCAAAACTTCACACAAAAAGTGACATTTCCATCATTTTGTGAAGGCCTCCTAAGGGAACCGAGTACTTGCGGTTGTCTTAGCAGGCCTACAAAAATCGATAAGTCGCACGGAAAAGTACTCGGACTTAAGTCCTTGTGACGTATTTTTTATACAAAATTTATTTATTGTCTATTTTACAAAATAGAGTATGTTACGACAATCTAAATGGTGCTTCGCTCATAATATGAAATATTTATTTACATTGCCTCATCACGTAAAGCACAGTACGTATGTACGTGGTTCCAAATTTACAGCCCGACTCGAATGGGTATGTACTACTAAAATGAGGCAAACAGTACACACACGGAATTTTGAAAACCGAGACACATTTTCTGTTTGTGTGTTTTACTTTTATAAAAATACATGCAAAATTCACAAAAAACCGGTAAATCACGAAACAGAAAATGTGTCGGTTTTCAAAATCCGTGAGCGTACGTTGATTTCACATCACAACAGGTCACCTTTTACCTGTAGGTCTCGGGTGTATTACAGCTTCGCCTTCTAAACTTTCGTTCACTTGAAGCCCATCCTCAAACAAGTTAAATGGTTTGTTGAGACCATTAATTGATTACCACTATCACAATGATCCGCCGGACTGTACACAAAGTTCCCATACTCTGCCTACTTACTATGCTAATGTCGCAAAGGTAATAAAGATCAGAAGAAATTGCTGTAATGTTTCCTATATAGTAGACTCATGTTCCCGAAATCTTGTTCTGCTGAAACCATTGCTTGATTGTTGTTGAAATATATGGGATCAAATCTTGGCCATACGAGAAGGTGGAAATTTTCCTTGTGGATGTACCGATTAGTAGGGCAGTACAATTGATTAGATGTCAGAAACATTGTATAATCATAAGCAAGCGGTCAAATTGAAATACAAAAAAAATGGCAACGACGACTGTTTTCTTTTTGTTACCTACGGAGAAATGCTTAGCGACTTACAGTTTGTTCAAAAATGAAATGCACAGTTTTTAGTATTTCGAGACAGTTGACAATTTCAATCTGTCAGATAGTAAAGGATGCGTTTAATTAACCGGCGCATTAACAGATTTGAAATTTGAATGGCTTTTTTCCACAGCTACAGATTTTTGCATGTTAAGTTTCTTACATTTTTTGCAAATAGCATTTTAATAGTAGGAAACTTAGATTTCGTCAGAAGAATTTGCGAACGGAAAAATGTAAATTTATTTTTAGTCTGAGTATTGTTCTACATCTATAATTTCTCTTAGATCGTGTCTTTATTCAAAGAAATCGATGGTGTTATCCACAATACATTCCATAACTTTTAACAGTTGTCAAAAATACTATAGCTGCATATATTAGCGACTCTTTTTCAAATACCGAATAAATTTGCTTCAAGTCAAGTTCAATTTTTGCATTGATCAACTAGTTTTGGTGATCTTTCTAGTAATTAATACGCACTACATGGGAATCGTAGAGTTGAATTAACCTATAATTAACACACATTTAATAGTTGCTTTTGTTAAATATTCAATGCACAAAACTTATTCTACAAAACCAGTCCACTGAGCCAACATACATGTTCTATTGAAATTTCAATTGTCAAAATAATATCGAAGCCATTGATTTATGATGCCGAGAAGGAACATTCATCTCTCAGAAATTTTACTTTTTCATTTCTTTTATTGTTTTGTTTATTTTTTTGTGTTTTTACGAAATCCTTTTCATTATTCATGATAACTCAAAGTAAATACAAAAACATAAAAAGTAATGAAAAAGTAAAATTTCTGCGAGATGAATGTTCCTTCTCGGCATCATAAATCAATGGCTTCGATGTCATTTTGACAATTGCCATTTCAATAGAAATGTATGTTGGCCGAATGAACTGGTTTTGTAGAATAAGTTTTGTGCATTGAATAACAAAAGCAACTATTAAATGTGTGTAAAGTAGAATTTAATTCAACTCTATTCCCATGTAGTGCGTAATAATTACTAGAATGATCACTGAAACTAATTGATAAATGCAAAAATTGATCTATTCGTCTAGTCGGTTAGACTGTAGAGGAGCCACATTTTTTTATAATTGTTGACAAATTTTTTTTTCCCTGATGCTTATTCAAGTTTCCAATATCGTCATTCAAGTGCTGATAAACCTTCTTGTAAAAAATTTGCTAAATGTATGAAGCAGACGGTCTTTCTACAGATTTGAGTATTCAAAGACCATCGATTTGTTTGAATAGAAACACGATCTAAGAGAAATCATAGATGTAGAACAATACTCAGACTCAAAATAAATTTACATTTTTCCGTCCGCGAATTCTTCCTACGAAATCTAAGTTTCCTACTATTAAAATGCTATCTGCCAAAAATGTAAGAAACTTAACATGCAAAAATATGTAGCTGTGGAAAAAATCATTCAAATTTCAAATCTTTTAATGCGCCGGGTAATTAAACGCATCCTTTACTATCTGACAGATTGCAATTTTGAAATGTCTCGAAATACTAAAAACTGTGCATTTCATTTTTGAACAAACAGTATGCTGAAATTTAATTTTAAATTTAATCCTTCTTTTTTGAATAAAATCGATTAAAAATAACATCAACAAGAATGTTCTAGTGTATTCATTATACCGAACCGACAGGCAGTATATAATTCCTCTATTATTCCATTGACTGTTAAGTCCAGGGTATTATATCATAAAATACGCTCACTAGATCAATTTTGTGAAATGTATGAAATGTTAGCAAAAAACGGAAAATACTGAAATGTATGTGACGAGGAATAAAATTGCTGAGGTCAAGTTCGCAGATGGGCAATATCAACCTACTGAACTGGGAGTTATTCCCAAAAGAGTTTTTTTTCTGGTTTTTTGATAGCACGATAACTTGGAAAATTCGGAACCAATTTTAGTACTTTCGATTTTAATTGACGAAGAATAACATTTCTGAGGTCAAGTTCGTGGATAGTCAATGTTGGACTCATGATCAGGAAGATTTTCCCAAAAGCAATTTTGTCTGGTTTTTGGATTGCACGTTTTCGGATCGAGAAATCCTGAACCTGATATAGGAATTTTTGGTTTATTCGACGAGGAATAACATTTTTGGGATAAAGTAAGTAGATAGCCAATGTAGTACTAATGATCTTGAAGTAATTACCAAAAGCTTTTTTGTCTGGTTTTTGGATTGCACGAAAACTCGAAAAATCCTGAGCCTGATATGGGAATTTTTGGTTAATTCGACGAAAGCATTTTTGCCTATTTTCTCGTTGGGATGATAACTTGGGTATGTCTAATCTTATGTCCAAATGTTTTTCGCACTTTGAAGAATCAAATTTATGAGGTCTGCTTAACAGATGAACAAAATCGATCAGAAGGATCTAGGAGTTATTTCCGAAAGAGTCTGTTCCATTTTAATAATTAAAGCAATATTACTTGAGGAAAGCTGAACCCTTTTAAAAACTTTTTTCTAATCAAATAATACATACTTTGCACCACTGTTCAAATTTTTATTTGACGAGTGGGAGATCGTGATCCTGAGCTAAGGTACAATGATGGACTACAAATTTCACTTCTTTTAAAATACGTCTTACCCGTATACGTTCATTACATTCACTATGATCGGAGCGATTCTGGGAGGAATTCCGGAAAGAATTTTCTGACACGAAAACTTGAGCAATCCTGAACCGATTTTGGAAATGTTAGTTTTAAAAAATTCTTTCTCATTTTCTTATTACAACTGGGGTAGTTCTGACCCGATTTTAGAAATTTCTGTTTCCTTCATTCCAGTTCATGATCAGCAAATTCGATCTAATGTTCTGGGAAGTGTTTTGTCCTGAATATTTGATGGTCGATGAGTATATACTTCTCGGTGACTGGGTGAATAAGTTCCCTTGACTGAATAACGATAATAAATGGGTTGTCAATTCGAGATTATGAATTTTAAGCCACATTAGTCTCGAAAACACAATGTACAAATTTCTATTTAACACGAGTTCAAATATTCTTCATTTTTACTAATTTAAATCTGTGGTCCCTCGATCTGATTTCACTAAAATGATCCGTTGATATCCCAAAAAAAAAATATTTTGATCTCCTCCAAGAGTTCTGTTAGACCCTCGGGAAATTATTCTTCTACGAAGAGGAACGGAGAGGTGTTATGCTTCACTCTAACCGACCATGATTTCTTATTTTACGAATAGGAACGTCAAGGTGTTCTGTTCAAACCCTGGGAATTTCCCTTTTACGATAAGTAGGGTAGACGAGTTATGCTCGACACTTACATAAATTATCCTTTTACGAAGATTAACATAAAGGTGTTCTGTTCGATTAAATAAAAAATAAAAAAAGAACTCTGATAGTTTTCTGTCAACTATTACGTTTGGAATCAGAACTAGTTTTTTGGTATGTCACATCGGATTTTAAGGCCATCAAATCTATTTTTTTGAATATCAATTTTATGAGAAAAAGATAACAGAACTATTTTTCTAGGATGTCGTTAAAAATTCCAATTATTTTTTCGGATGTTTGCCTACTTTCTAAAGTATTTTCTCCTAATCTATGCCTTTGATTGGATTGTTTCTTATTGCAGTCCGTTTAGTCTTATGCTTTTAAAGCTATAAAATTTACATCCGTAGAAACAATGCATAAATTTACTGTTTTACAGAAGAATTGAAATGTTGAAAATGTCAATTATTTTAAGATGTTCACTTTCGTGGTATTACCTCCTAGCATTTGCATTCAATTTCATTGTTTAGTTTTAGAGTTGTTTTTAACTCAATGCAGCGTTATTAGGATTATGTATTTTATAAATATAGAGAAGCAGTCAAGGGACCTAACCCACCCAAGTGGTGGGGCCTAGTACAAAACAATTCGAACAATAACCGCTATAAACATACACGTCACTATACACGTTATATTTATTATGGGTTACGATAAAACCTGAGAGAGCAACACAACGTTTTTTACACTCTAAAAGCCAACGTGAACTCTGCGCTCTCTTTCTTTCCTTCGGATAAAAATATTGCATTTCGCTTATTTATCGTATGATTTTTGCGAAAATTTTTATGTTTGCGACTTACGCTATGGACGTGTACCAAACAAATCGCCTGATGTTGATGTAAATGTTGTGTTTCCATTTGAAATTTTTTCATGAACTCACCATCCAATTTGAAGTCTAAACTTAATCAGCAAACGTATAACACGTTCTCTGTTGTCATATTGAAAGTATTTTCCAATTGAGTCACATCAGTGATTTGTTTAACGCCGAAGAGAAACAAAATAAAACGCCGGGTGCTATTGCAATAAATTCGTATAATTGGTTGTTCTAGTAAAGTATTGTTAAATTTATAATTAATTGCCGTGCATCAAATCTGTAAAAAGAGCGTTGAATCAGCTGTTAAACACAACGAGCCGGCAAAAATTTTAATTTAGAGGCAAACGGCTGCACAATATTCTAATACACATATAATTGTCAATCGAACCGTTTTCTATTGTTTTAATCGTTTTTTTTTGTGTGAGAAGCTTATCATCAGTGTCGCATGTGGTTGTAATTTTTGTTTCGTTTCGTATCAAAAAGGACAGCTAAAAAATGCTTTACTAACAGTTTGTCAAGCAGTGTTGAACGTGGTGGACACAAATTCCGTATATGGCTAAATTAGAAATACTTAACGAACAAACAAAATTGAAATTTTCTGTTCTTTGTATTAAATTATTAATCTAAACAGTGTCATTTACGTTTTTTGAACTGTGTGCTTCACAAATCGAATTAATTAGTTTTTCGTGACTATCGAATACATCGAATCATATACAAGAAGCGGTGATCTGTTGTTGAAATAATTTTCTTTGATTCGGAAAGCGAGGTAAGTCTTTAATTCTATAGAAATGTTTTCTAGAATGTGTTTGTTTTTGCTCATCGCGCATTTCAGTTAAATAGAGAGGTGATCAGATAAATATTACTTAAAATTTTTGAATATTTTATGACATAAAACACTTCTGAGCAGTGATTACTGTAATTGCTGGCAACTTAAAATCTCAAGAGTTTAAATCGATTTACCAATTAAACTTGAGTATCATGGGTACGAGTGTAAACTGAACTACATTTTACTTCACCCAAATAACACCGAATTGTATACCGAATTTAGTTGTGCATGACCGACTCTCTGCTCGTATACCAGAACTTATTTCTATCAAAAATAGAACGCAGATTCATTTTTCCAACAAAACCCAGTCATAAAATCAACAGCAAATTTGATTTATTTTTTATGAAATGAATTTGAGAAGAAAAAAAAAACACAAATTCAGAATGGTCGGTTGTGTAATGTATTAAAAGTCAACATCAGAGTCTATTTTTAGGCTATCGATTTCTTGAATTTCCTTAAATTTCTAAAAAAAAAAATCAGATTATTATCGAAAAAGACCTCGACCTTGCTGGAGAAAAATGAAATTTTCGTCACCCCTTTGTATTTCTATTTTAACCATTTCGCTGTGATGCATTCACCTTTGTATTTCCATTGAATTAAAATGAAACTTTTGCATCAACCGCTCAGACAATCTTAGTTTGTTCTTGACACCCATTACTATAATAACAAAACACTAACAGTACTAAAACACAGTTGTTTCGTCGTCAGCAACAGCAACGTCAGATGATAAGTCGTCTCTAAAAGGCTAAAACTATTTGTTGAACGCAGAGCCGAGATCAAACGTTCAGGCTTAGCGAATTTCTTTTTCGACGATTAACATCGTGAATGCACTTCTTAAACGTGGAGGGAGAATTTATTTTCAATTTTGTTGGGAAAATTTATTTTTTGGCGCGTGAATATATTTAAATATTTTGTCATTAAATAATTACCCGAGCAAAGCCGGGTACTACACTAGTGGCCTTATTTGAGTCAACAAGAACCATAGTTTGAGCAACATTAAAACGATTCTTCGACAAATTATTTTTAGGTTAAACATGACCAACAAGTATTGACGAACGGCACGTGTGAAATTTTTTGTTTTCTCCTTGCATTCAAAATTTCGTTTTGCTGAAAAGCCAGCTGAAAATGTCGATTCTTCATGTTTATCGAAATACTAGATATAAAGTGTGACGACTTTCTTCTGTTTCCTATCGAATCCAAATTGAACACAAATTTTTATTGGAGCTCTCTGCGCCCCGCCAGGCTACGGCGCTGATTGGAACTTCTCTGCTGAGAAGAATTCTTTATTGAGAGTGTGAAATCTTCACGCTCTGTAGTATTCTGAGAAGTGAGTGATATTTCTGAAACTAGAAAGATAAGATAAAAGATAAATTCTTTCTTGAATCTATTTTCATATTCCATGCATTTTTGACAAATCAAGACTTAAGAAAATATAGCGACAAATCTAAATAAAAAATTGGTATGTTTGCACGAAATAATTTGGCGCTTAATCGACACCTTACTGCACTTTTAGTTAGTTTTTTTTTAATTTTTACGCCCTCGCCCTTCCGTACTTCGATTTACCTATAACATTGCATGCCAACCCTATTACACGTATTAAGATGACTGAATATGAATAATACGAATTAGAGGTCAATGGTCACTTTTTAATATTTTAATTAAATTAATGGTTTGTTGAAAACGAAGTTGAATACATTTAACTACACTCAACTATTACTCACCAGTTCTTTTAACTAAATGGACGAAATGACAGTTGACATCATTAATAAATGATTAGACACTTATGTATGAATTAAACTTATTGCCGGTATAGTGGTGGTATAGGGTATAGGTGAAAATTTTAACATTAGTTCGATAAGGGTGAAAATTTACTTTTTAAATACTTAAATAATTTAGAAAAATACGGTCATTTAGAGAGTTTATCACTGTAGGATGATTTGTGCACTTGTGCAGTCATCGAAATTAAACGTTGTGAACGACTTAAACAAATAACACAATTTTATGTACAGCAATGGGTAAATGGATTTTCATATTTTTACGCACTAGTGCGTTAAAGTGACTTTTGTAAAAATGACGATCCTACATCTGTACACAAAATCTTGTTCCTAACTTGTGCCTCAACTAGAATTTTGCACATAGGATTCATTATCAACCCGAAGCGAAACCAATTTTTCATCTATTGCCCAAAATTTACATTAAATAGCTATTTTCATTATACTCTTCTAACGTGTCTTTAAAATGCAAACAAATTGTCTTATTGAATCCCCAATCAACCCTCCACAAAACAATTCTCCGGCTGGAATCTTATGGGGATTCACCGAGCTTTATAGTACGTTACGTTTTAGGAAGTGAAGATTCCGAAAATATTTAGTTCATTAATGCGGCCTGTCAATCTTGTGCCTGGCTAGTAAACAATTCGATTTTCCAACTGATTCAGAACTTTAATTTCAATAAATTTAACTATTATACAGAAGGGGTTGCTTGCGTCTAATAGTATGCCTTTCAAGTAATTATTGGGCAATTGATAACATGAATTTGGTTTTGAGTGAAGTAATATCTGGAATGATTTCTCCTGGTAAATAATTAATTGAGTTTTTGGTAACGTGTTTCGTTGTAAACTGGCCTGACATGACATAAATAATCTATTACCGTTACTCAATCAAAATTTTCCAATTCTCCTGCATACTATAAAATGTAAATTGTGAAGTGTTCCCTTCTAATTAGCGTTCAATTTACAAAAGTCCAAACAAGTCATTGACCTGATGTGATTGATATTTACATGTTCTTCCGCGTTACAACATACAATGCTTCCACATTATAATTCAAAAAAAAAAAATATTTTCTTCTTTCTAGACGTTTCCGACCGATAATGTTAACTAAATAACGTAACTCGTTTGTTACACAATCCAGCATTTTTATCCCTCTGAAATAAAACCGAAATATTGAATTCAATATATGTATGTGTGTGGCTCCGTCTTCTGTGGACGGTTATTATGTTCGAAGTATATTCATTGGGAGACGGACGGTTATATTTTATATATCATGTTCGTTGTAAATCCAAAGCAATAACGCTAAATTCGCAATATATACAAACGTTGCCGATTAATAATGGAAAAGGAAGTAAAATTCTTAATTTCGTCGTGGCTAAACGAGTCACCATGTCTACAATCGAGTTTTTATGTACGCTTTTCTTAATATGAGAGAGTCATTTCCATGCAATTTCGATTTCATAACAAATATTAATTTCATTTGCGATAAAAGTTGTCGTGATGTAAGCAGCAGAAATGTATACGGGTTAGTCTTTGAATTCTGTAGTAATTGGAACCGTATGTGAGAAGAGAAGGAAAAAATAGCGATGAGATCCAGCACTGAAAACATTACGGAGAGAAAAAACAACGAGATCGTTTGTTTTTCTTTTATTCGTACTGAAATGAGGTAATCATCAAATAGCACACGTTCAATTTTTAGACCATTTTTTCGTTTTCTCTCAGACAGAATTTATTTTATTCAAGGTGACCGATGCGCAAGCGCAAACCTCTAATTTCATTCTAACATGCTCGGTATAATCAATTTGAATGCTTTAAGATAATACGATAGACGGAAAATGTGTTTGTTTTCGTAGATATACAGCCAGTTCAGATGTTTTCTTTCTTTGTAGCTAATTTCATGAAATATATGCGTGATAAGTGCAATTGTTCTGGAGTTCCGACCTCGAATTAATATTGTAATGTCTAGAACGGATTAAATTGTTCCGCGTCTTCCACATTGTGTACAGAACATAATAATTCATTTACGGTTCAATGATTTACACTATCCGGTTTCGACATGACATGATTTTTTAGGATTCGATGCTTAAGTTGCTTCAATTTTTGAACTTCTCTCAAATTATAATTTCGTTTCAGTTACCTTAGTAGCATAAATAAGTGATTGTCATATCCGACCCTGGTCTTCCAACTTCCACATCTTTAGCAGTTTTAGAATCATAACAATCTTTTAGTGTTTTAAGACTAACAGAAATCAATTACCCAATGATGATACGAAAAGCATTTGGTCTACTTTTAGCTATATAGTGTATCAGAAGAAGAAGATGATTCAGACTTTAATGGTCCAAAGGAAGAAATTAACTCCAAGAGTGAATCCGCATATGAGATAGTCGATGAAGTCGGCTCTGTAGAAATGACTTAATTCAGAGGAGCAATTCGTGGTGCCTTCAATTAAATCATATGTCGCGTCCCGATTCGTGAACGCCTGGAATTATGTATGTGAACACCAGAATTTAGGTTTACGTTTCGCAGCCGTCGACGCTTGGATCCGGGTTTTGTGTTCGAGAGGCTAGTTTTTGCGTTTGCCGTTTTCTGTTCATTAGACCATTTTTTGTCCTTCGTGTTTAAAAACAGCCCTTCCCTTGCTCCCCTCCCTGTTCCTATATAGTGAGTGGATTCGTGACCTGACTGGTCGATTGTTGAGTTCATGATTACTTAAAGTAAGCGCAGAACTCAGTTTGCTGTCACCGACCTTTTCGTTTTTCTTTCCAACTTTGGAGGTACAAGAGTGTAAACGGTCTGTGAATCACGCTCTGCGCTTGGTATTGCTGTGCAACTGGATTGGCGAATAACTCAGACATGGACCAAAACTTGAATGAAGATATTAGTTTGTCTGCGTAGTCGTTTTCTGATTCTCTTTTGTTTATGTGATCGGATTTCGGTTTTGTCGTTTTGTGTGTTTCTTTTTAGGATTTTCCCGATTTTCGCTACCGTTGAAGAGTTAGCATGAGCTTGCTTATGTGATACTTACGGGAAGTTTTCCTGTAAATTTGTCGAAGTTTTTCTGGGATTTCGAGAGGATATACTCGCCATTTCTCCAACACATCAAAACTAAATATTTCATTCAAACGTTAACTGTTAAGAGACGTGTAATGGAACAACTGAAGAGTGTTAGTCCAACTAACCAAGGTTACCATTACACAGACGTCCTGAGGCCGAAACAGGTGTCAAAACAATTTTGAGGTCGATTTACTATTTTCAAAAAATTGATGAAGTAAAATTTTAGAATTTTGGTTCGTTTCGTCTGTCCTCTACAAAAAAAATTCTATGAGACATCTTCAGGCTTAGTTAGTTTTACTCAAGTTAGTTTTACTGACTATTATCTCGTAAACCTATAAATAATAAAATTCGCTCGAAAAAACGTTATTTCGGGTACTTTAAAGTTCGACGATTCTCCAAAATTTGATGGGTTGAGACACATTGTGGAAAATCAACTCCACTTCTAACTGGGACGGTGGATATGGTCGAGTGGGGTGTCAATGGATAGAGCTTGAAGTAAGCTACAAAACTCCGGGTTAGAGCTTTCTGATGCTACTAACTTTCCCAGCCGCCCAAATTTCGGTTTTTTCGGGGTTTTTCACTTGTTCAAACATAGGCGTTTGTTGGTTAATAATATTCAGCTCATTGACCTTCATAAACGTGCACAATTTGACATTATTCACATCTCGCATGTTGGAGTAACTGAAATAAAACGATTTTCGCGACCACTTTGGAGAAAAATTTTCTAAGGACCATGACAGCCCAACAAAAAATTTTCTGGAAAAAAGTTGTTCCACGATATTCTCAGAATTGAACGACGATTCATTTGAGCCATAGCTCGATTGGATCGCAGTCGGCTTGAATCCCGATTCCATATAAGCTGTTCGAAGTTTTGGCGAATTGACTCTTAACAGCTTGGCAACATCGGCGGAAACTTACAGATGCTGAATTTTGACCAAATATGCAAAGTTTTTATAAACTGTTAAAATTTGAACTGAGAAAACTGGCATCCCTATTCTGGGTAAGCTAACTTATGAAAAATACATGAAATTAGGTACAATAATTGGGCTGACGCCAGAAATTACTTGCGTCTTGTATGATTTTTCAGAGTCCTTTTCCCAGATCCCTCTTATCACAACCTTATCACATTGAAGTCAACACCTAGTTGAAGCAACTGTTAACATTAAAAATTTGACATCGATCACAAATCACTGATGATTCGTAAGCGAAAATACAAGTTTCAACAATCTGCTCTACTGCTTCTTCCGTTAAATTACCTGTGTCATGACTTTAATAGTTTTATATTTGCAAGAATCGATGCCAACAATGTCAACAAGGGCAATTATTAAAAACCATACAATATTTGGAACGGTCCCAAAACTTAATCGATCGCTCGTTTTGCTTTCAAAGCAACTGTGGGAGGATACAAGTTCTTTTGGGCTTTATTAATTTCCAAGGTACTCTTCAATACTCTTTGATTTATAAATAGACTTTGTGTAAAAAGAGACGACAGCGAATTATTCTGTTAACAGCAAGATCGCTTAGCATTAACACGTGTCGTCCATTTTAGGATAATAAAACTTTTTTGCTTTGTTTATTATGGAAGTTCGGCGAATATTGTTTTGTTGATTGTGTCTTGATGCATTTTGGTTAATTTAATACAGTTCATTGTTCTTTAGCTTTTGTTATAGCTAATTGTATTTCCGTATTCTATTACCTCCAGACGTAAAACAAAAGCAATTTTCTTTTGCGGGAAATTGAAAGGAATTATTAAGCAACCGTAACAGGTCCTACGTTGTTTGGAAACGGTGGGAGTCTGCCTGCTTTTTGTTTCAATCCCCGGTGAATATTCGATGAATCTCCGGTCTATTGCCGAAGAATCTGCAGTAAATCTGCAATGAGCCTCTGGTAAATCGACGATGAATCTTCAGTGAAACAATGGTGATTCGACCCTAAGTAGACGCAGGTGTAATAACTTTGATAAATATACCAGAAGTAGTTGTAGCGCTAATTGTGAAGCCTATGGCAAGCCATCGAAAATATGTTCCTGGGACTATAGGATTTTAGCTTATTGTTTCGTTTTCGTTTACATGATCACATAGCTTTATGATAGAAGGTCCTAAAGCTCACGCTAATACACTACACATAAGCTGGTAAGCTTATAGACACAAAATAATGCATCCCTTACTATCTGCTGGCATTAATCTAGTACAATGCTACATTGACAGGAGATACTTCAACTGATGCATGCTTAAAAAAATGCATTATGAGTGTGACTAGGTCAGTCGAATAAATTTTTTTTACATACCAGCAAGGATGCAAGTACACAAGTAAATAATTTAAATAGTCCCAGTATTCGATAATTGAAATTTCAATTTTATTCTCATAACCGGTGTCCATTACATTACATGTATATATAATAGCCAATAAGGCAATAAAATATGCAACATATTGAAATGGTAAAATATTGACCAATGAACTCGAATAAAAAATTAGTATGAGTGGAAATTTACACGATTTTTTTTATTGATATGTTACACTTTGTATTCGCTAAAATAAAACCGAATCGAGCCCATGCATACACTTTCGCTCGGTGTGTGAGTGTGTGTAAAGCTTGCACGGGCTTGCATCGTATTGCATACATGAAATGTATAATAAAATGTGTGTAGAGTTTGTGTTGTCATTTGAGTTCAAGCTCAATGTTAATATTGCATTCGAAATCGATGTGCATTTATAAGGAACAAATTAGAATATTAAAATTGTTTTAATCTGTGCATCGGTTAAACGCTGCATTCATTCGAGAAACAGATCGAACTATCGGCTTATAAAATTTAAAAAGGTCAATTGAGACACTGTGTTATTGGAACACGGGAATAGTAGATTACTATAACTTGGAAGTAACGAGTTATCTCGTATCCAGGTGAGTAAAAGTATCCGAGAGCGGAAGCCCGAGGTACTTTTACTCACTGTGAAATATGTAAAATATGTTTTCCTTACAAAGAGCAGAACCGAGGTCGATGAAAATAGTCACCCAAGTCTTCTTCAAGAAATTCTTGAAATTTCGTTGTCAGAATTCCACTGACAAATCGACGACACGAGAAACGACGACTCTCTGAAGAAATGGTGAGGTTCTAAAAAAGATGTGAGTAGTCGACGATTCTTCACCTTTCCTTCAGAAAGTCGTCATTTCTTCTCTTTAATTTTTCGTACAAAGTGTTACAAAAAAGGTGATTTCCTGAAGAATCGTCGTTTTTCTGAAAATCTTCGTATCTCGTGTCGTCGATTTTTCAGTGCAATTTTCTGCACACAAAAACCGGTTTTGATGAAGTTGTTCGAAGCGTAGTGCACTAATATGCCAAAATATCATACTGCGACAACTGAGAACAGCCGCATCGATCAATCTTGGCTGGACTAGCTACTAAATTTCAACCAATTCAAAATAGTCAATACTTTCTCGGACGGTATATTTTAGGCACTTTCGCTTATCGCCCTCACTTCATTCGGGCTACAACTCGCTAAATTGCCTAAAATATGGTTATTTTCTCACCTAAAATGACGCCTCTCAGAATAACAGATTTTAGATTTATCAGGGTGGGACGATCACCTAGATAATCTTGAAACACAGATCTTGTGATCCTTTGCTTCTTTTCCGGTCATCACTTTAATCAAGGAAACCTTCCGGTCGCCGCCAGGAACCTGTCTAAAGTGGCAGGTCCCATGGCGACAACTTCGGAGGGTTGCACCACGCAATCTCCAAGGAGCCTGCGTCCTAGTTGAAGAAATTTAGGACATTCACAAATGACGTGTATGCCCGATTCTTTCTCTAATCCGCAGGAGCACCAAGGAGTCACCGAGAGCCTTAGTTTATTGAGGTGCCGATTCAGCCCGCAGTGTCTAGTAATTGCACCAACCACTATACTTATGCATTTCCAGTCAGGAGAACAACAAAACACCATTTTCAACAACAAAATAAGGATTTTCGCATCGCTAGCATGAAAAATACATTTTATACCCAAGCAAAATTGATTTGGCGCCGAGATCCGTTCCTAAAGAATGTTCTTTCTTACCCTAAAGGATGTGCTTTGGTTCTACCAGCCCTATGCGTCTTCTGGTAACCAGTTCGACCCTGGACGTAGTTTTTTGACACTTCTTTAGAAACCAAAATTGGCCTGATGTGTTCATTAAATAGTGATACCGATAATGGCTAAGCCAAGCAATTATGACGAGTTGTTAAATTGGATGTGCTACAACTAGAATGAAAGAATTGCATATAATACAAAAGCTATTAAATAATCTATATGTTTTCAATTTGATATTGTTCAGCAATCATGCAATAAATAGCTGAAACGGATTACTTCAGTATAAGCAAATAAATATAATTCAATCAATTTAATGAATTAAATTGTACTTTTGCCGATCAACGATATTATGTTTTACTGTCGATGTCTTTAAAGCACACCAAACGAAACGACAGTTAATACTGATACGATGTCACACTTTTTTGGCACTGAAATCGAAATTTTACCAAGTTTTTTTCATTTAATTGTGAACAATTAAACTATTTGCAAACGGTGCACATCCTATATGGCTGATTCCATTTGAAAGTCGACAAAAAACGTATTCGATGGGTGAGAACGGGAAGTGAATATTATGATGATCGTAGTGCGATCAATGATGAAATAAACTTCGATAAATTTATCTAGTCATTGATACCTGTAAGGTTTTAAGAAGAATAATTAGTATCCAGAAGAATTATATTAATCCGAGCTTCAGCTACAGGCTGTAGTCCGTCACTATTTCATAAAGATATCAATTAAGCAAGTGACAATAAACCAATTTGTTACAAAGTCCTTCCAGTCGAAATGTAACTAGTTTCCTAGCTGTAGTCTATCATTTCGGTGATTATGCTCTAGTATTCTCCTAACGCATACTACAAGGTTTTTTTTAGCGAATGAGAGGTTTCGAACCGGATGCGAGTTCTGGAATCGAATACGCCTAAAACTGCCTTTTGACATGCGTTAGGAACCACATTTCGTTCATAGTGTACTGCAACTGAGCGATGCAGTCGCGATATTGCTACACTGGATAAACAAAAAAACTTTTAAATTTGATTCTCCTGGTGAATTTAATTGTTGTGTATTGTTTCGATATAATTTAAAATCATTATTGCTACTTTATGGTGTCGTATAATATACAACGTCTTTGGTCTGTCTTTTACAATAAAGGCAATAGGTGAACTAATTTGAAGGTTAAAATTTGTATCGTTTTATTGTGCGAGGAAATTGACGAAAAGAAAAACAAAAATCAGAACGTCGCAGTACTGTGAAATTCAATCCAGTCGATTTTAAACCTTCACCGCATAAGCTGGTATTTCAATTGACTATCGTAACTATTGAGATTTTATTTTGTGAACTTTTCGAGCTTCTTCAATTACATTTTTTTTGTAAGTTTTCCGACAATTTTTGTTCAACGTAATTATAATTACTTAAATCAACTCGACTTAATTTATGATGAATTATTGCGTTGTTATTTCGGTTACTTACAACCCTAATGTTTAACAATCGGAATATAGTCTAATTTACGCCGTTTCCGAAATGCATATGTTATCGTTTCAAACTGTGCCTTCCGCTTATAACAGATTTTCTTCTTTGGAAAGCAAACTCATATCATTGAACAGAGTGCTGATTATTAACCGCCGACAATAGAGCAGGCTCTCCACTTTCCAAGTACTCAAAATGACAGATTTGTATTTTGAAAAACGAATTTTCTTACAGTTCTGGTTTTTGTTCAACTCTGACCTCTTACTGCCAATACTTTCTACGTTGCAGACTGACAACGGGAAGACAAAGTACCACTTGGTATTGGTTGCGATTTCTAAAAGTAATTTAGATAGAATTCGGAAAATAATAATCAAAGTCATCGGATTAATCGGGATGAGATAAATATTGTAGAAAATTGTACAACAACAGCATCCTTCGAAACACAAACTGATGTTAATTTTCAATTGAGACAGCAGTTAAAGAATAATTACGTATAACTCCGTTTACAATTATTACCGTCAGTAATGGCTTGTTTTCTACTATATTCAATCTCACATTCACAAAAAAAATGTAAATTATGTTTTCTTCTCGAGGTGCAACAGCACAAACAATTTTTTTTTAAATAGTTTACATTATGCATATTTGCACATATTTGGTTATCTACGAAGTGGAATCTCCTCCGAGCGGATAAACTAATAATCCTACAGAATCCTAAGATCTTTTATGTGTCTTTTGTGAGGTATTTTAATTAAATACTTGTGAAAAGGTTTCGCCGCCATTAAGTGAAATCAACTCTGCCTCACGTTTTTGTGTAAAAATCTATTTAAAAATGTCACTCGTCTATATCACAAAGTGTTCAATGCAATCAAATCGAAAATGCACTGCACATGTTAACAGAACGTGTTGTCCAAGAAACCTTGAACTTGGGTACGATTCTATTAACTATAATAATTGTACTTGACAAAGCTTTGGCAAATTTGCATCAATGAAAATGAAAGTTTGCCACCCTATTACATCCAATAATAATGAATCACTTACATGTGATGTTTAAGTGATGCAATTATTAGTTTTCTTTTAATTGAAACGAATTATACAACGGTGTGTGAGTGAGTAAAATTTATAAATTTTATTCGAGTTATTAATCAATAATTATAAATTGGAAATGAATATGGAATTTCAATCGGCTGAACTTTACCAGTAAATTACATTTTTTGAAATTAGAATTGAAAATACTTTACAACAGTGCAACGAAAGTCAGTGTTAAAGTACTGAAATAGTCAAAGAGTTTAATGCCATCAACGACATTTGAATCTCTTCGTATTGATATAACTGAGTCAATTAAACTATTGACTCTGTCGTCATCTCGTTATTGGCATTAGTTTGGTTTGGTAACTTACGGAAGCATTTACAATTTGGTTAAAATTGTTATTCTGACTCATGTGATTGTGACTAGTCCTCAAAAATCCTCTTATTACACAATATACTATTAGCTACCTCCTGCCGATCGGCGGCTGAGTTCAACTGTACTAAATACTATCGCACTTGACACATCCAGTTCTCAATGCAGTAACTTCACTGTTAATTTCACTGTTCACTGTTAGTGGAAGAGAAGTAAATTCTCGTTTTGCTTTATCTTTTGTCACAGGCCCTAGAAGCGAAATTTTTATGGTTTAAGTCATTAAGCATGCAACCTCAAATATTAGCTTAGGATTAAAAGGAATTGATACTATGACCTGGTGGTCTGAACAGGCAAAACAAAATCATTAAATCTAGTACTTCATTTCGGTAAAGTATCTCCTGTTTATCACTTTAATATTTTTATCATAATTTTCGCCATATAACATGTACGAACACCAGCTAGATATAATCGCTTATACTTGTCGATAGGGGATGTCAAGTCGTTGCTATAAGGTTATAATGTTTACCCACCAGTATTTGAATTACTAAAGAAAGGTCGAAAGTCCTATACTGATTTCATACTTTTCAATGTTACTGATTTTCAATAGATTCAAAGGCTTTAAGCTAAACATACGATTCAGCTTGTTAACCAACCTGTTCCACTGGAACAGTAATCCAGCGTTCAATATAATTACTGCAATCAATACTTTTTATTATGATATATTGCTTCATTCATTGACGAACAACTAACATACAATTACGAGAAAAGAACTGCTGCTTTGTCGAATTAAAGTTAATTTTGAGTTTCATGCAAAATTCATTGTTTACATAACAAGTCAATATTTATTTGTTGATAGTTTCCAATATCAAAGCGAAAGAAGCACGTGACACGACAATCACTTTTTTTTAGTCCCATACGAAGTACGAGTCTTGCACCTTTGTCGAGGTATTCTCTAACGAAATGGCAATTTTCATCTCGGAGTGACGATGTATTCTGTAAATTTGATTTTATCTTTGAAACTGAACCGTTTGTCGATGTATTATGTGAAGTAAGGAAACAAAATCGCTACAATCCTCTGTCTTGTACTCGAATTTAGCATTCATTTATTCCAATGTTCCATTGATGTCGTCCGTGTGATGAATCGATTCCAGCTCGTACGGGTCTTTTATATCTATCTGCCTATCGTAGTGAGCGACACGACTATATGAAAATGTGTTTTCCTCATATTGAAAATTTCATTTACATATTTCAGCTCACTTCCACTTCCAGCGGATATATGTTTATCAAAACGGTTGCAATCATGCTGTCGATCGTTCCACATATTCGGGGCGAAACTTCTTTCTCTCTTTCCAAATGACGAAATGATTTTGTTGACCGACGCAGTACAGCCGGCTTCTATGAAACTTCAACAGCTTCGATACAGTCTAACAGATTTTTCTACGTTCTTGTATAAACTTCAGTACATTTTCTCTTGCATTGCCCTCTACAAAACTTTTCTTTATACAAACAACTGCGTGCTCTTAGACCGTGTGTTTCTGTGTCAATAAAATATTAACATCTTTCTTGGTTTAAAGTGTATTATCTGGTTAATGTGCGTTTTCCGACGTGCTTGAAGGGCGTTATATTGTTGTGATATCAAAAATAATCTATATGCTGGCACAGTGATTCAACTACTACCGAATGAATGGTTAATACTTTTGCAAAATGTGCTAATTTTGTTATTTGCATGCATTAATGCTAGTAAATTCTAGTTGATAGGACGGGGTATATAGATATATCTGAACCATATCATGTATGACCTCTAGCCACCTTTAAAGCCGAAGTTATATTTGGCTTAGTTATTCAATAAATTTGTTCCGTCTAGATATTCTAGACGTCGATTCGATTGGTATTAGGTGGGAATGACGCGCTCTGCAATGATATAATATATTCATGTGGTTGTATGAATAAAAAAATAATAATTTCGCGTCTGAAACGTCAGATTTAATTTCATATATACTTTGTAGATGCAGATTATAATACCCTGTATGCGGATCATTAAATATTCTTCCGCAATCATCATACCTACCGAAAATAAACAATTTAATTTTTGTCGGAAATAGAATGAAATGTTAATATGAATCCATTGCATTTTAATGAAATTTGTTAGAAATTATAATGAGACGACCGAGACCCAATGGACTGACGAGTTTTTATTTTATTTTTGTTGTTCGTTTCACTAGGATCGGCTACATTGAAACCTTTAAAATTCCAGTTTATTAGGAATGGAATTATTCAATGTTAATTAATTGTATATATTCTTTTTCAAATGGTCGCACACACATGTCGGTCGATGTCGTGGGGTTATGTTTTATAAGTAAATTCATAAAACATTTACACAATTTTCATGGTCTCTCTATATAATATTTCCTTGTTATATCCATGCTACAGTTTAACATACGTCTTTGTATTAAAAACATTTTTCGGTGATAAGAACAGGGTACGGTGTAACGTTGTTATAATGGTGGCCTATCACAGGCATTCCATTATTTATATACATGGTGCATATGTGATGCTTTTACGCAGTTCAGTGAGTTTTCGTTTTACTTTAAAAAAAAGCTATTTGTTTTAGTGTATAATCTACATCTCCTCTTCTACACCACCATCAATTTTCCAGCATGAATAAATGAAAATATCGATAATAGCGTTTTCCATGGTTTTTTTTTCTATTTTAATTTTCACAAACTTTTTTTTATTAAATGTATTGTAGGTATAGTCTGGCTTATAATTAATGGGGCAATTTTTCAAAATGTGTACGATGGAAATTTTTGTCCGAACGAAAACGTTACAAACGAAACAAAAATTCCAATTTTCGTTTGATGAACTCATGAATGCCTGAAACTTTTTGTTTTTGTTTCGTTATTACTGTTCAAATTTCACGTTGCTTTCAGTTAATTTGTACAGTTCGTATTCGTTTTTCGTATCCCATTTGAATTTCATTTGACTGAATGTATTCCGCACCAGTTCCAAGAGTTTTTGTTTTTGTTAACAAAACGGCTTGGATTTATAACGACGAGCTTTTCGTTATAAATATGAAACGACATTTATTGCGCCACATGAATATCAACATATTTTATCCATTTAGAGGTCACATTACTACTGTCCATTAAGGCTCTAATAATAGAGAAATTCTGCCTTTGGCAAGCCAAAAGAGGCTGAATCGAATGAGCTTGCCAGCCTTAGTTGGTCACTTGCCAGTCTGTATTATGCACTACCATCAGGTTTCAGTTCCATCGCACTCTTCCGATTTACACACTTAATAGATGCCAACATAAACTTGAACTTGAACTGGCATTAAGTCGTTCATCAAATTTTTGGAAGAAGATTTATTTCTTTTCGTGTTTTTATATGAACTAATTGGTCTATCTTGGTCACGTCCTTAGGCCTGGGCTAGTCATATGGACGGATACCTGAAGACCTTTTTGACTTTTTGTATAAACGAAGGTCTTCTTACAAATTTTCGTCATTCAAAGCCCTGAACGTCCTGTAACCTGCAAGTGGTACACTATAGCGAAGAAAAACTAGACTTACAGAATGAAATGTTAGTATGGGGTTATTCTAATCATGAGACTGACCATATGTATACAGAGCTGAATAGACGTGAATTATTTAGTAGTTTTTGGAACATCGCACGTAATTGAAAAAAAAAATATTTTTTTAACCTTTTTTGTGTTTGGTAGCACACACAATTTAGTTGAGCAAATCAGAATTTTCTAAGAATACTAAAATGAACTCAACAGGTCCTTCATCTCAGAATTTGTGAATAACTATACCAGTACCAGCTATTTGTCGATTGATCATGGATGGTGGATTAATTGATGAAACAATTAATTCACGTACAAGTAGTAAACAATCAAGTCTTGCTCAGTTTTCAGATGTGTGAAGACAAAGTTAGAATAATTTATATATTCATCAGGGGAACACGTTCGCGTTTCAACGGTTGTTTCCATCGTACGTTTTTCAACACCAACCCCCTCGCAGAAACGTGTTTGATCAATCATCGATTCACTATCATCTATGTACCCGAATCCTTATGCTGCCATTTTCCATGCAAAATGAACAAATAACAACAATAATTTATTAAAGGAAAATGCGCAAAAAAAGACTGCTCACAATAATGACGCAGCCAGTAAAAAAGCGAATAATAACCGAATAATTCAGCTTGCGTGTTTTAACACTTTTCCAGTATTCGAAGTTTCATATTTACCACATACATTTTATGAGCGAAAGACTGTGCGTCACTCAACAGTAGATTTTCCTAATTTTCCCGATTGACCGAAGGAATGCATCACCTTCAATATTTATGTAATGGTTACCTTAAATAGGCAAATCAAATGTTTGAGTGTAATGAAAAACATCCGCAAGGTCGTTTCTGAAGGGCTGGCGGGTCGGCTGTACGATTTATAGTTAAATTCTTCACATAATGTTTAAGTACCAAAAGTGATGGCTAGAATGGTCTTTTGTTCATCCATTGAATTCATGAAAATATTTTAATTATTTCGTTTTATATCACTACCCCATCCCCTATAGCTGAGGACGTTCTTTTTGAATGTTATCAAGAATCTGGCAATTAGAATATTTCTTAGCTCTCTTGGAGAATGTAGCATAAAGCTTAATTTCAACATCAGCTGTCGCCGTGACCTTAATGCCTTTTCCAACAGCAACGCTTGAGAACTATATCACTTAAATACTGCCAGAAAAAGATGGACTTGTACTAATACTTATACACGACAGATACGACATTAACATCGATCCAATCTTTAAATAAGCTCGATATTAACCGGCTATAGTATAATACAAGTATGAATTATATACAAGATGCTTGCCGACTAATGAAAATTAGTTTTGAAAATTATTCATGTAACGTATCCCGACATCAATAAAGGAAAAAACGAATTCATTTTTAATTTGCTGATTGTAATTTAATTGTTCGTCACTTTGTAGTCGTGTGTTCAGCCAAGTTGCTTATATGTCAATGTTGTGCCACAAGAGCTTCATAGATCAATGTTAGGGGTTTAAGCCAATATTTATGTACGGAAGGAAGTAGCGGATGTAATTGATACGAGGTCAATTACAAGTTTTAGCTTCTTGAGAGTTGTTCGTAATAAAACTTTTTTCTCTAGATAGTTGTTTGTATTTCCCTATAGGATCATCTTTTATAGTTTGATGAGACGCCACACTATTTTTTTTTACCCAAGCTTATTGACGAATTGTTTTCGAACTGATAAACAACTCAACCTCAGATTATTTTTGTTGATTGAATGCGTCAAAGTGATAAGAACTTTTAATTACCACCTGGACAGTCCGAAAAAGAGATTAGAAGAATTTCATAATTCAGTGACGGAAAAGTCTCAACTGAAAATAAAACAAGACAATTGTCTGTAGTATACTAGTATACCCACTACAGTGTTCATTGATTATAATTGTTAAATTTTCATTGATAAATAAATTTGTTAATCTGGCGATGATATTCAGCTGATCCTTTTTTTCATTGATAGAATGTTGTGCGATTGATAATGTCGATGTTTTAATTAAAAGTAAAAATAATTTCACCCATTTTCTATCTTTGAAAGGTTAGCTTATCAGTGTTCAAAATATAAATTGTTTTTGGCAATGAAACTGAAATTCATTCATCATCTCATTGCGGTTAGATAAGATATGCGCTTTATGGTAGAGCGTCGATAAACACGTTCAGATTTCTCGTTAAATTTTCCGTCAATGTTACTGGTGCTTTACTAGTGAATAGGTTGACTCTATGTTTTGTTTTTATTTCAAATTTCGTCCGTAGAGCCGTAAGTATCATATTTATAAAATACACCAAAAGCCGGAAGAGCGTTGTCCCCCAACAGTTCTATTAGACAGTAAATACAATTTTTGCAGGCACAACTACAATGTTTCACCGTGCAGTTGCAATGAGATTTTAATTGTTCCTGATCTGTCGGGGTGTAACGATTATTTAAAAAAAAATCAAAAATTTAGTTAGTTGGGAACAGTGATGCACGCATAGAATCGTTTTCTGTGTAAATGCGATGCTTTTTAATGAATTTCAACATTCATTTCAAATGAACTGCAAAAGAGCATTAAACTAGACCGGCCATCAGCCGTTACTTCAGCATTCAATGACTACTTGCTGTGTTCTTACCTGAAATTACATGTCGCTAACACATGAAATAACTACGTCATTGTGAATTTTGTGTAAATCTTCCCATGCATTGGTCTTTAACTTTTTTTGTTGTTCGACCTCCTGTTAAATTAATCCATTTCTGATTCATTCAATTTGCAGAACAAAGCCAGAAAAATAATTGTACAATGGCACCAAATGCATCGACCACAGCTGACTGCACCGGTGTTCTCAACGAACATGATGCCGAAACTAACGATGGAGGCTTATTGAAGAAAGTTGCCCCAGTGGTGCGAAATGATAAGAGACAAGTCGCTTTGGTTTGGAGAAACATAATTGCCTTCACATATGTTCACATAGCCGCACTCTACGGAGCGTGGTTAATGCTGACTGCTGCTAAATTTTATACTGTTCTATTCGGTGAGTGTTTTGAATTAAAAATGAGAAATTGATGAAGTTTGCTTTTGATGTCATTTCGACGGTGTGTAATAACATTGTTGCAAATGCAATTTATTAAATTATCTTTATTGAAACGGCAATTGATTATGACAGCACAATTTTGAAATTACCCGTAATGGCGCAATTAAATTTATTACTCTGCAATGCAATGGCGTTTTACATTTTTACCTAGTACTGTAAATTGAAAGAGTCGTGGAAAGCAACGCAATAATTAGGGTGTATTCCTTTGATCTTCACACTGCATTTTGCATGGTTTCATTGCAATGCTACACTGGAAAATTTACATGAAACTTTAAAGCTCTGCTCTGTAATTCTCAAAAGAAAATGGTTCTAATTTCCAACGCAGGTACCCGCTAAGGTCAATCACTTAGTAAGTTTTTCGAGCCTTACACGCTTTTCGCAAACCCAATCACCTTACGGCGTTTTCAAAGATTTAAAACTTGACGGCTCAAACGTTTTTAAAGCTTGATTTACAAAAAAAAAAACAGTTAGTTTTTTCTACTGTTTAAAGAATAAACGGAGAGAGAACAGAATGCTTTTTTCGTAAGTGGAAATCGAGACTAATGTTTTACCGAAGACACCTTATGACACCTAGTGCTTAAATCTATATTGAGGTTCCCTTGGAGCTTCCACTGTCATGTCATATGACGCAATTTGTGATTTGTGGATGCTAAAAGAGCAAAGTAAAAGTAACGAACTAAATGCATTCCCTATATGCAAGTCCACCCATCCCATTCACAAATTCGACATTTGATCTGCCACTAAGTCTACTACCAAATATTATCTAAATCTAGAAAGTGGAACCGGGGAGCGTTCTAATTCTATGAAGACTTTTATCACTTTATCGAGAAGGGAAAGTTAGATACGAATATAGTTCCAGCGATGGCATTCGTGTAAAGGATTTGTTAAGTTAATTGTTTCGCTTGGAGTACTCACAAAATCGGGACACTCGGCCTTATATTCCTTACTATAGTACTAGCAAAATGTTCTAGTTTTTCACACGTTTTCTTCTGTCATACCTTTTAGCCGTACTTTTGTACGTGATATCCGGTTTGGGTATCACAGCCGGAGCGCATCGTTTATGGGCACATCGATCGTACAAAGCGAAACTACCACTTCGAATCATATTGATTGTATTCAACACCATAGCATTTCAAGATTGTGCATTGCATTGGGCACGAGATCATCGTGTACACCATAAATTTTCGGAAACGGACGCTGATCCTCATAATGCAACACGGTGAGTGAAAAGTATTTTGTAAACTAATTTTTATGTCGGGTTCGGTTGGTTGTTTCTTTTTTGTCATTTTTCGTTGCAAACAAAAACATTTGAAAGTAAAAAATATTTTGGGTTCAATTGCCAATTGACTCACCGACTGGCATATGCTATATCGTTTATCTGAAGTCCCCATTAAATGTTAGAGCTGTGTGTCGTCCACGTTGACACTGATTGGATTTTTTGTCTTTCGATTGTAGCGGATTTTTCTTTTCACACATCGGCTGGCTTCTATGTAAAAAACATCCCGATGTCATTGAAAAAGGAAAAGGTCTTGATATATCCGATCTACTAAGTGATCCAGTTCTGATGGTCCAGAGGAAGTGAGTTGAAAAAGCGGAATACCTTTTGATGATGAAAATATTTTCAAAACCCTTTGTCCACTTCAGATATTACATGCTGTTGATGCCACTCGCTTGCTTCGTACTACCAACAATTGTACCGATATACTACTGGAACGAATCGTTTGTTAATTCATTTTTTGTGGCTACAATGTTTCGATGGACTTTCATCTTGAATGCAACATGGCTGGTAAATAGTGCTGCTCATAAATGGGGTGATAGGCCGTATGATATGTACGTATCATCCTCAATACATACACACAACACTGTACAGTAGATTTTTTGTCCACTATGTTATGTTGTGTGGAATGAGGCTGTTTCCGATGAAGCAGTAAGCCGTATGAGAAGACAACTAACATTTCCTTCCATTGAATTCATTTTCTAGAAACATCAATCCATCACAAAATCCGGCCGTTGCAGCATTTGCTTTCGGCGAGGGCTGGCACAACTACCATCACGTATTCCCGTGGGACTACAAGACCGCCGAATTGGGCAATTACAATGCCAATATGACAACAGCGTTCATTGATTTGTTTGCCAAAATTGGCTGGGCTTACGATCTGAAATCGGTGTCCGAAGAAATTATCAAGAGGCGCGTTGAACGAACCGGCGACGGAACGCATCCAACATGGGGCTGGGGCGATTCTGATCAGGATCAGATTGAAATCGATCATGCAATGATCACGCATCAACAACAACAAAATAAGAGAGAATAAGAGGAATGGTTGTGAGGGGCGGAAGGGGAGTCGGATGTGGTTTGTGTCGATGATGTGAATCTCTATTCTCTCTCTCTTTCTATTCTTATATACCATTCTCGGCATGTTGAATGTAAATTAATTTTGTTTTCTCTGGAGATTATACGTTGTGCCGCCAATGTGGTAGGGGCACGCGCTTTTCAATGCTTAATTATGGGTATAAAAAAACAATTTTTTTAGTTAATTTTATTCTCAAAATTATTATTATTTTTGTAAAGAGGAAGAGATTCAAATCGTTTCCGTTTCTTGAAAACTTTTTTTTTCGTAAAATTCATTTTTAATTGTTGCACCCTGAATTTTGATTATTACTTTTTTTAAATTAATTGTGGGCTCTCAGATAAATAAAAAATATTTTTATTAATGCACAAATAAAATCAAAAAATGAAACCAAGCGAGAAGAGTCGTGAAAACAGTTTAAAAAGAATCTAAAAAAACAAAAAGAATGAAAGTGTGATAATCCATTTGGAAAAGTAACGAAAACATTTTTTTCGTTAGTTGTTAAGTCTTAGGGGATTAGATTAAATAATTAACAATAAATATTTGTGGTGCCAATGGGACAACATTATCTCATTATGTATATGTAGGAAATGCTGACACAATATAATCAAATATTTTTCTTAAGGTTGAATGTGGAATGGATTGCAGAGGATGGTAGCATTCCACTAAAAGCCAGCCAAATATTTGACTAACCCACATTCCATTATTTCAAAGTTGTCAGCTGATTTACTTCGGTCTTGCCATATTTTATTTTTCTGTTCACTTGAAAAGATATCGATGAATTCACCTCTCAGATTGATCAATGAATTTTCGATTTTTACATGAATACGACCAATGACAGACTTTACTGAAGATAGTCTGCTCAGTTCTAAAGCTAGTATCGGGTTGACCTGTTATCAATTCAAGTTGACCCGAAGTGGATTACGAACCTGAACTAAGGTTTCAGGTTCAATCCGAAGTTGGGCTGAACAAGCAATTTTCGATTTCTCGTTCAACGGTTGAACTTCAACCCAACATGAACCTGAAATTTCCCGGGTCAGGTTCATAAATCACGAATTTTTACGACGAATTTCAAGTTACTCGAAATTGACCTGATCTACCTTAGGTTCGGATGAAACCAAAAAGTAAAAGTTCAGGTTCGAGTTGAACCAATTCAGGTTCTTGTCCGGTTCGGCTTGAATCCGAAAATCAAAAATTTCAGGTTCAGGTAGCTCCTTAGAATTGTATATATACAGGAGCTACGCTGATCATTCGTTAAAGAACTACTTTTTTGAAAATAAATGAAATGAGGTCAAGCTCCGTTGAACCTGATATCTTAGTTCAGATACGCATTGAAATCAGTTCAGATGTTGTAGTATGGGCGTTGACGTTGAGAGTAGCTAAACAGAGAACCTTCGGGGTTGCGGAACTTGTCGAAATGTGCACAATTCTCTTATTATTTTTTTGCTCGGGCGTTTGAAAAGTTCCACAAGTTGCATTCATCATAACAATTGACTTAACGTGACTATATAATCAGTAAACAGACAATTAGCACAGCAGTGTTATTTCGAAACTGATATGATGAACCTAAGTGCTTACGGTCTCAATTCTTGTAAAACGTCTGAAACGCAAACCTCCATCTGGATTCATTGATGTGTCCAGGACGAAGTAACTTTTCGATTTATTGAAGAACTTTTAAATAATGTAATGTGGATTACCCTTGAAATTCTTATTTCTTGGCTGGCTTTGGAATATTAGAGTGAGATGATTCGTTAAGTGCAGAACATATAATTCCGTAGCAAGCGAGAAGTGACCAAAGTGATATAGGATGGCTTCGACTTAAAACAAAAACTTTCACATAATGGATTGGCCACTTCTTAGACTAGATGTTGATGTGTTGATGTCTACGATTAGAGATTATTTGATAAAAATGAGTCCTGTCAGTGGGTTCTGACGTGAACTTACTATGCACTTCAGATAAAAAAATTAAATTGCTCGACGTCTCACGGTTATGCAGACCATTATGGGTATGGCTATACTTCACTCTTTAAATCCAAACTTAACAACACTTCAAATATCTTAATCCCAATTACAATTTAAAATTCGTTGCCGATTGTCAGTATTTATCTGCTCTCATCTGCGTCATATTTTCCCTCAACTACTAACAAATACCATCTGACATGAACGTCTTGTCGTTTGGATGAACAATGATTTGCCATTGGGAACAATTAAACGAATACTAAGGACAGCAAGGTAACATATGCCTTTCAATGTAAATTTTGCCCAAAAGATTTCAAAACTGTTAATCCGAGGCGATGCCGAGCAAAATGTATCGACAAAATTTTTCTTAAGGTGCAGGTTAGTAACATGAATTTAGGATTACCAGTGAAGTTCTCATTTTTGCAAAAGTCACTTTACCGCACTAGTGCCGTAATATATTAATGAAAATCCAGTTACGCATTACTTCGATCGCATTGCTGTACTTTAAATGAATTTTGTAAGTTCATTGGAATATCGTTCGACCGAATTTCGATTGAGAATCAATTTTAACGAACTTTAGAAGAAAATATTTGGTCATTGTGACCACATTGTTGTCAGAGTTTTCTTTTGCAATTATCAAAACATTGCGCAATTGCACCAATAAATTAGAAAATCAAGATCTAGCAGCACAACAGTTAGAAAACTATTCTAGTACAGTCAAGATGTTGATTGATGAGTCCACCCCCTTCCCACTTATATGGATATTTCACCGATGTTCGTTGGTACTGGTAATATTTACTAACTTAATGTTTACACTACTGAAAGGAAGATAGAATTTAATTTAATTTACATTTTGTCCCATTCGCACTACTCAGGGAAAAGAAAAGAAAAACCGATTATTTGTAAGACGGATGTAATGATGAGGATGATAGGTTGATAGGAAATGATCAAAATGAAAAAATAAATTGAATTGAAAGTGTGGCAAACATTTAATGAAGATTATAAAAGCAGCGATCATTGTACCGACAACATTTTTGTTTAAATTCTTAGAAATGAATTTTTTTTTAACATAAGAAAAAGAGAGAAATGAAAATGAAACCTTAGCGTTGTGTTTAAAACAGAGAAATCGAAATGAAATCAGAAATAAATGTCTCAATACGTTCCTTTGTTTGATAAATTTAATTTATTTTTTTTCTAGAATTTTAATTGATTTTTTCTTTCTCGTGTGTCTAAAACTATGAATCAGTTTTGAAAAATGGAAATGAAAAAATGGATTCAATAATTAAACCAGTGCACCAGATGGCTCAACAACAAAAATTAAAAACATTTTTTTTAAATTAAATTTAAAGTTTAACACTTAAGTTTTCATCCATTTATATCGGCTCTGGATAAAATGTAAAATTATTGTACGTTTCAAAATGGTATGAAAAGAATAACAAAACAGTAAAAATATACGGGCGACATCACTTGTTGAAATAAAAAAAAAGAAAATTATGAAATGAGCTTAGTCGAATAAGAGGGAAAAAAAAGAAGAGAAACAAAATTTAAAAAAAAATGAAAATATGAATGTGATCCGTTTCCTATATACTTGTATTTATAAAATTTTAAGGAAATAAATCTGTTATTCTGTACAAAAAAGAAGAAATTTTTAATTAGAACATTCATTGCAATAGGTGGTTTTCGAAATATCTTTATTTTTCCTAGGTTTCATATAATCATTTTACGTTCCGGACT
Source organism: Bradysia coprophila (assembly GCF_014529535.1). Taxonomy (NCBI): domain Eukaryota; kingdom Metazoa; phylum Arthropoda; class Insecta; order Diptera; family Sciaridae; genus Bradysia; species Bradysia coprophila. The sequence continues at coordinate 6,272,057 of NW_023503302.1, forward strand.
CGCCATATTTGTTTTTTTCTTTCATGAAGTTATTGTCAACTGAAAATAATTTGAACTAGTTAGGAATTTGCACAAAAGACTCTTTAATAGTAGATTACGTCCTTGTTTGGAATTTGCCTAGTGTGCAAGTTGCAGCCCGAGTCGAAGGCAAGGAATGCAATCACACAAGGCAAAATATAAAGTTCCAAACAATTATTATTTAAATAACTTATTTTCCTTTCTCAGCCCTGGTAAAATGAGTTTTAACGGTCATACATGTCAATGAAGTAATGGCTCATTTTCCTGGGGTGCAGTGAGTACAATATTTTTCGATTTCGGTTTTAAAAAAATATCTGAAAAAACTTAGGATATGAACTGAAAATGGAGCATTAGTCATGATTTCCACTTACGAAAAAAGCACTCCGTTTACACATTAAACAATACAAAAAAGATGGTTTAGCTACACGGAGTTTTTTTTTTGTAAGTGGAAATCAAGCCTTAGTCATCAAATTCAAAGATCAAGACTTGAGATTTGAGAAAGTTATGGAAGTACTGACACATGAGGAGGTTTGTATTCTGAAAGACTTGATCTAGCAAAGTTTGATGTAAAAACAATTTGCAAAACGTACTTTTCGTGTACAAATTCTAATGCTTGATTTCCACTTACCAAAAAAGTACTCCGTCTGAGAGACAAAATTGAATTTTTGCTTTGTTTACTTGACAGCTTGCTCTCTCCAAAATTCGTCAATATACATCCAGTATCAGCTTCATTTCTGCCTTATTTCGGATATGTATATTCCAACGTCTGACATGTCCGACATATAATCATACATACTGCTCGTGACTATACGTATCACTCGTATGTTTATACGTCGAACATGTCCGATATACACGTCAGACGTTGAAATATACATATCCAAAGTAAGGCAGAAATGAAGCTTCGTACATACTTACTTATAAATCTTTTGTCGGTGTAGCTGTAGCGACCGATGCAAAAAAAAAAACAGATGTGTCAGATAATGTGAATTGCATGTAAGAGACAAAGTTACCTGCTAAGGTAAGATTTTCACCTCTTCATCAGTACATTTTTGCGTTGATTTATAATTTCAAATGAAATCACAATCTCTCCAATCTCAACGAAATTGTCTGAGTCAATTGTGTAATCGTATGTAAAAATCGTTAAACATGTGAAGTGTTATTTCAACTGTGGTGGTAAGAGATGAAAAACAGACACAGAAACAAGTATCACTAATGAATAACACTGGTGCTGGGAAGGGGTAGTAATTATGTGAAAGTAGAATGGATGAGGAAGTTTTTAAATTCAGAGTTTTTTCTCGATAACACCTGTTACGCAAAGACAATTTATGTTTTGTCTAGAAATTGCGAATCGTGGATTTAAACGACAATTGTCCCATTTCAACGTTGTAACGTTTTCATATCTGATTTTGATGTATAATGATGAATTGCATTCGATTTCAAGTCAAGTTCAGTGACTACAAACTAGGTTAAACGAAAATTATTACGAAAGGGAAAGGGCATATACGATACGATGGTCGGAAACTTTGTTTTCGTTGAATTTTGCTCTGTTTTTCGTACAATGCCCGAAGGGCTTTTTGATTTTTGTTTGCCAATAAATTACAAACCTTCTTCGTAAAACGTCTACGAGTCAGTCTGGCCTTGTTTTTCTTAGGTATTCTGACGTGGTTTCAACCATGACAGCCCAACAAAAAATGACAGCCCGGGAAAAAAGTTGTTCCACGATATTCTCAGAATTGAACGACGAGCATTTGAGCCATAGCTCGATTGGATCGCCGTCGGCTTCAATCCCGATTCCATATAAGCTGTTCGAAGTTTTGGCGAATTGACTCATAACGCCTCAGTCTACAAACAATGGGCAATTTACAGAGTGGTCCAATCTCCAAAACCTTGATCAGGAACATTTTTCAGCGCAGTCCGAAACTGAATATGAGGCAACGACGGGTCAACGAAACGTAACAAATCACGTAAATAAATGGAGTCACATGAACTGCATGGTATCCCATATATTTCGGCAGGTTTATTCTGTTCTTTGTCCTTACGTTGTTTAGAAAATTTAATTTAAATAATTCCAAATTATTACATTTGCCTAATAAAGTTGGGGGAAATAAAGTCAAATGGAAGGTAACTTTCACTCCAGGCGTAAAAGTACAAAATTTTCTAAAATAACATAAAGGTCAAAGAAAGAAAAACCGCTGGAATATACAAGATACCATGCATGTCATGTAACTCCATTTAATTAGGTTGAATCATTACGTTTCGTTGAAAGACTGAACGATCATGAGGGAAACGTAAAACGACGCGAATATAAGAAATCAACAGTGGCGAGACATGCCATACGGATTAAAAATCAAAAAATTGGTATTGGGAAAATTCAAAAATGATTATAAAAGATAGTAACCACCATCTACGAAGCATTAAAGGAGGTTTAACAATCCAACAATACAACGGCCCATTAATGAATATAAACAAAGTACTAGTCTTAAGGCCAGCATGGTCTTCAATAATCCCAGAAATTTCGGATTCTATAGATTTCACAGCTTACCAATTTTCATTATCATTTGACGTTTCAATGATGACGAAAACTGATTGTTTTACGAAGCTCGGAAAAACAAAAATATTTCAAAAACCACGTATTCCAATTAGTGAGTGAATGCTACTTTACAATTGAGAAATTCCATGGTGTTGTGATGTGGGGAACGGCTAGTTATCTATGAAGTGCAAAAGCTAGAAAAATAAAACCTTGTTTATGAATCGAGGATTCCTGAAAACATTTTCGAAGATAAGAAAGCCGTAGGACACCGGAAACACTCTCAAAATCGACATTCCTACATCACCTATTCCCAAATTACATGGACTTGACTTCATTTCTCAGATTTCCCCCCACTTTATTAGAAACGTTGCCAACATAAGGCAGAGGTACTCAGAATTCTTCTTTATCTTTGGGGTTTTCTTCTATTTCAGATTTGAGCCTACCTGAATTTCCGATCTTTATGATTTGTGTAGTTGCATTTGCTAGATTGTTTCATCGAAATGATTAGTTTCTTAGGTATCGTAGTTTACCGAAAATTTCACAAAGTGCTCAGTTTTCACAGAGCTGGTCAAACTGCAGCGAAAGACACCTATTTCAAATCGTCGCTATGTGTGTGCAGTTAGAGTTAACACCAAATCTATTTTTTATTTAAAGCTAACACATTTGTGGTCATTATATGAAAAACTTCTTCCTGAGGAAAATCCTACTTCTCAGATAACTTCGTAATTCCCTACGATGGTCAAGGCTACTAGTACACGATGTTACAACATATACTGAAAAATATGATCGAATGAAGTACTTTAATTTAGCAAATAATTGACAATCTGTTGTTGGGTGTTGGTGGTGTTTTGTATAAGAGAAAAAGAAGCGATGTTTATGATCTCCAATCATGATTGCTTCATTCATTTCAATTTTTATTTTGAGGCCTGCAAAATGCACTAAATTATTGTATGTAAATATTGCGATAGTTATAAATAATTTAACGCATTTCCGTCAGTTCCGTTCACTACGTGCAATTATTTTTTTTCCTTTCATCATTTTTTCGTTTCAAATAATGCCCCATTGTGTTGATATTAAAACAGTTCAGTAATTTAGCGAATTGACCTTAGCCAATGTGTTGGCATGATTGAATGTTATGTTAAATGGAAACGAAAAAACAAACAAACAAAAAATGTTTAATTGTGTCACAGCGATAACTAAAAAAGTCTTGCAGCCAGAAAATCATACTTAACTAAAAATTGTTCATGGGCGAAATCAACCATCGAAAACATATGCAACTCAACAAAGACCCATTTACCTTAGTGACATATTTTTGCCCGAGACATTCTTTAAATGGCTTTCTTTTCATGAGGCTGTGATGGCCCTATGGTTCTTTCATGCCAATGAACGAAACCACGAGAAAGATTCTACAAATTCCGTCTCTTTCGTCCTTGAAATATGTAAAGGCAATTATGCAACTGACAATTAAGAAATAGGAAAGAGTTCAAAAAGGCGTACATCCAGCAGTGGATAAAGAAGTTCGATTCTAAAAAATACGAGAGTCATCTATAGGTCGAAATACAGGTCGCTTATATTATTTATCGCCGTGAAACTGTTTGGTCAATAAGGTTCGAACTTCATAAACTCTGAAGATCTCATTAAGGAAAGTGCGCAACAGAACTTTGTCTGTTTTATTATTAGATTCCTAGGTATTTTGTACATAAAGCTAGCCGATACAGTTCACGAAATCAATTAAAATTAATTTCTTCTGATATATAACTGATGTTTTTTCCAAACTACAACGACCCATGAGTGTATTCAATTATTACCGAATGTACATAAACTGGTTATATTTACTTACAACACATTCCATCTCTCACTCTAAACTAATCGACAAATTACTTAAATTCCAAAGTACTGGATTCTAGACTCTTTGAATTTTTAAATGACAATTTCTTGAAAATACCAATCACGGGTAAATTACCTGAAAATGAACGTAAAATGTAAATTTACCTGAATTAAAAGTAAATTTTTCCTTGATTTGATTTCTCTTATTTCAATCGAAAAATTTGTATGCAAAACTTTTCGTCACCTTTCTAATGAAACACGTCGATCCATTTATTGGTTTTCATATACCATGGCGATGCCACTTCTTAGCGCTCAAATGTTCGAGGTATTATACGCGTCCATCTTTCGTTATCGTTTGGTGTTTACCATATTTGAGCGGTTGTTTGATTTGCTAGTAAACAAGTAAATCAAATTCATTTCAGGTCATTAGACCAGAATTGGGTTTTTCTCTTCAACAACTATATGTTGTATATGTTCATCAATCATCATCATTATCACTATAATCATCATTCGTCATGTGTACCTTTAATTAATAATGTCAGGTACTCTCTGCTATATAGTTCGATTAATGTCCCATCATCGTTGTGGTTTGTATTTTGCAGTCAAAGTAAAATGTACGAAAAAAATTCATCAAAATTTCGTTGGTCGAACATTTTTTACTTCACCTTTAGAATAGGAGGAAATACCGACTTAACAATTATGTATACAAAAACGTTACGCTTTCTTGTTTTAAATTTATTAATTTTGAGTTCATGCAACTGGAGCTGTTACTGCAAGGTTGATGACTGTCGTTGGTAAAAAAAATCGACTTAAATCTTCGCAGAAGTAGGTCGACATTAGTACCCTCGATTTGAATCAAAGAAATGTGCCGATCAATTGTAAGAAAATACATGACTGGCTGGCATCAATATCCGGAAAATATTTTTGTTTAGTGGTTAAAAAAGTCAGCTTTGCTTTCGAATTACATGAGGTAATATGAATTGGTGGCTATTATGTTAGAGGTCCTTACTTGGAAGCACTAATGATTGCGAATACATTGTTACAGCTCAGAGACATTCTTAGTTGTATAAATGTCACAGACAGTAAATTTGTGTACAACATATGCAAGTACACATCCATTACATCGAATACATTTTGCATTTGAACCGAACTCAACAGACTGACCCAAACTTTGAGGGGGTTAGGACCGAAGAGTCAGTTTAGAGTCAGGCCTGCTGAAGAAAAACCTTATAGGGATATGCTAAGAACTAAGACTGAGTTTAAAACGTTGGTTTGTTCTTACTTACAAACGGAAATATGGTAGAGCTATACAGTGCCTGCTATACAGAAACTAACTCTCTCAATAATTACAGAAAATGTAAAAAATTCGAAGATTGTAGCAATTCTTATAGACTAAATCGTATAGGCCTCATTGGTAACAAACTAAATTGTATGGGACTGAATCGTATCAAACTAAATCGTATGTGACTGAATAGTATGAAAGTAAATCGTTAATGGACTAAATTGAAGTTGGGCACCCCTTCCCATTTAGTCCAAGAAGTGTGACACCTCTCCAAAAAATATCAAGCGAAAGTTAAAAAAAACCAAAGCTTGATTTCCAATCTCCGAGAGAAAATTCAATTTTTTCAATTTTAGCTTTGCGTGCTTGACTGCTCGCTCTCTCACGGCTCTCACACAGAGTACTTTTTGTTGGGTGGAAACTATACTTAAGGGAAATAATTTCTTTAAAAAAATGCCCTGGTGCTCTAAACGACCTATGTAACAATTGAAATAAACGTAAAATAATCCGGTATTTGGATTTTCATTAGAAAATTCTCACCGAATTACCGACACGTTTCAGCAAACCAGAACCCAGGTCAAGTTCAAATCGATGAAAGTGTTTGACGCAATTGAATAATTGTTTCTTGAACGAATTGCGACAAAATTCGCATTGAAACTGTAGCACAAAAGTTTTATAATTTTCTCATTTCATTTAGTTTTATTCATACACTATACTTACCAAACGGAAACGAATTTCATATACCCGCAAAGATACTAATGCAGTTCGAATTGGTATACCCAAAATAATATCGATATTTTTTGGCTTGACTTAATCGATGTCATAATTCTTATATTTAGAGAGTCAAGGTGCGAGTATACAATATTTGCTTTTCATTGATCATATTCGAGTAGCGTGAGGTTCAGTTGGAACGAGATCGTCTTAAAGTGCGAACACGTATTGTGGAAAAGTTCGTTGTCGTTTTTTCTGTGATTTTTTTTTGGTGAAAAATGGAAACCGAAACTGTGTTCGATCGGATTCACAGCAATATTGGTTAGATTTTGGTTGATTTATTTTTCGCAAGTTTCTTTCAATAAAAAAAAATATTTTGCTTTCAAGAATCAACCCTTCGTTATGTGCCAGAAACTGTATCACCATTTTCGATGATAGTTATGCTAATCGGTTATCTGTATTGCGTCCTGAAACAAGGTCCCAAATTCATGAAGAACAGAAAGGCCTACGATTTACGGAGTGTCATTCTAGTGTATAATTTTCTACAAATTGTAGCAAATACCATGCTTGTTGTTACGGTAAAAATTAATCCAAAAGATCACAACTTAAGCAACTTACCGAGAGAATGAACGAATTCGTATCCCAACATTTTTTTAACAGGGAGCATTTATGATGTGGTACGCCCAAGACAGTTACGTTTGCTTGAAACGTAACCCGTTGTACCTGAAGATGGCCGTTCTGTACTATACGCTTAAGTGCTGTGACCTGATCGAGACCATAATTTTTGTGCTGCGAAAGAAGGCCAATCAAGTGTCCATGCTGCACGTATACCATCATTTGATGGTAATCATTGGCACGTACATTGAATTGGTATTTAGTCCTAGCGGTCACAATATGTTGCCTGGCCTGATGAACTGTTGCGTTCATGCTGTTATGTATTCGTACTACTTTATGAGCGCTTACGATCCTGATTTAATGAAACTGGAATCGTTCAAACGATGGAAAAAGACGGTGACGCAAATACAATTAGTAAGTGAGACTATTTGTTGCTGTGATTAGCAATTTTTTTTCGTCTTCGGTGTCTTTTTAGTTCGTCTCACTCTGTCCAACGTACAAAGTTATTAAATTCCGTTTTTCTTTTTCTTCCACTTTAGGTACAATTTGCCGTCGCAATGGTTCATTATATTTGGCCTCTGGTTTTCGGACATTGTAACATGCCACCAGTGTTCAGTTTGTTTTGTATTTCACAAGACATTGTGATGATATATCTGTTTGGTAGATTTTATGTGAAAACATATGTTCATAATGATAAAACTAAATAAATTTTTGGAGATAGATGATTATGTGCGAAAGTAACTTTTAATTCGAATTATCGAAAACTCTGTCCCAAGTCGTCGTTTCTTCTTCTATTTTAATGAAAATGCAAACATTGTGTGTGATTCTCTCGTGGTAGTGTTGGAAGTGGTTATGTGAATGTTCATTTCATACCCGACTGACGAAATTGCGACTTATGTGTTATGTTGGTCCACCGAGCTGCCATCGAATTTTCGTTGATCGATTATCGAATATTACCGAAACTTGGTGAAACAAAGTTTTAGCACAACACTGACGGAGATCTACTTGGAAACACTAAAATGTAGCTGGAATATATTAGCACGAGGAAAGATAATGAGCCGGCAAGCATATCACAAACAATTTTCGTGTCTATTACTTCAACTAAATATCAACAGATTGACAGAAAATCTTTTACTTTATTAGTTTTGTGAAATTTTGCTTCATATGTGGTCACACAAACTATGGTTTACTGTTTATTGTTTTCGTCGTTGTCGATAGCAGTTGATATGAATTTCGTATTTGATTTTAAAAAAACACCAAATTACGACATTTTGTGACCCATTAAATTAAAGAAAAGAGTCAACACATCGAACATATCGAAAAATAAATTCCCCTCAAGCGTAAAATGTTCATTAGACTATTATCGCGAAATACCCTTTCAATCTCCTGCTTTTTTTTCGTTTAAAATAACGTATAGTATTTGATACAAAGTCGGTTACTGCATTCTCTTTACTATGTGTTTTGCTAGACTCTTATAAAAGTCGTTGCTATAACAATTGCCTTTTTTAAAGATTGAACGTTTACCTGGGAGCCACAATTACGAAAGTTTATCGCTTAGCGTTTCAATACTGATGATTTGTTATACATAATATAGAAGAGTGGATCCAAGTGTGAGTGAACCCATTAGAACTATAACGTTGGTTGTAGCATTAATGTGATCGTTTACACCAGTTGAACAGTCAATTAATCAATTAATCAATTAAATTTGGTAGATTGGTAACAGTCAAATTTCTATCATTTTCAAAATAGTTGTGTCCTCTGTAGAAATTTGAGAGTTACACTGTACTCGGGTACAAATAGCCTAAAATACATCTATACAACTCTAGCTGACTTTTCTTTATATAGCGTGGTCCTACAATTGGGTGTTTCGTCAGAAGCAACTTGAATCATCCTAGTACAAAATTGCCTAACAATAGGGTCAGAATCAACTTGAATTTTCTTTGTATATGGTTCAGAATATGAGGCTATTTGCACCGTGATGGGGAATCAAGTGGCGACGGACAATTTAATTGACCTAAGGTAATGTATTGATGTCTATCAGACATGTGAGTCGCAACTAATAATCCGTCGCGAACACATTTTGGCCCGACCAACACGTCAGATGCGTTAAAGGTCGAAAAAATGTTTGAAAATATATGGGGCTTCACTTCATTGATCTGTATCGCCTGCATGTCCTACGAATTATATTTAATGTAACAAATTTGACTTTACCCAAATTAAGTGCTAATATGTCCATCTCGAAAGCGGTATTGACACCGGAGTGGAAGTATTTGATGTAAATGCATGCTTGGCTTCAGTCTATTTATTCACTGATTACGGTAATCAAATCCGCTGTTATACAGATTTGTAGTTTTGACAATTGTGCCGAAAATTTGCACCAAGAAATTGGAAAGTGTAAATATTGGCAACTGTTTCTTAATTCGAGAGAAAACTGTGAAATTTTTGGATGGATTCGATGGTATTTTCAATTATAGGATTAGCTAAACGTTTATAAGTCAACAAAAATAATCAAAATAATAATTTCAAACATGTAAGATAATTTCGGATTTTGTAGTAACATCTACTACTTCAACATGCGATATTTTCCTGAAAACGTTGGCCATAAACAATTGTCAGTAGATTGACGTCAAATTTTTCAATATAGATCGTTTTCGCCACTTGTCGGCGGTTCATGAGAAATTTTTGACAATGTCACATACAACTAGAAAGAAACTCGATTTTGAAATAGTTATTTGTTTATCAATGGAACTAAATAGAAAATTCCAACATGAGGGTAGCTGTCTTGTTCATACGAGAGAGTGAAACGAGGGCCGCGAATCGACAGAGTTTAAATTTTTTATTTTGTTCTATAGGTATAAACAACAGTTCTCATATGTGCAAGTTGTGACAAACCGTTTTTCTCCACGTAACAAATACATCAATTTCTTACACAATTTTTCAAAACGAAAGCAAAGGTGACAGTTCGGGGAAAATATTTGTTCTAGTTTAATTAGGGGAGGAATAAGACATTTTTCCCACGAGCTGTCAACAAAAACCCATTTTTAATGGCATTATGAGTGAAGAAAGTGAAGTTAATCACACCGCACATTTGAAAAAGCTTTTTCCTGATAAAATCTAGTCTACCGTTTTCCATTTCAGTTCAGAATTTTCATACCTACATGACGAACACAAATCCAATGAGTCGTCATTTCTTTTATTTTATATCATAAGAGAGACGACAGTTGATTTTCTAAAACTTAGAGATTATTGATAAATAAGCTAAAATGTTGCTATATTATTGTCATGTTAATGAATGAATGACGATTTTATGCTACGACAAATTCGATTTATAGAGCTTACGTACTGTAATATTTACGCTTTATAATTGGAGAAACAAGAAAAGATAGTTATATCATGCGAAAAAAAAAACAAACGAAAAATTAGTTAAATGCTTATAAACGGCAAGACTCGACACACAACAATTAAAGCTGGTACTACTTTTATAGAAAGTATTGCTTAGTGTAAGATAGCAAGTCTTGTACCTTTTTTGTTTTACTTATTTTCATTATTTAAGGAGACCACTAGCCTTAGCACAATGTTAATTTTTGTTGACGTGTCTGCAGCAGATGACTATAACCTTTTCTAATAGTTGGTATCTTCCAAATCTCATATGGGGGTGTTGTTACTTGTTAATAAATTATTAAATAAACATGCCGGCCTCTTCTAAATTTATAAATCTCATTTCTTAAAAAGGTTCTCACCCATTGAGGGGAGAGGGCTTGGATTCTAATGTAAGAAAATTCAATTTACTTTGTTTCTGTGGGTGTGTATGGGAGTAATCTGAAAAAGAAAAACTGACGAAATTTATGGATATTTCTGACAATAAATTTTGAGACATATTCAAAAGATGCCAACACTTTAAACGAATACCACCTATATCACAAAAAAAGATTGTTTCGTTCATTCAAACTATCCTTACTCTAATTCGGTTATTGGAAAGCTTAAGCGGATTAAAATAAATCCACAGAAACACCTATTTAAAAAAATCATTATAACATACATCGGCGCCTGAATAAAGAATATTAAAAATATTATACAAAAGAAAAATCAATTTTATGCAACCCAGCATCATAATGTAAAAAATTTAGATGCCTCTGCTCATAGCATTGAACCAAACAGATTTTTTTAACGGATATTTTGCCTCTAACATTATCTGCCACAAAATAAGCAACATTTTTTGAACTGCCACAAAATTTAATGAACGCCTCTAAAGTGACAAAATTTTTAAATTTTTAGTTCACTTTAAAATGTAGACAAGTAGGTCATTTCAATCAGATTTATATAGAAATTCGCACAAATAATTGTCAAATATTATTCTTTAATGAAAATTTCGCAATAAACAATCAAATGAAACATTTAATTATCGAAACCAAAATACTGTCAACAACTGAAGCATGTGTGTTCAAAATATAGTACACCGGCAACTCTCATCTTTTATAATGACAACATAGTAGGGTTGTATAAGCAGGCCTTTCTTGTAAAATTTGTTCTTCTGCTTGGTTGCAGATGCTATGCTCAGCTGCATAAATGGTTGCATGAATATTGGTGAATAGTTATTTATTCAACTAGTTGCGAAATGAGGTTGTTTTCATCACTAGATGTGATATAACCACATCGTGTGACAAAAACCCACCATTTCGCAACGTTTCGAAAGCTTCGACAGCTGCGAAAAGTGAACTTTTGAAATGCAAACTTACCACAAATTGTTTTACAACGAAATTCGCAAATTGTTCAATTACTTTAATCATTGAAGCCCGGATTTTCAAGTAATCATTCACGCTTTTGGTGATTTTTTTTCAAGTAAGTATACTTTAGTGAATCTGTACACACAATTCGGTTCCATAGAAGTGATAAGTTGGTACACCTGTGGCGAGATAGAAGGAGCATGTGAATGACTTTTCCTAACTTTTCCTAACTAGTGTTGAAATATCGCGACTTCATCGTTTATTTTCCACGTCGTTTAGGAAAAACGTTCTTCCTAACTTATGCTAAAATGCTTTTTTAGCGAATTTGATTCCAGCACTCGTCTTCGGCTCGAGCAGGAAACCTCTTATTCGCTAACAAAGCATTTTAGCATGCGTTAGGAAAATAACTATTATTAGGCTGACGATGAGTTACACATCTAAAAAAGCCTAATATAGTTCTTTGCACTCGATGGCATAAATAGCCATTTTGTTAGATGTCACATGCTGGTTGTTTGGCTAATTTGAACTATATGTTCAACATGATAGTGGAATTAGCAACAAATAAACAAAAATTTGAAATGTTGCAGTAATTAAGCAACAGATCATTATAATCAATGTATTTTGTCAATTTCAACGTTAAAAATAGTGTTTTTAAAATCGAAATTCAATTCGACCTGTTCAGTGGTGCCTTGCATGGAATATTGATAGATTTCTCTGACATGTGTTGGATGAAACCGGTACGAGCGACTAGAGTTAGATCTATAGTCAGGCTGTGTAGTTCTACCACCTTTCCCAAGCATAGACTTGTCAAAAAAGTTCGAGAGAAATCAGTCACGAAAAACCCATTTTTTTTTATTTTTAAAATAGATTCTGTATGGACCATTCTGGGCCAGGCATTTAAAAATAAAATCAAAGTTAAAATACGACGCACCAAATACACATGTTTATGGCATTAAGGTAAGCTATACCATGCATTCTCTTTATCTCCCTAATTGACGTGCTAATTAATTTTGTAACAATCAATCAGTGAAATGATGATCCGCTTACCATTTTCGGTTTCGGTTTTATAAGCTCACTTTTAGCTGAAATCTGAATGCGTAATCGGAAAACCAATTTGCACATATTATTTTGTAGAAATCCAAATATTTTAAAATTGAAATTTTAAAATTCGACTGTCATTAACATAATGCAATCGATACCAAATTATTCCATTGCTACGCATTTTTATACACAAGAAATGTCCGATTTGGATGACTTTTCATTTGGGATTTTTTTATTACTGCCTGAAGCATGACAACACATTTTCCTATTAATATTTATTTGAACTGTTTGATGGCGCGTATGCAGAGTATAATGTAAGAGCAATGAGCTCTTGGGTAAAACCTAAATAAATTAAGAACTGTGTACAGTCACAAGCAGTTCTATTTCAGCATGAATTTGCTTCAGCTGTTTTTCAGCTGATCCTCACTTGAAATCAAAACTGTATATACTTCTTAAAGTCGATTTTGAACCGTGAAACCATGATGGCACATTTTTGGCCAATGTGTAGGCCAAAAATTGACATAGGACATTTGATTGGCTAATTTAGGAGAAACGAACTTTGCCAAAAAAAAGTTTTCCTTGCGATGCTTGCAGTCCGTGGGTGACTGTTTCTATTACTTTACGGATTGTAAATTTAGCTTTCGTGCGATGTGCTCTTTTCTTCTAATGGCAGATTGAATGCGTTTAACTGTGAATCAAATCATTTCACAAGGCCTGACTCCGAGTATCGCGACTTAGTGAATGGTTGCTCTTAAACAAAATCGTTGAAGACAGTATGTCGATATTTACGGTGTTTCAACAATAAAGAAGAATTATTGTTATTGTTATTAATTTGTGAGAGAAATTCGTTATTATAACCATGTCACCCACACACTTATTAGGTTATCAGTAAGTAAACAGATTTTAAAAATCAAATTAACTTTAACTAATGTTAATCGTTTTTGTGTGGTTTCACGATTATGGTCATTATTATGAATAAGATTCTAATCGAACATTGATAGATACTTCGAATTTATAGTTAGCGAGAGGGAAACAACTGACAGAGAAAGAATTCACAATTGAATCATTTTTGATTCTCCAGCTATTACGCGATTTGGGAATTTTTCGATGTCATGTTTCTGCAACAGTTATTGAATTAACGTGTAGTGAATTTTCTTTTTATTTATGAAAAAAAAAATTAAAATCGCTCTAATGGAAAACTTGGGTCTAGTGCTGAAAAAATCAACAATACAATACTTGTAACACAACATACTATTACCGAGTGGCCCACTTACAGTAAGCCGACCCGAAAAGAATCAAGTAATGTAACAACAGCACATCACTAAAAAAATGGCATAATTATCGAATCTGGTACATTGTTCGTTCTCAACATTTTTAGGCGGTCGAAACGATTTAATTATGCTGAACACACAAGAGAATTTAATGTTCGGATTGGTTTCGATTTCTCAATTTATCAAACATGGGGTAAACAGTTGGTTGTATGGAAAATCTTCACTATGATCGAAACGTTTTAGTAATGAAGACCGATTTCTAATCTCTCGTGTAAGTTCTATAGTAAGAATTTGAAGAAGTTTGGGACTTAAAGTCACTTTATGACCTTTGAGAACTGTAAGGTCCGCAAATCCGTAAGTATTTTGTGGGTTCTCAAAAAGCAAAGACTCAGAATTCCAAAATCTTATTTTTTCCGTCTATCCCTGTCTATTACTTACGTTGGAATCAACATCGAGTAGTTCGACTAGTGCTTTCACCATTCTAGCTCATGATTCAGTCAACTGGTTTCAAAACTTTTTTCCGTTTTTCATTTGATTTATATTGACAACACTTTTCAAATTTTTGTTTGAGCAACTGTTCGTGAGTCTATTCGGTTCATTCTTCCGTATATGCGAAAAACTTTGAACTCAGCCTTTCTCATCTTCGAGCTTAAAGCGAATTTCATGCAAATTTTGACTCTAATTCCAAATTCTAACTCAAAATTCCGATTATCTTTCAGTAAAAAAAAAAACGGTTCAGCTGCACCTTTGCTCAAATTATGTTCTTCCTAAAACAAAACAAGCCAAAGCCACTTTGAATGAACGAATGCGGCTGAATATGTTTAATGCTCAAATCATGTTAATTATTACTTTCGCGATGTTATTTTAAAAATTGAATCACTTTTTATCAATTAAATTTAATTCAAACGATACCAACAAAAGCTGTAGACCGAAAATCTAGGAAAGAAAGGGCACATGCCACCAAAAAAAATTGAAAAACAAAATAGTAAATGCTGCAGCGTTTTTAAGTAACTTCACATTGTCGTACTAGACGCTAGACGTGCTAGACACTTATATGTGATACGTGGATGTATTTGCCGGAATCATCATCCGGAATTTTACTTAGTATTTACCTGACCTCATTTATCTGAGTCTGCAAAATTCAGGAATATATTTTTTGCAAAATGAACGCACGTCATATTTTTGGGAAACAATACGGTGTTTTGAAAGATAAAAAAAGTTGATTTTAGGAAATGAGGATAGATTGAGATATGTATGCGTCTTTTATAATAAAAAATGTCTAACATTTAGTGACATTTAGTATGGCAGCAATGTCACATCTAAATCCAATAAACTGGTAACGGACTCTATCTCTATATCTCTAGAGAAATGACCTATTCAATTGTGGAAATAGTCTTTATGGCCGTAATTGTGTGAGATTGCAAAGTTTCTGGCCATCTTACAAATGTTGTCCGATTCGTTTAGTCACACAAACGAGCAAGTCAGTCACTAGTCAACCAAGACTATAGGATTCCTTTGTGGGGTTTGTGTTACATGAAAAAACCAATTCTTTTTAGTAGGCCAAAATTTTTTGCAATCAATTTTGATATTTAAAAAAATTAGTTCACCTCACTTTCATTTAAGTTCATTTTAATTCGGAAAAATAAAATGGCCTCGAAAATATTGAAACCGTAAGTGCGTTCTTAATTTGATTTGATTCCGCAACTACGAAAAACGTAGATTTAGCTAATAATTCAAATTTGTTTATTATTTGCAGTCGCATTATTAAAAATTTAAAAAATTGTTGTTATGTATTGAGTCAAACATGGTCATCAGCCCTAAAGTATCATGACCAGTTTAAAGGGCGAAAGCTCCAACCAAAATGTTATTGGACTTTACATGGTCTGTGGCTATGCGATAAAGACGACCTAGACCTAAAATTTGAAGTTGAAAATTGGTTTGAAAACGATGGGACATTTGAATATCCAACTAATAGACATGTTCTAGCAGACTTACAAGCAATTGCGCCTGATATACATCCAGGTTAGCTCAATGTACGCGGTAAAATTGAGTCTAGTTTTATCAACTTTCTGTTATCAGACACTTGGCAGAAAATATTACATAAACGAATGTACAACAAACACGGCAAGGTTATTGTCCAGTGCAATTCAGAACTTGGTCCCACACAGCCTACATCAACAATCACTACGTCAGAAGCGTATTTTAAGAAAGCAGTAGAATCGGCTTTTCAATATAATATTGGTAAATACATCAAAAGCACCTGCCTTGGATGTAAACTCGATTTAAACGCAGTGAGTGAACATATCGATGATAAGCTCGGTTACACACCGTACATTCAAAAATGAATAGTTAAGTCTGTATTTCTTGAAATATGTAAACCATAATTGTGTATTCGTAGGCAAGTATTTACTTAGCGGCGTAGTATAAGAATGCGTGGTCGAGCTCGTTATCGTGCAGAATTACAGATCTTTGGTCGTCTATTCGAAGCTTGATTTTTGGTAGATTAATTTTTGTCGTTATACGTTTTTTTATCCCCTACCGCAGCTTACTAAGCTATGAAGAAATACGCCATTCGTTGTAAAAAATGTCTTGAAAATATTTCCCACTTTACATTGTCGAATAATTTATCGTTTTTTTCAACAAATCAATCGTTTTCCAATCACAGTCGACTAATCGTTACCGACATTTTCTGGCTTGAAGAATCTAGACTTTCAGTTTTGGCTGTGTTTTGGCAAAGAAACTAAATAAAATCAGAAATTGTGTTTAATTTTCAGACATTTCCTTATTTCTAAAAAATTTAAGAAACGTAAAAATGAATTTCGCATAATTTTGTTTGCTATGGGCTAATCAAGCTGCTAGTAGATTGCTTGCAAATGTGTTGTTTTGACGAGTACGAGTATTTTCCGGAATCTGCGCCAAAATAACAACCTTCTAATAATTATTCAAGAGGCTATTATCATTGATCATACTGTATCAAAAATTTCGTATTTCATTTTGCTGACACTTTTTTTACGAAATGTTGTTTGACATCGATATTATCTACTATTAAATCGATAGCCAACTATCAACTTGACAGCCAACTATGAACTTGGCAGCCAACTATCAACTTGACAGCCAACTATCAACTTGACAGCCAACTATCAACTTGACAGCCAACTATCAACTTGACAGCCAACTATTAACTTGACAGCCAACTATTAACTTGATGCATCATCTTGTTGACCCTGACACATGCAACACATAATAACCTCTTCCCAGTTGAAAGTAAGTATCTAACTGTTAACATTTCCAAGAAAATTTAGTTAAACCAAAAAATCCAAGATGGCACTTAACGGCCATCTTGTTGGTCACTCTGGCACACATCTAACGTATGCCAACCAAATCCCTAACACCCATTAACAAACATTAGCTCAATATGAAAAACCACTCATCACATTTAATTTCAATCAAGTAGTCTTGCAAAGTCTTGCAAATAAAATTTTCAAATGAAATATCAAAAATCCTCTTTTTTTAAAATAGCTTCCAGATCCTTAGTCAGACATAGCCCATCTTCGAACTTAACCTAAGGAATTTAATTCCCCGTCGATTAAAAAAAAGATTTTGGCAATCGGTTGGGAACTACTCAAGTTATAGGGGTAACAAGAAAAATTTGTTACAGACATTTTCATTTATTTAAGGTTTTTCATAACACATTTCATACATTTTCAATCACAGTGTTAGTGAACTTGTTTTGCTACAGACAATTTTTTAATTGATTTTCTGTCGTAAGACCCTGACTTACAGTCAAGGGAATTATAAAAGTTGGATGGATGGAATATGGATTGGATCTGTGATCTGGAAATAATTGTTAAATGAATTTTTACATATAATACTTGGTCCTACACCTGAGTAATTTTTTACCTTAAAAACAGTTTATTGTCAAATATTCACAGCCTAAGGAAAATAATTTTTTTTCTTCATTAGTTTAGTAATTCCTTTTGTATATGAGACTACATTACGTAGAGGTCTTCTCTTGTTTCAGCCATTACTGTCGATAACAAATGAATGTCCTTTCTGTTTCAGAAATAAATGCACTAGGTACACATACCAAACCCTCTGATGCACTCTGGCTGGATGCCTCCTTCAATAATCTAACGCATGACACAATTATAGAGGCTAAACTTAAATGAAATAAAGTTCTAACGTGCTCCTAACGTGCTACTACCGTTAGTTTTATTCGTTCCACACTCCACATCTCAAAGTGAGATCTTTCTTTAATTCATTTTTACATTCTTTCGCTGTTTGTAACTCATGAGAAAATTATTTTACTTGCCCTTGTCCTCAACGTGTTCAAGACAGGTTTACAATAACTGTCGCATGAAAATAAGTTCATTTCGAACTGGGTACGGTTTCCGACCCGTTGGAACTTGGAACCTAAGGCGCCTCGGAAAAGCGACGAACACATTATATCAAAGCCCAATCAACTTGTCATAATCGTCCAACTAAAACAGAACCAACGACAAAATAATTGTTTGATCTAGGTACGTTGATAAAATTCAATTTGTTCGATTTCTTTCACGAAATTAATGTATGAAAGTACAGAGAATCGTTAGTACAAATTGTGATTTAAAAAAAGTCCATGGCTCCTCACACATTTACGATGTATTAGATCATGAAGTGGCCTTATGTTCTCTTTACTTACTCGAAATGGGAATTGTAATTTTTTTAAACTATCGACATGTGGGGCTTCAAAAGTTATGCTTCCCGCCCAAAAACCTAATAGAGCACTCGGTACGAAACTAAGGGATATACTAAGGGATTGTGAAATGGTAAAAGTCTCTCTCCCCTACATTTCTTCGCGATAAGACTGATTATATGTTCGGCATTTTTCATAAATAACAACAGCTAGATGGATCGGACTCGGACGCTGACACATAGGAGTCTGGAATACTCGCCTTATTGAGCTATGTTAACTAACGTACACAATTTGAATTTAATCAGGTCTATCGGTCTATCCTCTACGTCGGAGTTGTTGATAAAACGATTTTACGTCACATTGTTAGAACATTTTTTTAACAGCTATATCGGACAAAAATTTTACACTCGCAGAGAGGCATTGTTCGGAAATCAAATGAACGTAATAATTAAATTGATGGAAGTGATCTTTGATCCAATGTTTTCCTCGAAATGTTAAGTTTAAATGTCATTTTAGAATAAATTGGGGAAATAAGTGATAATAGCTAAAGAGGTTATTCACTTTTAATTGATTTAAGTATATACATTTTCAGAAGATTGATTAAACGAAATTCACTTTGGCATCGAGAGTAAAGTGAGTTGCATGTGCCTGTTGGTGGGTTGAAAAAAGAGCCAAAGAATCTAGTCAGATAAAATTCCTCCTCACTTTTGATCACTTTGCGAGCTGTTAACTTCTGGGACACTTGATATGTTCATCAAAAAAATCTCATTCTACAAAAACACAAACTTTTCATCGAGTTAAAATGTTCATAAATCCCTCCTGATTATGGAAAACTTACTGATCTTTTAGATTCTTGTGACATATTTTAGCAATATTTACAGATAAATCTAGATTATAGCTAAGCAAACCTCGCTCGGATTGTGCATTAATAATGATTGGCTGAATGTCAGTGGCTTAAAGATTTACAGTGTCAATAGCGTCAGTAGATCCTAAACGAACCGATTCGCAGAGAGCTTTAGTTTTTGCAGGGATTCAAGCAATTTTGGAACGCACAGGGGTTGGAAGTAAGAATGGAAGGCTACCAGACAGACTGATTCATATACATTAGAAAGTTGGCAAATGCTTGCTATGGGATGCATCCACGAATCAGTTGCTAAATTATATGTAAAATCATAGCACGAACATTTATTATTTTTCCAAAGTCCACTTCATTGTCAAAAAGTCTCCAAATTTACAAACATTAATGCGTGAACGATTGCACGTATTGTGTGTTTTTATTCAAACCAAGAAATTATGACTCCTGTCTATATGAAAGAAATGCAAAGCATATTTTGATTGCATAGGTCTTCGAATATTTCTTGTGTTCATGCTAGGAGCAGAGCTGTCGTCAAGCGCACTCTAATGCATATTGGTTCGGTTGCAATCATATCAGAAGAATCTAATTTTTATCAATGATCCATAATAATTCTTCATTTCTGTAAGTTTCGAACTTTAGGATCTTGGGGAGACCCATGCAATCAAAGTAATTTATTTGTAAGAAAATCTCAAAATGCACAAACACGAACGAAAAGCGAGAACAGAGGTGTAAGTCGACCAAAGTCCAAAGTAAGGGCTTGTTACTGGTAATTTGAATTACCACCTAATTTACCGTTGAAATCACCGAAATTAACTAATTTACTGAAAAAATTAGCAAAAAGTAGGTTCGGTAAATTTGTCTGTAAATTAGGTAATCCTGGTAACTTCATCTGTAAATTAGGTAAATTCGGTAATTCAAATTACCAGTAATAGGGCCTGTACCAAAGTGGTAATTTAGGGTCCGTTCTCGGAACATTGCCGTCGACTATAGCCAGAAAAGTTAGATTTTCTTGTAAAAAAGACTTAGTGTCCCAGGAGTTGACAGTTCTTTAAATTTGTTAAATGAAATAAAGAAACCTTCGTTTGCGTTCAGCAAATTCTTTAAATTTGTTAAATGAAATGGAGAAATTGTTGAAAAACGAAACTAACTGATCATTAAACTGATTGTCGGGCTGTATTCACACAGTGTTAACCTACAGCAAGTGAAAGAAAAATGATACAAATACAAGAAAACAAGGCATCAGAACAGTCGGAGCGTTTGCAAAGTGCCCTTCTTAACACTTTGCTGGTTACTGTGACTTGTCGACTGTACGCACCCTAAAAATCAGTGAAGGAGTCGAGGAATACCTCCAAATAAATTTCTAAAAAATCAAAAATTAAATTTTATTTGGAGGTAACCCTCGACTCCTTTACTACTTTCCAGGGTGTCTAAAGTTCCAGCGTGCGCAATATTCTGCAATGTGTTAATATCAGATTGAAACAGTTGAAAATCGAAACAATACGCAAAAAATATAAAAAATATATTTACCTTTTGATTTAACAAACAGATTTTTTTTATAAAAGACTTTCTACCATTGTTATTATTACCTTTAGGTCAGCCATAATTTATAACGAACCAACATAAAAATTGGTTTTGTCACTAAAAAGCATAATTATTATCGTAATATATTCATATATTTATATACGATTGCTACTTAGAGTCTCGAATTTTCTATTAATTAGCCCAGGTAGTTCTTCTATAAATGTGTGTGTGTGTGTTTGTGTGTTGAACAAAAATCCAAAAGAAAATAAACAAAAACAGTACAATATCCTGAAGCTTAACTAATTTAATTACTGGCAAATCATCAAAAATTATTACACAAATTAATGCTAATTTCTCAATCACGTCAATTACGTATATTTAATGTTTTACCAAAAAAAAAAACAAGAGTTTACAAAAGAATTAAATTTTTTTTTATTATTTTAATTAAAATTGTTTTTTTTTTGTTGTTTGTGTGTGTTTTCACATAAATTTTCGTTAGCAAATAATTTTCAAATTTCTTATGTTTAATTTCTATGTTAATTGTAACCTTGCCATGTGGATATTCGATGATTTGGTTTTTTTGATCTCTCTCTGTTTTGTTGCTTTCGCATTTTTGTCTATTACGATTAGGTTACTTAATAAATTAGTTGGTTTGTTGTTGTTGTTGTTATAGGTCGCGTTTCTAGAAGATTTGCATGTAAAACTGACTCTTGATTTTGCCAAGCAAAAAAGCTTTCATTTCCATCGTTTCTTTTTTTGTAAAATAATTGAGATTCGAACTAAACATTATTTACATAGTTTTGAAAAAAAGGTCAAATTTTCACCTGAATTTAGTAAATCCAGACGATAACCGACATTGAATATATTTCCCGAATATGACTTTAAGAATGACATCGAAAACCGTTTGTTTCAACGTTCAACGTACTTCGGTCGGTGCGTTTTAATAATGTATGAGTTAAGTTACGTGGAACCTGAGTTGACCGGAGAGCACCCAAAATCAGAAAAATCCAGATCTAGTGAAACCGGAATCTAAAATTTGTCGAAATGATCAACGACACTCCTTAAATTTCAAAATAAATTGAAAAGTTGCATTGCCCATTTCAACAAATTGAAGCAGGTCTATTTAAAGAAATCGAAAAAATTCTTAAAATTTTTTTTAATTTTCGCGGAAAATTTCCCAATTCTCTCAAAGAATTTCTCAAAAGTATCTCAATCTCTGAATTGAGGATTTCATTTTCATCCGGCAGTTCAGCCTCAAATGGTTACAAACAGCTTCATTAACAAGCCTGAAAGGTTGATCTGATACATTTTTTCAGGTTGGCCGGCTCAATGATTTTGAGGTTTCGTATTATTTGTGGTCATACTGAACTTCACCTGACTCGTTCTGAACGTTACTAAAATCATTTATTTAACTTGAAGACATTTGTACCGATCAGTTGTCTGATAATCAATAAAATTCACATCGCACGCCAACTGAACTTTTCATCACTAGTTATGTAAATGATTTCTGTATGTTAATCCAGTGCCATATTTGATGAAATTAACGATTTTCGATCCCAAAAATCTAACAAGTTCGAAAAGTTTAACCTGCTCTTAGCAGAACGATGTGCTCACCTATACTAGCAGCTAAAATAAAATTCATAAAACTGCATCCAAATTTTTGTTTATTAAGTGATGTTGCCGTGGTGTTGCCTTTGGGATGCGGCTACAAGAACGTCCACAATATCGAAATCAAAAATTTGGAAGCAGGTAATTTGCAGTAATTGAATTTTGTTGATTGATTGAAATTTATGCCGAAATTTAAACGTCTAAAGGAGCTGCTTTCTCTTTGAAAGAATTTTTTTTCTTCTCTTTTTTTCGAAAACAAAATAAATTAATTTAAAATTAAATTAAAAATAATAAAAAAATCTAGGAATATGACGATAAAGTAATTTCAATAAAAAAGAAAGAAAGAAATTTTTCATTTATCTTTGTCTGTACATTCATCCGGTGGTGGAACTTCGCTCAAATGATGGCCGAATGTAATCGGGTGGGTATTGTCACCTATAAATTAATTCAAAAATTCATAATCCACACACTCTCATTATATACATCATCTGACCAATCAGTCCCAGTACTTACCATGCTTTCGAATCGTATTTTTGATCAATTCTTCCGATGGTTTCTTCAAATCATACGCCCAGCCAATCTTAGCAAATTGTTCAATCCAAAATGTTGTCACATTGAAATAGTGTCCCAATTCGGCCGCCTTGTAGTCCCATGGAAACACATGATGGTAGTTGTGCCATCCTTCACCCATAGCAACAATCGATACGTACAAATTCTGAACAGGATTGATTCGCCTGTAAAAGGACAGAAAATGAAAATGTCTCCTTTCTTCGCCCAAAGTTCAGAATCATACTTATCGTATGGCCGAGTACCCCACATATGAGCTGCACTGTTTACCAACCAGGTGAAGTTCAAATTGAAAACATAACGCAATACACATTGCGAATAGAACGACCAGAAAAATGATTCACCCCAGAAGTACATCGGCACCACCGTCGGGATGATGAAACAGAGAAGCAATTTCAACGGAATGAAGTATCTGCAAAGTTATTTCGATCAGAAATTCTGCTTTTTCCTTAACTTGTATGGGGTCACTGTACTGTACAGCTACTATTCCGGACAACTATTGTTGTTCCATTGACAAACGGTTGTTTACGAATCAAAAAACAATAGGTGTGTAATGACACATGTTCGGAAACTGGTACACTGCCCCTTATATCTCAACAGAAAGAAAAATTTACTTTTGATGGAATTGTACAACGGGATCGTTCAAAATGTCGGACATATCCAGCATACGTCCTTTTCGCACTACTTCCGGATGCTTGTTCATCATCAACCAGCCGACGTGTGCGAAAAAGAAGCCACGATTTGAATCGTGCGGATCAGCAGCAGTTTCGGAGAACTTATGATGTACCCGATGATCTCGTACCCAATCGTACAGTGTATTTTGTCCAGATAGCGAGAAGCATAACATCAGAATGACACGTAGCGGAGTTGTTGCGCTGTAAGCTCTGTGGCTCCATAGTCTGTGTGCGCCACCAGTAACACCGAATCCGCCGAGGCCACCACACAGAAAGCCTGCAAAATTGTACAATGAAAAATGTTATTAGTAAAGTGAAGATGCTTTTGCAATTGAGAGGATTTCTACTGTATTTTAGTAAAGCATTGGCATTGGCATTATATTGCAAAAAAAACATTGCGACAGTCGCAAATGGCTTAATGCCATTTGAAGAATAAAACGAAAGAAATATTTACGATTCATGGTCGATCGATAATAAAGTATTTCATTTCCAATTTTAATGAGCCGTTTTTATTAGAAAATTTATTTTTTCAATCTGCGAAATTTCGGGCAAAATTTATCTGAGTTATTCAGATGTTTGTGTCCATCGACTTCAGTCCAAATTACGTCACTGCATCTATTTTCAAATTAAATTTCGGTCTCATTTTTGAAGTCAAGGTTCAATGAATAACTTTTTTTTGGCAGAAATTAGCAACTCATTCTGAATTTGTTGTTTACATAATAACAAGTGGAGAAAACAACAAAATGCTGGCGAATTAATTTTCTGTTTCTCTATACGAATCAACCACAAACTCAAGTAGCGTTGCAGGATTTGTTTCGTTCAATATACCACTTGCATCTGTTCAAAGGAATCATTACGATTGTTTACAAATTGAGTTTTTTACTCAACAATTTTCCAGTCCTCGTGAAGTAGTCATTAGTTATATGTTAACTGAGGGGGCGTGTGCAGCACGGTTTCAGTAAAGATATGGTTTATTCAGCAGCAATTTACGTAGCAACCATTCTTTAAACAACAATTTCCTCGACATTGAGGCTCAAGATTTACAATGTTCTTCAACTCAGCAGTTACACCGAAGCCATATCTCTTTATTGTGGACTGTGGATACCGACAACGATGACAAAATTAAGCGACGATCTCTTATAAACCAAAATGTGCATTTGAATAAATGAAGTAAAAGATCTTCTGTCAGTCTGTTGATAAATAGATCAAAAGAAGTAACAGATTTGGTCTTGTTACACAGGTAAGGTCGTACATTTTTCGTAGCAAACACATAAAAGTACAATGTAAGCTTTGTTACGAGCAATCTTTCTTACAAAAATCATAGAATCAACCTTGGAACCAATCTACTCACCGTTTCCAATTCAAGTAAGTCGAATTTCAATGCGATTACACCAAGATGTTAGTAAAGGATATTCCGGTCGTCAATTCCGTGAAAAAAAAACTTCTTGCAATGCATACACTACACACATTCTCTACCCTGCACTCTGATATATTACATAGGGCGCGGTGTTAAGTTCAACGGAACTGGTTTTTAATTGCAGTGAAAGTAAATATCGTAAATCACCGGGTTTCGATTACAATGTTGGGTTGGCGTTTAGTAAATGCGGATGCACTTAAAACTTTGCGACAAACGATACATTAACTCAATTTACAATTGTTCCATTGCATATTTGCAAGTTGTAGCCACTTCAAAATGAAATGTTAAATATTCCAACCACAAATTATTAATGCAATGGCGAAAGGTTTAATTTATTTGTGAATTTGAATAATTTGCAGGTAAAAGGGAATTAAGGTGAAATGAAATATATTTAACATTGCATACCATAGATAGCATGTATACTAACAACTCACATCAATCGTTCATTCGTTTATGACTTTATATACCGATCTATTATCACTCTCATAATTAAAACATTTTTTTGTGGATAGATTTTGTTATGTAACAAAATGAGTATTACGTGTGTGCTGCTATAGTTTAGAGCGTAATAAAATCTTTTGTACACACAAAATGGACAAACAAAGACCAAACATTAGTTTTCGAATCCAAGAAAAAACAAATATCACAACTTTTGGGCGAAAGTGTTACTCGAAAACCAGTTTTCGGTTATGTCTTGCTCAAGTGTGAAAAATGTCGGTTTAATTTCTGGGGCCATACCGAAATGCTATTAGAAATCTTAACATACAACCAGCTTGAAATGTGCGTTTAAATCAAAATTATTTTCTTTCCATTAGATTTTGGGTACACCGCGTGTATGCCATCGGAACCGTTTGCATGATTAACATTATCATTGCTAACAAGGTTTGGCGTTTCTTTTTTATCGTCGTTTTCTTCAAATATACACCTCAAATCTCTACAACACTGTTGTGAAACAACGTACCAACAACGTTTATGCAACACATTTTGCTTCTAAAAATCACATGGTCCAGAGAAACGGTTTATTTGTCTTTCAATATTTGTTGATAGATTTGCGAGTACTCAACGGATCGTCATCAACCGTACGAATCTTATATTGGCTTTCTGTGCAATATTATATCCGTGTGTTCTTTCTTGAAGGTTTTTTTTTTATCAAATGTG
Source organism: Bradysia coprophila (assembly GCF_014529535.1). Taxonomy (NCBI): domain Eukaryota; kingdom Metazoa; phylum Arthropoda; class Insecta; order Diptera; family Sciaridae; genus Bradysia; species Bradysia coprophila. The sequence continues at coordinate 6,298,549 of NW_023503302.1, forward strand.
TCAGTCATTAAGTTGCTAATATTTACCGTCCTAATAAACAGCTTATAACATTAGGAACGATAGAAACTAAAAGAACTGTAGGAACTATATAAGTATATGAACATTATAATAGCGTCCATCGTGTGCGTAGCGGCATCACGGTTTATAAGAGAGTTGTCTTTTTTGATAGACTTGTTAATAGACGAATGTGATTCGTTTTATTTGTTCATCATATTTCTGTCTGAACATCAAATTGCATAACTTAATTATAAGAACTTTGTTAACGTTCAAGCTATAAAGTTTCCATTTTGTGAATAATGGACATTGAATTGTTAATTTTATTGATATCAACTGGTTAAATGATCACATCAAACCAGAAATAGACCTTAAGTCATTGAATTAGTTCTATTGATTCATCAATGGCCGAAACACACATCGATTGATGACAATGGCCATTCAATAACCTGAACTCATCTAAATTTGGTGACATTGATATACGCACAAAATCGAACAGACGAGAACTGGAAGGAAGAAATTAAAAAATGAAACAAACAAAACGAAAAAGTGCTTCTCCAACTACCCACTGTACCATTTAGTATGCTATCAATTCATTCGGTTTACACAACGGCACACGGTGACGAATTCCACAGATAAATTAGAACTATCGAACCTTCTATTCGTCAATTCTTTACTAAACCAAGAAAGTATTGATGCTATGTTCAGAAACATGGAATGATGTAAAGTAACACATTAGAATCTCTGTTTGAGTGCGATTTATGTAAGGTTAAAGGTATAAAGTATGTATGAAGAATGACGAAAGACATCATCTACGAAATACATGCCACAAAAGGATGTTCTTTGAAATAGTAAAATTTCAATGAACTTTTGACGATTCTTATGTTTTGTGAATTGAAAAATTGGACGAATTTCTGAAGACCAAAACTTTACTTAAAAAAAATCAAAAACATTTGGCCTTGAAAATACTTTTTACATTTTAATAATTAATCTCGTATCTATAAATCCCATCCTCGATGGGGGGTGAGCACTCCATACAAAATTTTGACGCCTCGTCTGATGACAGTCCGAGGAGAAAATGTATACTTTCTTCTCTCTTATTTTGACAGAAGAGAAAATATAAATTTTATCTTATCTTGTTTTGGCAGGGAAGAAAATATATATCTTCGCCCCGAACTGTCTCCTTTGTTTTGTTTTAATAAATGGTGTTAAAAATTGATGAACTTGCTTGATGGAGAAAAGCGGTTAATCACACCTCGCACGTCGTATGAAAACGCTCAAAACGAAACATCGCTCAAAAAAGTAGGAAATTCCTACAAGTGCAAATTTTTGAGGCCAGAGGGGAGCGAGAGTCGTAAATCGCTCGAGTAAAGAAATACCTATTTTTCAATTTGGCACAACGTATTGGATAAAAAACCACTTGTTTGAGAAAACAACTGTTCGTTCATCAAGAAAACAAGAGATAAGGGAGAAAGGGCCAAAAATATTAAAAACGGGAACATGATGTATGGATGTTTACTTGTAATATTTCACAGAAGCTGGAATTATTTAGAGAATTCGTAAAAATGTCACAAAAATAAATGCATTTTGTCCATTATAAATTTCTTAGTGGTAAGTTATTCAAAGTATCGTCAAAGAAATAGCAACTTTGATTCAGTTAAATCAACCCGGGAGGGAAACTACGGGAGCAAATACTGGGACAGGTGTTTGATGGCCAAAAGAAGGAAATAGTACGACAATGGAAGTAGGTGAGATTGAGTTTGATCGAGTAGGTTCCCCCTCGAATAAACCTCCGCGAACCGACAAACGAAATGAAAAGTTAAGATAACTTAGTATAATTTCTCATCCAACCAATTCAAAGACCGAATTATAAACCTGAGTTTTAAAATTTAATAATAATTATAAGGCGATCTATAATGATGAAATGAATTTTTTTTATTGGTCGTAACCGGTTCGACAACATGATTCGGGATTCCCTTAATGAAATTTATTGGTACATTTTTTTCGTGTCCTATCTAAAAAACATTAATTTCCATTTTGGATTGAATGTAAAAATAAAGGCGGGCGAAAAAGTGGGTATTTCCGTTGTTATTGCAGATTTTTTTCGTAACTCATTTCTGTTGCAAAAATTACGCAGATTGATCCGGATTAAATATTGCAATGTCATCTCGTTCGTCATTCCAATCGACTGAAATGAGTTTTTTTTCGCTCTTCATTTACATTGATCAAAAAACCAATCTTCTAATATTTTTTTTATCTAATCGATTTTCGAATTATTTTAATAACTCAAATAAATTAGCACTCCCCACACCAAATCAAATAGCATTATGGGAACTATTTACCTCAAAGAGTGTTTGGAAAAAATTATCATAGACTTTTGGGAGTATTTACTTTTGGTGTCAAAGATTTAAAATTTATGAGATCACATTCCGTGCTTTAAATCACAACGATGAATGAAGATTTATATATGGCTCGTTGTAACGCAAATAAACCGCAAGACTTCAGACAATGTGGTACTAGACGTGTACGAGTTGTTGTTGTGTCCCAAACCAAAAATGACAAAAGTGTGACCGTGCCACCAATCGAATGTAATAAAATATCAATAAAAATTTAACAACTCGCCAAAATTGTCATGTGGAGAAAACTATTAATCACTTGCTCGCGTATCAACAGATAAAAAAAACAATTATGGGATGCATGATATATGAGAAGAGGAGATTTACATAAAATTTTAATTGATGTGACAATGTAGGATGGTTGATATCAACCAACTAAATCCATCTCTTTGTTATTAGGTGTTCAAGTATTGTTGATTAACATGACATCACAACACATTTCGAATTAATAATCTTTCAGAAACTGTTATCGACAAAGACGACAAAAATGAAAGATGAGCTCTTGCGCATAGTGAAACTAATGAAGTAACAGATTTTGTATCAAACCCTAGACGCTGCATTAAACAAAAGAAGTAGCAGATGTGACGACTGTAACTGCCTTTCACACAGCGACGTAAGTGTCGAATTTTCTTTGTTCTAAATGCATTTTTTGAAAGAGAACGAAAGAAATTCCATACGCACGTCGCTGTTCTATGGTAAAGTGTAAGTAGTCAGTGTTTGAATAGGTTTAGTCTATTATAACACACGGACATTTGGTCATTTTCCTAGGCCGTACAGATTTAATAGGTGCAATAGTACTTTTCCTAACACTAGGAACAACGTTTTGTTTGTAGTGTGCCGGAAATGAGCGACGAAGTCGCGATATTTTAACACGAGACAAACAAAACTCTTTGTTTGAGGCTCAAAATAGTTTTAGAACAAAACCTGTAATATAAAAGGGGCCTCGTGATTATTTTGGGAAGTGCGCCAAAGATCTGGTGAAAGCAGTGCACAACACGTTGCATATTTTTGATAACGCTCTCTTCAAAAGGTTACTCTATGAAATAAACACATCGGTGGAATCAATGGAAGTTTCGAGAATTACCAAAACAAAAAAAAAACATAAATTGCGGAAAGATAAAACAAATTTGATCGCAGATGTGTTTACTCACTGAATTCTTTTCCTTCTTTTGAATAAATTTTGTTTATAGAACGATTTATCTGAGCTCTCGGGGTAGCTTCCTAAATATCCATTCCTTGAAATGGATACACTTAAACAAAAGGATTGTTTTATTCGAAAAAGGCAAAAATATCGGAGTAATTAAAAGTGAAAAACAAAAGGTGCAATGGGTGCCGACACCACCAAAACTTTTCCACTCAAAATTCTTCCATTCCATTGATTACCTATGCTATTATGTTAGTAAGTTATGCTGCTATCAAACGCAAAATTTTCCCACCCATTTCTCACCATTCTAAAGTTAATTTTAAAAATAAATTCGAAACCTTGTTCGCAGAGCGACAACGTCCATTTTAAAATTAGATTTTGTTGAATTAAACAATTAACGTTAACAATATTTCTTCTATATGATTGCATTCTAAAAGTAGAATTTATTGCCGAAAGAAGATAAACTAAACTGTTATCATTAAAAAGATTTTTTTTTTCTTGAGGAACTACAGTGGTCACTTTAAGACCATGAACCAATGATCTAATAAAAGACACATCATAGTTCATAACAATAGACTCATTAGTACGCACGTACACACACTCATTAAGTATATATAACATACAATAACCAGCAATATATCACGCGGGTAAGATGATTGGTTGCCTCCGAACCAGAAACCATTCATTCGGCAATAATTTTTGATTCATAAATTTTAACAAATTCCAACTTGACGATACATCGTCACGGCGAAAATATTTCCACTTGTATGTCATTTCTTGGTATTATCAGTAATTAGAAAAATATATTTACGTTTATACAAGGTGATCGACGAGGCGTATAAAATGTTTATTACAATATTGAATAAATTATATCGACAATGTTCTCAGCCGGACACTGATGGTTTATTGTTTAGAAAACGGTCGGATTTTTTTTATTATCGCAAATATTTGAAAATTGACACGTTGCCATTAAAAACTTTTTGGAAAACAAATATTTGAGAAGAATTTTTGTGTTTAAAAATCAATTTAAATTTGAATTGAATTCAGTGCAATTCATAAAAGATATGAAATAAGGAAGGTACATACGCACGTTGTGCACGTCATAAGAGCAACGAAAAAAAATGTTTGACTCATAAATAACAATAAAAATGACTTGAAAGAAGTAACCAAGAATGAGAAGAAGAGAAAAATTTCGAGAAAAAAAAATTTAATGAAGAAATAATCTAACGGATTTGCCAAAGAGATTTACCAAAGAGAATTAAAACTTATCGAAGACGGTTCACGCGTCATCATCAAAGCAAATAAAAATTATTTAAATTAATAAAAAATCGAAGAAATAAAAGCAAAATAGAAACAAAACAAAAGATGTGACTTACCCCAGATGTATGTCAGTATATTCGTTGGTATATATCTCCAATGTAGAAACGAATACACAAACATGGTATGAATGACAACAATTCCAATGATATTATCCCACTTCAGTTTAGCATTCACTTTAATAAATCCAAAATATGTGTATCCTTCACTGCTGTCCTTTCTATCAGCCACTTCACCATTTCCAACTTTATTTTCATTATTATCACAAATTTTACTATCACCTATACTATCGTCCACATCGTCTCTATCCCGTATACAAATCTTATTGGGACTACTATTATCACTATTGGTCGCATCCACTATTCCATTGGTCATTGACTGGTCCATATAATCTTTCATTGTTGGTTTCACGTTGTTGTTTATATTGTCATACACTAATTGTGTAGTGGTTGTCACATGACCCATATTGATTGACGGATGATCAACTGTATTAGCGGTGCTCCTATTTTGATGTAAATAGAAAAACAATTTGACTTCGCTTAGACGCTCTTTCTTACACGATCAAACAAAATTCACTGTCTAATCCACAATAAGTTCATCTTTCGAAAATAAGTTTCGAGTCGTGCCTTCGAAACAATTTAAATCGAAAATGGTTGCTGGGTAGGGATAAATAGACAAAAATTTAATTTGGAGCCGAATATTAAACTTGATTTGCTTTTTTTCTGTTCGTTATGTCGAATTTACCGAAACCTATTAGATCAACGTCGTGTTGGTTTGTACATTTGAAATTAATGATCGCAAATTTGAAACTAAAGTTTGAAAATTTTTGTTAGTCTCTTATATACGTTCGGTATCTCCCTCCACACGAAAAAAAAATTTATGAACAAATTTACAGAAGAAGCTACGAGAGAAAAAGCGCTTAAGTTATGATCGGTCAAATATACACAGGTAATAATACGATAGGTCGTCGATGTAAGCATCGCAATTTGGATTTTTTTATCTTAAATTATAATAAGTTTTATTATAACCTGATGTACCTGATGCAGGTGCTAAAAAAGTCTTATGTCTTCGAATTATGTTCATTAGATGAATTTCAATTTGAAATTTCTGTTTGTTATTTTTTGCTGTAATTACCCAGCCAGAAATAAATTTTATCAATGAAAAAAATGTCCAGGCCACTGGTCGATTATTATCATTGGGTTTTTTGTATAACATTTATAGCACTAGACAACAAATTAAAAATGTTTTGTGATGTTCGGACTGAGTGTCATGAGTATGAAATTCAAATTGGTTACATCACAGGTTACCAATGTAGCTAACAAGGTCGGTGCAGTTATGTGCTCAAAATACATGGGACTACATCGCTCATTGTTAGATAAATTCCAATATTAATGATAGATCTATAAAAGCCCTGACTTCTCGAAAATAGGCTCTGCACTGATGTGTGTTCATACCTGTTTGCTTTCCTTCGATATTACACTAAGAGGTTTTCGGGAAACCACAGGATATGATTATGAACTCAAAGTACACCCGACTGACTTACTTTCATCTACAATCATCCGATCCCATTACATTTTCCTATTCTTTTTCCTACCACTGCATCCAGCGGACCAACAGAGCTGTGTTCCATACTCCGAACAAAACAGTTGTTGCAAGTGATTTGTGAATTTGTTGTTTTCACATCACGCTAAGACTAACGCATAAAGTAAAATAAGAGTCGGCTGGTTAATAATTGCAATTAACGTGACGAAAAACACATCAATCACTTCACCTTCAAATTATTATTTTTTACCTTTAGTCACAAGGAAAACATTTCTCTGATCAATTCGTATTTATAGCTGGGAGAGACGATATTCAAAACAAATAAAAAGAATTACTCAACTACAGTACTACACCTTCTTTGTGTTTTGTCTCAAAACTAGTCACGATGATAATGAGAACTTCATTGATTTTATTAAATTTTTATCGAAACAACACCAACAACAAGTTCAGAGGTCGATGATGTAATGGGTTTGTCAAGCGATTTGACTTTTAATTGATCTGCATCCGAAGTTAATTTGCAATTCAAAACCACTTTACAAGAATGTGAGACATTGGTCGTGGACATTATAATGCAGTAATAAGTATTATGTTTTATAGACGTAGGATTCGGAGATGAATTCGTTTTGAATAAATTATTTCCTTGCTATCAGAATTGTTAAGCGAATAAAATGCTGGAAACTCTGAAAAAGAATAGTTTCTCCAGGAAATGTTCCTAAGCAATGACAGATTTTTGTGATGGATTGGCTTAAGAACTCATGATGATTTTGTGCTTGAATGTATAATGTAATAGAATGTAAAAGCATAATCAACGGTGCGTGGTGAGGTATTTCATCGCTGTACGCATAGGAAACATTAAAATTTCGGAATCTAGTTTTACTCCTAAGTTATTTGTATAAATATAGTACTGTCCTACTAGGATATTTGCTGTGACGTGACATGTCACCGACGAAGGCGAATTCTATATTCCATAAGTCGGAACTACAAATTTCCCATCAAAATAGTACAAAACTTAGCTTGACCTTGACAGAAAAAATCGTTTGACAGGATTTTAAAATTTTACTGTTGTGTGAATAGCTTTTCAATCGTTTTGCTGAATGGACAGTACAAATAATATAAACTCCGACGAACACCGTCTTAGGTAAGTGTCTTTCTCATCTATGTCAAAAGTATTCGGGGACCGTTTTAACATCAAAACTTTATAACAACCAGACTTAAAAGATCTAATAAAACTTTCGCGATTGCCTCATGTTCTTAACAAAGTTCTTTTTTATTTCTCATCGAAACGAGCCACTAAATATTTGCATTGCTTATTAGTTTATTGTCGAAGATAGACAGACTCAGATAAATGTTTTTAAAAAAAAAATCAAAAAATAAAAATAAAATAAATTCGACGGCATCGAATGTTTGTTTGGGTGTGTTACAATGTTGCAATAATGTTAAGAGAATATTGTTGTTTCATTTTAGGAACAGATTTTTTCATCTTTAGAAGAAATTATAGCAAAAATTTTCCGTCCAATTGCGATCGAAAGACTTTTCGTCTTCGACTTGTAAAAACGTGACGGTCAATTTTCAGTTGAACGCTCTCAATTGTGTACTTAACAGATCTGTTTTTTGTACACATTTAAGTAATGAAAAAGTCAATAGCCAATTTTCTGATTTTTTTTTTACAAATAATCACAAGGCTAGTGAAAACAGAAAATTTATTCCAAATCACTAACCAAATTTGCTCAAATTAACTGTGAAAAATATAATGTTAAATAGACTGATCGCCATTACTTGCCATGGGATAGGTGTCACCTGGCATGGAGATGAATAGCCTAGGAAATTAACAACAAAGAAATCCACTCGATTATTCAATGTATAATCTCAGCAGACAACAAATATTATTTTAACAACAATATTATTGCTCCGAGTTATACAACACAATCAAACATAATAAAGAATTTACACTTGGAACATCCGAAAATGTGAACATTACAGGCGGGAAATGATTACAAAATCTTTAGCTTACGTGTTACATTTTAAATCAAGGGCTTTCCTCATAAAGCAATCAATGAAAATTAGCTCATAACACCAAACATTGCCAATGTTATTGAAACAAAACAAAAAAATTAAAAAATATTTTTAACGCAGTTTTAGCGACTGGGCGTTTTTTTTGCAACGTATGTACATTCCAGTACCACAAAATTATTTTGAGATTTTTTTAAACAATAAAAGTTGGCTGAATTTCAAAACCAAACGGGTTCGCAGGGAGACCCTCCCAATACGGGCATGCTGCCTGACTTATACCCAGTATGATACTGTAAAACTTAATTATGATAATTGACTCGTCACTGAGACGAGTTTTATTTTAGGGATTGTCCATAAATTACGAACTGGTTTTTGATAGGGGACGATAAGAGCCAGGTTAAAATGATCGTATAATTTTAGCACTAGAAAATCTAAAAAAAATCGTTGATCTTAGAAATCTTTTCCTTTGACACAAAATTGAGGCATCGTAACAGTAAGGGTAAAAGTATGAGAGCGCCTCGACCACCTTTTGCTAATTCAATCAATTCATTTTTTTTCACAAACGTTATCCACATTTTCCTACCTACATGTGACAAGCCACATTAGCAAATTATAAGAAGAAAATTTTAATTTATTTAACTGCGTTTCGAAAAGTTTTCCCGATTATTTCTGTTTTGAACTATCAAAAAGCTTCTATTAACATCACCAGCCTATTTGAGGCAGATCGAAATCAATGAATTTTTATTTTTCTTATAATTCGCTAATATGACATGGTATACTTAAAGTTTTACTAACTACATAGAATTTAGAACCGTTCTCATGTAGACTATACATTGTAGAGATGCATCTCAAGAAAAATTGAATTTGCAATGTTGGAAATTATAATTGCTTTTCTATATTCCCTGCTGAATTAATCTTATTCGACAAAGAAAATGTATTCGACCACAAGTGTTTTTGTAATTTCAAAAATGCTTCATTGCGAATCTACCACCTACATTCGGAAGCCAATGGAACCCAAGTACTCTGAAAGTGAAGTGCGTTTTATGTATCATCAACCCAAATACTCACAGAACAGTATAAGTCTGTTTTTTGGAACCAACTCTCTATATGCTGCTATTGGTCAAACTGAACCAAGCGAAAAGCCTAACGTTGATAACATTATCATTGATAACATTGTCCCATCAAAGATCAAAATAATTTATCGAATCGCGATCTCATGAACAACGACATTGGCTTCAAGAATGTAAATAAAGCATCGACAAAAACAGTTGATTTTGGTTACGGAAATGCTTTTTAGATTTTACCATAATCTCTTGAGATGCTAACTCGAGAAAATGTTTGGAGATGAGTTTGTCGTAGCTTTCTTTAAATATTATATCGACACTTTTGCTAATTTATGTGTGCATGAGTGGAAAATGTATGTAAAATACAAAATTAATAAGCATCCAATGAACTTGGAACATCTAACAACTACGGCCCATCTTTTTGCAACCCTGAAGACTTTTTTTAAATTGTTTTTTGGCTAAGTATACAGTCAATCGTTGTTTTTAGCCTCTATGTCATCTTACTCTGGCTGGTGAAAGACAATTTTGCATTTTCAGTAGCCGATAAAATTCTAAAAACCAGCATTTCGTACAAGTCTAAAAATGATTGACGACGCATAAAAGTCAATCGAAATTTTAAAAATAATTTCTATTTTTGAAAACGGTCACCGCATTATATTTTAAACAAATAAATATTTATTTTTCGAAGCAACTGTACACTGTACAATATTCATTATATATTTTCACCTGAACATGATGTGGTATAAATCAGTCGCTTATCAGGTGACCAATTTAAATCACATTAAGAAAATAAAATCGACAAACGCACTACGTGATATAAATATTGTTCGCCAATGATCCGAATGGCATGTCTTTTCGACTTGCTGTGTGTTTACTTATTAGGGGTCAAATAAAATTTTAATTTAAGAAACTTGTTGGATGACGAAGACAACATTCGATCGACGTCAACAAAGTTATTTTATTTTCAAATATTTCGTGTTGGCCATGGGGGCTGTTCACATATTACGTCACGCTATTTTACGGAATTTTTGATACCCCCTCCACCTCGTCACGTAAAAAGGGTTAAATTTGATCCAAATTTGTTAGAGCTGTCACGTTTTGATGTACCCCCCTTCCAGCGTGACGTAATATGTGAACAGTCCCATGAGTGTGTCTCGTATTACAATTTTGTTACCTTGCTGTACGTATGTATATAATCTATCGCAGAACAAATTTTTTTTTGGTAAAACCACAATATGAACGTTTACTGCAAATGATATAGAACCGAAATTCGATCGAATCGAAGAAAAAACAAGGTCACTTACAAATTCTGTTTAGCCAACAAGTCGAATTTAAAAGTGGAGTAAAAATATGATTAGGTAACATCAAAATAAAACAAAACAAAGCAAAAAAAATTGAAATTAAGTTCTTTCCTGATATTAAAATTGGATTGTGTAATTTTTGTATGTCTACGATATGTATGCAATGAATGTCAATTGGTTTGGATTTTTTTTTTATTTTGTAAATAAATTTTCATTTTGTCAAAACAAGGATGACTCGAAATTTCTACGCGTGTTGAACCAATTCGAATTTTTATTGGTAAACCATTCACTGGATGTTAAATGTTGAAAATTGAGTTTGGTAGTAACACTGAAATCGTTACTGGAAGTAATTTGCAGCTATAGTTTTGTCGATGGGCATTTATTTTAATAATAAATCTAACTATCAATAAACGTTCACATAAATTTAGATATTACTGGGACGACGCGAATTGATAAAATCACTGGAAACTGAATAACATATTACGATTATCGTAAATGAGGGACTTCAGACACTGATTCATAGGGAAATCTGTGTGAACACTAAATCTATTACTACATTTATTTAACATAATTTTCATTGTCTGATTAAAAATCTTTTACTTCATTAGTTTGAACAGACATTTTGCTGTTAAACTCTAATTCAAATTCAGACTCTTGCCAAAGCACCTTACCAGTATAGCAATACTATCGATGCAATAGAATATTTTGTGTTAAAATGAAATACTACTCTAGTTGATACCATTTATACCAATCAATAAAGGGACTGAGGCGATATAATGTAAGTTTATCTGATGTTGCTGATGTTCGGTTGTCTTGGAATATTTACCTCTACCACTTAGTTGTTTGTCACTCAAATGGTGCATTAAAATCCGAACACAAATAGTTAAAACGCTAGGACGTCTTAAGTAGGCAACAACAACCAACATAATTAGGTTCCAAACAAATATTTTTTTAATTTTTCTTCGGTGCAAAACATTATTATAAGATACTTTGCTTCGTATAATATGCCAAAAAAATGTTTAATTTTTTTTATAGAACACTTTGAACACGCAAAAAATCATGAAAATTCGAATCGGAATACACTCCGGAGTGTATTTCGTTTCGTCAATTCGTTTTTTTCGTTATTTTTTGGGTTTTCAAAATGGCTTATAAAAAAAAGTAAACATTTTTTTGGCATATAATACGAAGCAAAGTATCTTATAATAATGTTCTGCATCGATGAAAAATAAAAAAAAAATTTGTTTGGAACCTAGTTGTAAAACAAGAGTTATTTATTGGAAATTTTACTAACGACTCCCGATTTGTGCATAAGTATTTGAAGATCATTTAGAAATCTTTTGTGACCGTAGGCATTTCTTTTTATTGATTGAAAGTTAATACAGACGTAGTCAGCACTATATTCCCTTCAGTGATTTGATAGAATATGTTGAAACAAACCATCTTCAATAAATCTATTCTCCTGCCGGGTTAGAGTGCGCGTTCCTTTATTATAATGCGAATAAAAGTATTCCAACACTGAAGGAATTTCATGGAAATCTTATTCGGTACAGTTAAAAAGGGACCAAGGGTCAAGTCTTTTCTTATCAGATTAATCTCTGTGTTTTGTCTTGATACAGATCATCTTCAAGGTCGTTTGAAATGTCATCCACGTTAAAAATAATGTCATTTGAACGAAATATTTTGAACCGACGCTTATTGCTCGTTCTTTTTTTTACACAGGATTTTAAATTTAGTATTCAAATGGCAGCTCTTCTTTGACACAAAAGTTTGAGTTAAATGAAACACAACGAAATTAATCTGAGGTTACGTTTAAAAGTACCGTAATTTGAAGATGATCTATAGGTATTTTAAATTCACCAACTGACGAGTTCTAAGAAGTCATCTGGAAATTTTGTTATGAAACGGAAATTTTTAGTTTTTCTGTTCTTCAAATTTTTTTCGGACTGTGACCGACATATATCTGAGACAACGAAAAAATAATAATTTCGGGATTTTTCAATACATACTCAATTGTACTGAATGACTGTTTAATTATTATATAAATTTGAAGATAATGGAGCCATGCATAGCACTGCCACTAGCATTAACAGAGACAATATTCGGATGCTGACTAAATCACAGTAGGCTTTATGCTTCTTTTGTAAAGATGACTTGTTTTCGCTATAAGCTTCCCATTTTGTCGCTTGTTAATTCATTGTTAATGCTAGGTGCAATGCTATGATAAAATGAAAGATTTGCAATAGAATAAAATGTGGCGAAGTGCACTCTTTTGGATAATTTAAATGGAAGGGTAAATGACACCTTAATGTCGAGTAATTACGAATTAAATGTGGATTAACGAAGTAAATGTCAATGGAAAAATGTGGGTAAATAACTAGTAAATAAGGGTAAATCAGGTACCTACTGTCACTCGATTTCGGGCAGTGCAGTAGTCGGTTTTTTTAGTAAAATATTTATTAAGGTTTGATTGTCGGTGATTATTACCACGGTGGAATTAGATGAAGCACTGGCGTATTTCAACCAACAAAAAAAGATAGAGAGAGATAGAGAGTAACAAAAGACGAATATGGACGTGAATAAGAGTTTACATTAATTGAGATAGAGAAATCAGTCAAATTTTACCTACAATTTGTTAAGATGGAACAAAAAAACCCAGATTAATTACAATAATATTCTGCTTCTGCGTTTTATGAAGGATTTTTTGTTTCTTTAATTGGTTATTACCATTTTTTATCTAAGTTTCAAATACCTCGTTCAAAACTCACTTATAATTTGCGATGAATAAATTATTTGATTCAGACGGGATTGGAACGAGTATAAGATTTTGTACATCAAGAAGACGAACGAAAAAAACGACACTAGGCAAATAACAACATCTGATAAAAGGTGCGGACTCGGACTGTATGTTTGATCAAAGCACGTTAATAGAAATTTAGCTATTCAACAATGAACGTAATTATTCCTACATTAGCAAACAATCTTAAAAATAAAATTTCAAACATTTACCTTAGACTTGTGGTATCCATGACTGGTGTTGGTACACTTAATATGAATTTTATGAATTTTATAAATTTCAGTAAATGAACAAGACAAAAAAACCCAAAATATAATTTTACAGATTTTTCAAATGATGTGTAACAATAATTACAAAACTGGTTCCGACGACACAGCCTAATGTGGTCGAATGTTTCACTTGAAAAAATTACTAATTATTACAATTCATAAACACAACACAATTTTCGTTCTAAGGCAAAATCATAATAAAATTTCTTCTTTTCGTGTTAAATGTTTTAACATATCCACAGTCTTTTGAAGTCCGTATCCAATGTGCAACTAAAATAGAATTCATAAAAAGAGAACCAATGTGTTGTACACCTATATGTTTCGGCGACAATTTATGGGTCAGCAAAAAAATGCTATAGTTAACGTATTGAATAATGTTATGGATGTTTTTTTTAAAATAAAATTTATGTTATTGTTTAAAAACCGAACCACCAAAGAAAATAATTCATTTTTATTGAGTTTAAAAACACTGTACACTCTCTGTTTCACTACAACGTAAACGCTTTGAATGATAACAAATGAATTTTTGAGTAGGTTCAATGCGTTTTGAAAAGCTTTTGGCACAAAGATAACTTTGAAAATTTAACATTTGAAGTTTTCCCTCATTGTCAAATTTAAATTAAAATATTTTAAGAAGGAAAAGTTGGTAAAAAAGAATGAAAAAATGAAGAAAGTCATTACATAGCGTTTCGATGCAGAGAAAAAGGATCATTGTCCTCTGGTTGGTTCGAGAATGTAAAAGAAAAAAAAAACGGAAAAAACTTCCAGAAATAAGAGGAATCACAGTGAAAAACCAGTTTATTGTCAAGATTTTTACAGTTTTTACAAAAATAATCGGTACGTTGTGCAGTTAATCAATGTCAAGATGTTTAATGAACTGTATTTTCGGTCTATATAATTTGCATAGACAAAAACAGTGATTTGCAAGCTGAGACCTAATATAGTTATTTACGCAAAAAAAATTGCCAAATAAGCTTGATTTTATCATGAAATTGTCAAACGAGACGAAGCATTTATCCATGGGGGTGTTTGTTGTTACTTATGCCATTTAATTAAAGTGTCATTTGAATTTAAAGCAGTCTCATATGAGAAATACAGTAAAATTAGCCAATACAGAAAGTTAGTAAATTTTCCGATTAATCTCCGCTCAAGTTCATTTTTGGCTTAAAAAAACGTTTTTCAATGCGGATTTATAAAATGTTAGTGGAAAAACAGCTCAATCATCACTACTCTAATTCAAAGTGAGCCAAGGATTTTGTCATAGAATCCCAACCCAATGAAATATGGTCTGTGGACATTTTTAATTGAGACTGTTATGAAACAGTATGTAGAACAAGTCTCCTATCTGATGTGAGCCCTTTCATAAGTATTTTTCAGGCGTTACAGAGCCTTTAATTTAAGTTCAACTCGCATAAGACATCCGAGAAGCCTCAATGAGAAAATAATGGCATATCGTATAGTGTCACACACTCACACTCCCACACAAAGTTCAATGTCACAAAATTTTCATTTCATACGAAGACAGATTTGTACTTTGTTGCCAGAATGTCGTGCCACAACAAAAAACCACATTGTTACATTGACTTCAGAGCAGAGACTAAGTTATAAAATGATACGTTCGATATGACGAACACAATGTTCACAAAGCAAAATCTTTTCGGGACAGAACTTATTCTTTGAAAAAAATTTATCATCACACGAAATGGAATATTAAAAAATAAAAAAAAGTTTATTTCTTTATTCGTTTTTTAAATTATCGATGCAAAATAAACGCATAAACCAAGTCACAGAAAGTGAATTTTAGCGAATACTAACAGAAGAATGCGGAATTTTTAAATAAACAAAATTTTTATTTTATTTTGTAAATTTAAGCTTTCTAACTACAGCGAATATGATACGATTTATTGGACTAAATTCAGTTACTAAAATTAGTTGTAATAAAAATGTCACTTCAACCCCACCAAACATAGGTGAAGATAAAAAAAATGATTTAATTAAGCTAATTACAAGATTCAATTTAAAAACAAAATTATGAGATTATTGCCAAGGACTTCCACTAAAAAATGGTCACATTTGTTGAATCAATCACACATGAGTGATCGTAGTGACAACCAAGGTAAAGATAATGTGGAGGTAATGTCATTTATAACAGAATCAGATGTGCGGTGGCACGAAAATTCGATACAAATGCCATCTCCTCCTTTCGTTAAAAACAAATGATTTGATAGAAAGTCGGGCAATCTGTTGTCATACAGCAAAATAGTAAGACTTACCAAAAAAGTACCAAAAAGTGTGAGAGACAAAATTGAATTTTTAAAATTTTTGCTTTGTTTACTTGACAGCTTGCTCTCTCACGGAGTACTTTTTGTTGAATCGAAATCATACTTAAATCATTCAGTGAACGACATCTCAAATGTCTGACTGTCAAATTTTTCTGAGAATTTTATTGTGTCATTGCAAATTCACAATGACATTCTCTGAAAAAAATGACAGTGAGACATTTGAGATCAGCTGTTGCTGATTCTGCACAAGCTTTACATTTGATAATTGTATATAGAAATTTCTAAATGATTTTAGGAAGAATTTTTATTTATTGGTGGGATGCGGTTATATTTGGATCTCCAATTGACGACGTGAACCAAAGTATTAAATAGTATCCAAAATTTTCGAATCTTTCGAAAGCCTAACGGTTTAATCCAGGATTTTTCTCTGTGCAGTAAAACGAAGAATTCATAAAAATTGCTGACTATTTTTAACACCAACTTATCGTTATTGATTTTTGCATTGATTCGACCTAATTGAATTATTGACAGAGCGGTAACGATTTCTTAAAAAAAAAGTGCGAACAAATTTACGATTAACCCAATCCATCAACACATTCGGTGTTATTCAACGATTTTCTCTTCAACCAAGTTTTCTTACCACAAAGTGTTTTCAACCGCAAGCCCAAACACAACAATATTCAGTTTTACAAACTCTTATGAATGACGTGATGATGATGATGATGATGGAATTTGCATTGTCATGTTTCGAAAAGTATTATGCGCATGTAAGATGTGTGTTGTCGATGCGGTTCATTATTTGGTTTGTTAATAATTACATATTACAGAGTAATGGGTCAATATTTGGTTCTGAGGTTTTACATAAAAATGAATCTCTGTGTGTTACTCGGCTCAACGTTTAATTAACTCGGTTTAATTGACTTCGCACAAATTATTAACCTTTTTACAACTTTTTTTTATATAACGATTCTTTTGCGAAGGGAAATGAGGTGGTTGATAAATTGCAAATCATAACTCAAATTACAGGCCAGTTTAATTTATTTCATTAATTCAACTCACGAGACGATGCAAATATTGAAACTCCGAACAGCGCAAGTCTTGTAACCTTTCCTAATTCTGTCAGACGTTAACATTGAAAAAAATAATCTTTTCGGCATTACTTATGGAGCTTAAACAAAGGTATGGCTGTCATTAAGAGCACTTCTCTTGCAGTTTACCAAGTCATCTGTTATCGATAGGGACTTCAAAGGTAATTAACATGTTGACACTAATGAACTAACAGTTTCGACAATAATATTGGTCTGTGAAAGATTAGCGAGCTTAAAGAATATTTAACGAAAGATTCCTCTTAAAATTGGATAATATGCCAAAAATTGGTCTATGTTTTCTAAAAAAATTGAAACTTTTTGACAAATTGCTTTGCTCATGTTGCTTTTGTTGTTTCAATTGTTATCTAGTTATTTAAATACAGAATCTGCTACTTCATTTGTTAAATTCATTTTTTGCAATACCTGGTCCGATCTTTTGAAAGTTTTTCAATACTTACAATATAATGAGGATGTTTTCTGGAAGAGAATACAAGAGTCGTAATTTCAATTTCACATATGTCAGAAGTGGATATAGTATGGAAAATATCAAATGATCCTTGCTACAACGGTGTCTGATAATGTTATAACTTCTAGCAAACAAAATACCCTTGACAGTCTTTGTAGCTTGTTCAAATTTTTAATTGCTTTATCATTTCAAACATCGCACACCTTTGCTGGTCTTTTTTTTAATTTCTTTCTTAATGATTATGCAACTTGAATGGATAACACGAGTTTAAAATGAGGAAATTTCCTTCTCAAATGATATCCAAATAAGTCTTATTGAGCCGTATTGACATCCGAATCGATTTAATAACTAAAAATTGTTATTGTTATTGTAAAAAGATTTCTACACAAAAAGCAATAGTTAATTAGCTATACATATTGAGTAGAGTATGCAAATCCATTTTTCGATTTACATTTTTATGTTGAATTTCCACAAAAATTTTAACAATAAATTACCACCGAAGTAACAGAACTCAACTGGATATGGTCGTACCGAAAACACTCATTTGCATGTAAATCGTATAATATTGGACATGTAGTATACCAATCGAATGTTGTCGAAAATGTATTTTAAATATAACTGAGAAAAAGTGAGTTGACCAATCGAAATTTGATGCTGGAGATGAAAATGATTCTGGTGAGTGATTTTATGGTCTTAAGTAGTTGGACAACAATTTATAAATGAATCGCTTTGTGCGTCACGTTAAAAGTATCAATAAATGAGAATTTTAAACTATGCCCAAGATTTTTTCTGCTAATTATCTTCAATATTTGAAGATTTCTAAACCAAAAAATTTCTGTATCTTAGAGTCGACCTTCGATTACAAAAATTTGTGAAATACATGCGATCGATTGTGTATCATATAAATATGTCCCAAAAAGGACAGACGTTAATTGAAGCTTCGAATTTATGTTATTGTTATTAGATTTCTATTTTTTTTTTCGTTTCATCTTCACGTAATCCAAAATAAATTAAGAATGAGAAAAAAAATCAAAATTTTTGGTCAAAATCATCATCTCTATGTAAGACGGGACTTTTCCAAAACCGACGCTTATCATTATTGAGCATAGGCGTTTAATTGTTCGATGAAATGTGCAAACACAATTTTTGTAAATTTAATTTATGATAATGGGAACTGTTTATTTTCGTTTCGTTTCTTAATCAAATTCATAATTACCTTGGAAATTTTACTTTTAATAATGCACTCTAGTGGTAAGTCCAAGCCAAATTAAGCATTTTGATTCAATGAAGGTGGCTGATTATGATGATCGTGCCAATAAATAATTCGATCCGAAAATTCAAAATTGTTTCCAATCAATTTCATGAACATTGTTGCTGTGTTTGGTATAATCAAAGCTATAACATTTGAATCTAAATGTACTTCTGACAAAACTGAAGCTTTTCGATAAAAAAAAAAGTTTTCGTTTTGGTGCATAACAACACCAAAACTTTAAGCAATCTTTCACCTAATGAAAAACCTGTGTAGGATAGTGGTTTCGAAATTTAATTAATATTTTAAGGTGCGAGAAGTACATAAATACTCTCCGAAATGTTAGAGCAGTCTTTTTGTCGATTCATCGGAGTCTTTAAGTTTTAGTTCCTTAAGGCTAAGCTGCGATTAGGAAAATATGGGAAAATGTTTTCACAAAAATAGGCACTGGTTCGCATACAATTTGTGTGTGATCAGTGGTAAATCAGCTAACCCAAACGAAGACACTGTCATTAACTGTAATTGTTTTGGCTCACATGTTTCTACTACTGCTGTTAAAAAAATTCTAGAGAGATGAAATATTGTTAATTCCAATGGCCTCACTGTCTGAAATTGTGTGCCACCAATTACATATTTTTGAAGTATTTTCTCTTGATAGTTACCTTTTTATATGGCAATTCTTTTTCCTCAAAAGGTGTGACCCCAATTGCCCCTCAACTTAATTCAAAGTCATAATTCCGAAGAGTTCAGAAAATATATGGAAATATTATGTACTAAATGTTAGGTACTTGAAAGACGACTTGTGACTTTACCTTACGTAAGACTAATTAAAGTCGATTTTAATTTGTACTACAAATTTTGTAGCCTATGTTTTGCAGTAGTTAAAAAAATATATCCGAACAACTGTAAGTAATGTGGTGGGCAGTTCAACCTATTAAGAAAAAACCATAATTAAATCTATTACTTCACTTGTTTGATAGTGTGGTGTTATCTAGTGTTTGGTACAGAATCTCTTTAACTTTAATTATAATATATATACAAGAGAAAACTTCGCATGATTAACCGATTATTTACATCATTGTTTTCAATAGTATATGAGCAAACCATTTTTAAATGGTACAATACATGCAGCACATTATTTTGATACTGATTTTTCGCAATTCCGGATCATAATCATCACCTTTCCATGCATCCATTTAATGTCGTTTTGAAGGTATTTATTTCACTGTATTCTCGGACACAGTGAAATACGACCTTTTTTTGCGCACGCAATGAAATTAGAACTTTTTTGCGCCTGAAGACTAAAATTCGACGGATTTCGACAAGCAAACTATGATCGAAAAGTTCAATGTTTCTGTACTTCTCAGTAAGGTTTTTGCGGCAAAGAAAGTTCGAAGGCGCTATCTCTGGCCTAAAATGAATTTTCATATATATTTTTCTGGTCGCGATCGAGCGTGCATGCTTTGCTGTTGCAATGACTGTAGAGTGATTTCTTTGTTAATGTTGTTGTGGTTTCGTCTCATTTCAGTTTTCAAGCGCAAAAATCGTCGTTTGTGACTCCTTAATAAAAGTGAACTTTTCGGTACACCTTACGACTATACCGAAAAATTCAACTTTTCATCACTCGTAACAAAATGTACTATTTTTCGCACCCTACAGATTACTGAAAAAAAAAGATTACGTCTGACACGTATAAAGTGTGGTAAGGAAGTTATACACCAGACACATATGCGTACTTACACACGAGACGTATTTCCATACATAGTCATTGTATAATATACGATGGCTAAGGTAAGAAACATGCCACTCGTATTTTATACAAGACGTTAGCACACATACGTGTCTGGTGTATAACTTCCTTACCACACTTTATACGTGTCAAACGTAATCTTTTTTTCTCAGTGTAAGACTAAATTTTTATAAATAAAAATCTTGCATTGACCAGAATTCAAACCCTCGACACCAAAACTTTTCTGAATACAAAGCAGCGACTGTAGCCATTCGGCTGACTGATTGCTTAGTTATGCACCGATGCTTTGCTGAAAAGCATACATTTGGGCGTTTTTTTGAATGCTGAATTTTAGTTTACTTTTAAAATGATATCTTTCCACCAGAATCCTTTTTCAAACATATAGAACAGCAATATCGATCACGGATGTGTTAGCGTTCAACAGAACATAGATATTGTTGTAGTTGCAGCAGTTTTAGTGTGCTGAATGGCCACAGATTTTGTGCGAATCGTACGGACGCCAAGTTTTCTTATTGTAGTCTGGAGTAAACGGAACAATTTTCAGTACTTCATCTTTGCGCTTTGTTTTCTGATGAAATAACTTCACTCTGGTAAATAGCCTTGTAATGTCATAACAGGAAATTGTTTTGTTAATATTGTGACTATCTGGAGCCTTTTTCACCCCGTGTCACTACACCCACTACAAGGCAAATCGTTGAATGAAAAAGTTGTTTATCAAACTGTCAATTTCCTTTATTTATACCAATAACATCAAAAAATCATAACTGTCGATTATCAAAGTCTATCCAATAATCAACTAATTTTAAAAATTGCAAATTTTTTGTTCAAAATCAATTATTACTTAAGTAAAAAAAGCTTATAAGACGTAAAAGTAAAATTCCTTACTCAGATTATTAAACATTACAAAGTACTATTATATGGCGTTGAAAGTGGTTTAATTACGAAAAACAAAAAAAAAGAGAACTGAGAATAACAAAAACATAAAAAAGAGGGAAACAATTACAAATTACAATAAATAAAACGAAAATTATGGTTTTAAAATTTCTGTACGCTTTCCAAGACACAAATTTTTACTTGTATCTATCTTTGGTCAAATAGTGATCATCCGGAATGTTTTCCAATGCTTCACGGCCAGCTTCCGTAAGACAATCAATAACTGGTCGATTAGTGTCAACGGCTCGGATGAGTCCAGTTTTCACAGCATCCGATGTCATTGTTTGTAAATTGGTAGCAATGCCTAGAGCAGCAAATACTCGAATGAATGCGGTTGAGCAGCCGGTACCTGGAATTGATTAAAACAGAAATCAGAGTTCGAGCAAAAAAAAATCGGTTTAACGAGGGGTGACATACTCGGGTATGGAATGAAGTTAATAACAATGGAAGCAACCTCTGGGGTGTCTTACATACTCATGATCACAGCTTTGTTTTGACATTATGCAGAGACATTTGAGTCGGTTTTTCACACAGGCACAAAAAATAAATTCAATCGGTAGAAATTTCATGATTGTTTCGATCTTCTGAAGTTTTCTCGAATTTTCGCGAACTTTCTTCAAATTAATTGAAACCGAGACAATTCACAAAAATTTGAAAAAACGTTTACTTGAAAGTACTGTTCAAAAACACCACCTCTCGTCAGGTCTGGCCGTGGCGACAGTAGCAAGATAATAATCGACCTCTAGGAATCAACTTAGAACAGTTAAGTCATACCTTTTTGCATGTGCACATAAAGCGAATCATAAACAAAATGAAAGTAAGCTTTCATATTGTTTCATCGCTGAACATTCAATAACATGCGGGATTCTGTTGAAGCTATTCTGAAGAAACGCAAAAACTGTTAAGCTTTGAGAAAGCTTGTGAATCATAATAGCGACTAATAATATTATCGACAAATTAAAACGACGACAAAATATCTTGGAAATTCTGGTATATTGATTAGTTCTGTTTAGTCGATTTTACAGTGAGTTACCCCTCGCTTTTTTAAGAAATAAAGGATAAAAGAAATCGATTTGGGAAAACAACTTAGATGATAGAAAAAACTTAATTTTGCTTAGACTAACCAATTAAAGTACATGACATTGTCGATAAAGAAATATTTTTTCTTCATGTGTTAAAAAAGTGTGCAGAAACACATACACACACATAGTGTTTACGATCAGCAAACAAACAGATTCAAATTTTTATTAATTTCGACATACACCTTCTATTCCATTATATCGTCTAGTGTTTTGTTGTTGTTGTTTTTTTTTCTAATTTTTTTTCCGTTTGATGTTTGATGTAATTTCATTTACGCTGTAACAATTATATGTATATTATGTGAAAACGAGTTTTCGGATAAATCGTTTTAGACGAAAATGATTGATGTTGGCTTGTCGAGAGGCCACAAAAAAAGCCTAAGATATACCCAGAGCAAAAAAAAAACACTCGGATTTGCTTCAGGCATTGAAATTTGGAAGTGAAGTGGTGTGACAGTTAAAGAGTGTTGTTTAAATGACCAACTTTTGTAGAAAATTTTATTTAAAAAAAATGGCTTAAGTAATCAGTTCGTGTAGTCATGACTGTGTTAGTCATACAAACATGCATACATTAAAAACGCTTTATTGCTAAATTTGAATAATTTTTATAAAAAATGCATCACATTTTTTTACACTGACCTTGTTGATGAAATGGTTCTTTGTCAACGAAAAGAAAAACATTTTTTATTATACTTAGGGAAAATGAAGGCGAAAATGTAACTTAATTTTCAATATATTTCAGACACCTTTCACAAACGCCAAATATATAATCATTACTTCTGTCACTTTATTTGTTTCAACTATTTTCTAATATATATCTGATAAAAAAATCTTTTACTTCATTAGTTTCAGCCACACACTGAGAAAAAGTCACTAAACTCTCGATTCAAATTTCCCTATGTTGTACCCCAACTTTAATACAACATCTCATACTGTAAAATTTGAGATGTACATGCCATAATATGTAACAGACAGGTACTACAGGTACATGCAGTAATAAGATACAGTACAAATTCGATAGGTATGCCAGCTCCAAATATATTCAACAACACACAGATTTTCTTTTGTTTTTGAGTGGATTTCGCTACATGATAGATTAGATGAAGATGACTGGCCGATTGTAATACCTAAGTGCCTAATTTATATTGAAATGATCGACTTTCAAAATGTACAAAATTGACTTGAGTTGCACTTTCCCTTTTTAAAGAACGCATGTGGATGGAACAGGCATTGTCTTAGGCTGTAAAATGTGTGAATGCACAGCAGACAGACGCTTTCATATAGAGATGCAGTCGAAGCAGAGGATAAGAACGCTATTTGATGAATTATCTGGTGCATGTAAAATTCATCAAATTCAGAACTTTGCCAATTTATACGGGAAATTTCATGGGTTTCGTAGAGCTCTTTTGACTCCTCAATTTTTAGTGTAAATTTGAGTGAAAAAGAAAAAAAGTTGAATAATTGGTATTAACAGGAAATATCACTCATGTAAAGGATAAACAATCATCTGTGATTGTGTCACCCTCACACGTAATGCAAATGATATTGTATCATTGGCACAACAACATTTTTGTTTAATTCACCAGACAACAATTTCTTCATCTGCTAGCGCGAAAAACAGATACATAAAGTAGACTTTATGTCGAGTAGGAAACAACAAGAGCGAATGGTGGGACAGACTGCATTCGCCATTGGAGCGAATGTAGGGAAATAGGAGCGAATGAGTGGAATGAACGAATCCAAATTATGAGGGAATGACAGGAAAATGTTGTCCAGTGAAGGCAAAATATGAGCGAATGAATGGAGCGAACGACGGAAAAATATGAGCGAATGGCATTCGAATGGCAATCGCACTGCATATGAGATATCAATGAAAAGCTTAGACAATGTATGTTACGACTAGCATCTTAGGTTCACATTAAGCGTCATCAGTACCAGCCCAGGCCTGTCTAAAGTTCACACAGATTTTGAAAAAAAATTCTTGCAAATTTTTGCAAACATATATCAATGAATCTAATCAAACTAGGCATGACCCGAAAGTACTTAAGCTCAGCTTTCCAACGAGCCCACTCTCACTTGGAATGATCATTTATAACGGCCAAAAAATTCTGATAAAAAACACTATTTTTCCAACTTCGGAGATCTTCCACCAGCAACCAGGTGTGGCTCGAGACTGTGTGAGGCCTGTTTTGAGGTCTACTGGGAAAGACCTTTCAAACCATGTATATATCCATCCCAGATGAAATGGGTCCGATTTTGATAGGTGGATTTTCAAAAGAATCCCTCATGGGTCTCTTAATTCATTCTTAGTTTTCATTTAGTTTTGTGTGGTTCACGAGCGGAACTCTTCCCTGGCTGAATTAGTTTAGTCGTGATAAAGGCGCAGCTCTTTTAGTCCTCTTTTTTATATTTCGTACTTCTATTAATCCCTCTACAGCTGAAGGTATTTATACAATACCGCAACTTGAACGAGAAAAGAAACAGACCCCCGACTAACAAACGGAAAAAATCGAGCGTCTTAGTCATTTATACCGCTTCGTTTAACGATGAACCTGTATCAAATTTGACTCACGATTCGATAAGAAAACCGCGCCGCATAAATTATTATTATCGATCCAGACAGAATAACAGATCGCTCAGCAGTGGACGAAATTCATTCACGAAAGAGGCGAAAGTGTTGTGATGTGAATTCACAATGATTATGTTTCCATTCATTCAACAAATAGAGATAACCTCTTTACATAAAAAGAATACATAATAGCCAAACGGACTCCATCGAAACAACGTTTGGGTGTTGTAACAGTCAATGATATTTATATTATTGTTTACGTCGCAGTATTGGAGACAAATTGCTTCGCTATTGTTGAATAGGCTATTTCGTAAACAGTAAACTGATGTGGTATCTTATGATTTTTGTTAACTAGAGCTTTCTACGGTGAAGCTTTCGACTTATATTAATCTGAGACCACGCTGCCAATCTAAAGATCGTATTCCTGTTGTTAGCTTTAACTTCAACTATACAAATTCAGTCGAAATAGGTTGAATAAGATTTCATTTGCTCAGTCAGTCTGTGCTGTTCTCAATGTTATGTCCAGATTGTAACTGTAAGACATCTACTTCATGTAACAGACGAAAAAATTTTGATTGGGATTTGTAACCTGTTGTATGGGATGACGGAAAGTACTGCGGAATCGGGCTTACTACAATAGAACAGTTTAGCTCTTATAATATGTGAATTAACACATAGTCGTCATTTTGCTTGAATACTATAATTTTTACCCCAATTTTGATTTTCTACGATGTGCAATTGCACTAGGGCTACCCGTTCCAGCCCTTGTAGCGCTAGACAACAAAAGTCACACAACAAACGTTATTCGAGTCGGGTTATAAAACAATTTGGCAAAGGTTTCAAGCCTCGGCACTATGAGGGGTTCAAAGTGCCGTGGATTACTGGTCTATGAAACTAATGTGCTAAAAATTTCGAACTCATTAAAATAAGAATTTCAAACGACACCGTAATGTAGCACATAATTTAGACCTGAAAACCCTATAGTCTCACTCTGCCTGCATAGGTATGTGAATTACATTCTTCGGCAAATGTTCGTTTGTTTATAATGCGCTATATACTTTCTTACTTTGAAATAAGCCTCACGCAGAACAATAATCGATTCAATAGAATGCAAATGTTATTGAGCATCAGCACTTTTCATTGTCAATAATGCAACGTTGCGAGCAGAACGTTCTGAGGTCATTTTACTACTTACATCAATTTTCATAATTTCATTATTACCAGATTACCCTTGATTGCATCAGTTGCTAGTGACGTAGACTATGCAAAAGTTAAATTAATTTTCTTATGACGAACAAAACAACGGCCATATTTTTTAAAATTGGAACTTTCTGCCTGCCTCCGCTATCAACATTTTTTAAAGGGCGGAAACGGATTGTTTTATGCACCCCCGAAACTTCGGTTCGCTCATGGTAAATTTTCAAAATCTGAGTTTCTATGGCGAACGAATAAAATTTGCTGCAGACGATAGAGCCTGAAAAGCTGTTTAACAAATCCGTTTCCGCCCCGTTCAAAATGTTCCTAGCGGAAATCGTCGTAAAATATGCGTTTAAAAATGCAGACCTCCGCCTCTTGCAATTGTGCTGCATGGCCGGTTAACTGCGATCAAATTTTCAACAGTTTGGCGAAATAGAGGAAGGACCAATATAAAGCATGAAGCTGCGATTCTTTCTTGAATCTAGAGTTTTGAGTCTTAAATCTTGTTCCTCAACAGATCGGTATTGACGGAAAATACCCTTAACAATTTCATTAAGCAGTAGCAATCAATTAACAAAATTCCTAGCTCGATTGACAACATGTGAAAATAATGTTAAAAGTGTAGGAAGAAATCGAGAGACGAAGAGCGAAACTAACTGAGACGCACAATTTTTTCATAGAAATACTTACCGTAAGATCCGAACTCCCCAGTTTGATAATCCCATGGTAGTAGATAATGGTATTGTGGCCAATTTGTCTTAGTAACCAGAAATATCATATTTGAATCGGATGGCTTGTATCTCTTATCCAGTCCCCAGATAAAATGAGATGAATTGACAAGCCATGCTACATTCAGTACAATCAGGTAGCGCAATGAAAATGCTACAAATATAGCAGCTTGAACAGAGTCACCCCAATACTCAAGTGGTGCGTTAATTGGTAACAATACGAAGAACACGAAGTACAGTATCCAGTAGAATCTAAAAACGAGTGTACGATTAGATAATGAAAAAAAGAATCAACGATAGCCACGGAATACCAACCTTTTCTGGAACATGACCACCTTATCTTCTTCCAAATCCGACATGTTGATGCGACTTAGCATATCTTCTTGGTGCGGACTTAAACTTCTGATTTGTGTGAAAACATGAGCATCGAGAAACTCTTTCTCGCTGTAATATGGATCGTTGGGTGTTCGAAATGTTTGATGGTGTAATCGGTGCTTCTTCACCCAATCGTATATTGAACCCTAAAAATAAAATCGAAAGTGTTATTCAATACATCGAAAGACGAAAAACGAATATATTCGAAAAGCTTTTCGGTGGTTCATGTTATTGCTAAAAGAGCGCACCTGCGGCATTGATTGAATGCTTTTTTTTTTGTCAAGTCTTTCGCTATATCATATTTTGTTGACTCTGGGTATTGTGTGTGTCAGTTGTGAATACAATATTTGAATTTCATAAATAAGGCCGACACACACGCGTCAGATAACGAACAACGAGATATGTATCCATTTTTTTTGTCTTTCAAACTTTCAGAGAGAAATAGTTCAACCTACACATTTACTTATTGGCTCTGTAAAAGGCATTCAATGTTTCTTTTCTGTTATTATTTTGGAGTTACGGAACAGATAATACATATTTCATCGCAGTGCGTAAGATGATTGGAAAGTATTTCACTTTGTGGCTACAATAGTAATAACGTTATGTTGAACGTTGAATATGCGTGGAATTTATACGTAAAAACCAACGAACAGCGAATTTCGAGTTTTTGCCGGGTAGATAAGACCTTCGCCATATTTTGGGTTTATTTCTAGGAAAAATTTTCCAGGGTTGATCTGATGCTAGATTGTTGTTGTAGTCTATGATCTATATTTACATTTTTGGATTAAGAAGACTGACGGTTCTACTTCCCTCTCCCGCCGACTAAACAAGACAGAGTTTTACTGTAAGGTCTGAAAAGTAGAAAACATTTTCATACCGATAATCCGCCCATTTTATTTAAATTTCGTTCAGCCCCACCGTGACAGAAATCGAACCCATTTTCCAGAGGAGTCCATACGTAGCCAGTGGCTGCTGAACGAAAACCGAAAAAGAACATGGAAGTCAGTGGAAGCTCAGGTTAGTTCTTGAAAAATTTATCTACATAGGTGCAGGGCTTGTTATTGAAAATTGTATTAACTGAAATTACCGTGTCAAATGGAGAAAAATGTAGACCACGACCAGATCTACATTTTTCTCCATTTGGCTTCATGGTGAAAAATCGATTTAAAGAATGTATTGGTCAGAAATATGTCAGTAAGTTTTATGATTCCGGTAATTTCAGTTAATAAAATTTGCAATAATAAGCCCTGCACCTATTAAGTTAAATTTTTCAAGAACTAACCTGAGCTTCCATTGACTTCCATGTTCTTTTTCGGTTTTCGTTCAGCAGCCACTGGCTACGTATGGACCGAAAAAGACTTTTAGCTAAGTTTCAATAAATTTGGGTAAATATCGGTAATTACAGTAAATAAAATTGTCAATAATTTGCCCTGCATCTGTGAACTTCTGCAACTTCCTCATCATTCTTTTAAATTCTGACATTACCAGCTACAACCAGGTAACACTAATACTACCAGCTTTAGCTTCATTGTGGTACCAAAAGAAACGATTACTACAAAACACAAATATGACACTCAGTCATTCTACTTGAAGAACCGTGAAAGGGATCAAAAATTGTATTCTACAGCGATGACAGTAGCGGCTTTTTTCGGAATCGCTCTTTACATTTAATTTGAAAATCAGCCTCAAAAGGATCCCTAATTGAACTTTGTTTTTCGGTAAAATAGGGTTTTTCGAATGATTTTCTTAATTACATGATGATGTCGATACCCTCGACACAAATTCCTCAGTTAATAAAATAGTGATTAGTCATAAATTCTGTCATCTTTAAAGGGATACGATGAAAATTGAGACGAAAAATATGAAAATCTCGAAAAATTACGACAGGTTTTATGAACGGTCCCCCACACTTATATGATACTGCATTGAGTGCGGCTCTATCCGTTTACAAATTCTACCTAAAAGCTTAACCTACCACCTGATCTTCGTTGATAATAGAGAAATCGCGCTAAAAATCGATTTAATTTCTTAATTTGTTGTTTATATTCGAATCAATTATTACATACAAACATGTATGTTCGTACGTATATGTGTATTGAAAGAGGAATTGGTAAAGTAAATAAATTAATTAACAACAAGTAGTCAGACGGGCTTTTGAAAACAATGATTGTTCAATGGAATGCATGACTTTTGTTAGTGATCTTCGAAAAAAAAAAAAATAAACAAAACATGTTGTTTATCTGATGTCTGCAACACATCAAAACATATCGTTGAACAATTTACGATAGGTCAATTAGAACAACAACGAACTTTTTTGTGCAGAACAAGTGAATATCTAGAGTTGTTGTTCTAATAAAAACAGGAATACTGTTGTGTGTAAATCAGGTTTTTCTAGAGTCAATTTGGAAGTTCCGATAGTAGATCACCTTGATCTATAGCTTATTTGACAGAAAAATAATTTTAGAAAATTATGTCGTAATAAGCTGAATAAGTAGTGGACTTCTTGGACTAAGTGGAGTAAATGCTTGCACTAAATCAACAAAATATTACGAGAACGAGATTAAATAAATTAAATGTAAGTACTAAATCGAACAGTACATCACGCATCTACTCCCTACGAAGTCCTTTTTGGAAAAGTTGAATGATCGTATACATGCATTGACATTGAAGTAATCACTAATCACTTCATCCACAAATTTGCTACAAGTTTACTTTAACCTACGGTCGAAAGTGGCTTATTACACACCTTATGGAAAACAAGATTGCGTTAAACTCAATCTGATAAAAATAAAAAGTCTCGTTTTTGTGTGTTTATTGACCGTCTTCGCCTCAGATCAACAAAATTCACACGAAAACTCTACTTTTCATCTTTTTATCCCTTGTTATGTAAATAACTATTAAACGTTCATTTCTCCGAAACATAATGACTAATTAGTGGCTGATTTGAATCAACATTATGTTATTACAAATGAGCAAGGGCGAGCAAGGGCATGCAAGGATGATCAAATCTGCTACTTCAATTGTTTAAACTCATTTTAAATTTTTGTGACAGAATTTGTTACTTCGTTTGCATACATTTCATTATAAATAAGAGCCACAGATAGAAATCATCGTTTATTTTGGTCTTCATTGTCGATACCAGATGACTTAATTGATTTGAATATATGCTAGCGTTAAATCAATTAATCAATTTCAACATTGTCTTTTTGTCCTATGATTTTACACGACCGAACGGGACAGATTAATTTGAATTAATCATAACCATGAAGATGTAATTTCGACTTAAACTTTATCTTAGATTCTTTACCTCAACAGGATATCGTTTGAATTGGTTGTAACTGTCGACTGAATGAAATTGGTAGTTTTGATACAAACCAATCCGGTTCAAGTCTGATTTCATCGATCGTTGATCAATATAAAATTGACAAACGACAAAAATGTTTGTATACAGTCAGTTGAGCTTCTTGCCACTACAAGGCGTACTGAATTCTACCCATTAAAAGAGTCAGTAAGGAAAAATTTTAATTACCGAAAATTCTTTCGAAAACCAAAATTTCGTTGGGATGTCTTTGCCATGCAATCTACTTAGAATTGCAAATACAAAAAAAAATAATAATTGTAAAATGCAAGCTGCTTGCTTCATTAGACTCGGCCTTTTATTGTAATTCGACCAACTAATTAATAAATTTCACATTCTTATAATACAAATCTAATCGGAAATGACGAATCAGAAAAGAAAACGATTTTTAAATA
This sequence comes from Bradysia coprophila, assembly GCF_014529535.1. Classification (NCBI taxonomy): domain Eukaryota; kingdom Metazoa; phylum Arthropoda; class Insecta; order Diptera; family Sciaridae; genus Bradysia; species Bradysia coprophila. Next base: position 6,329,849 of record NW_023503302.1, read on the forward strand.
ACCTGTGGGTTATGTAGAATTCAAATATAATGAAATTTTCGTACGAATTTTGATTACCTATTCCTCAAGTCAAAGTTCAATTAACATAATATTGAATATAACAAACGTGCGGCAGTAGTAATATAAATCGCATATACTCATACCTATGTGTCACGGTGCGTACAATCAATATAAAAATCAATTTATGGTCTTTTATATACTCGACAAAATACTTTTTCGCTGAACGTATTGAAAAAAGTGAATGGCTCATTTAAGAGAAAAGCACAGTGAATTCACAGCTTGTTCTCTTTTTAGATTTATTGGAACGCTGCGGCTTATCGCACCACTTTGAATGTTAAACAAGGATTTGAAGGATTACACACCTGAATTGATACTTTTTACCTTTTCCAAGGTCATGAAAAAAGATGAAATTAGAACAACTATTACGTTGTCTTCTATAGATTAGACATACGAGGCATGTCGGGTAGACCGGATAGAAGTCAAGTACAGTGCTAACAATGTACATTAATATTGATTGCTTCCATTCGAAACACGAAAATGGTATAGTCATAGCGTAATTGTCTAGTCTACGCGGTTGGCATGTACACTAAATAAAACAATTTTCAATTACCTGACCAGCCATAGTTTGGCTCAGCATTAAAACTATTTTTAAGAATGTATTAGCTGTATAGGCATGATGTGCCCACAATCGATGAGCACCGCATGTAACACCCAATATTCCAACTAATGTCAGGAACGATGTAAATATCACAGTTGTGAAGCATGTGTTTGTGAACAGCACGATAATGCCGTACAGACCAAGAATGTTTAAATGTATGTAGAAGAGAACCGATGGCCAACTGGAATCTCGTTTTGTACTAAGCTTGGCTACATCAGCGGTTGAATTTTGATCATCGGTGGGCTGGGATTCGGATTCTTCTGTTTCCTTTGCAGGCATTTTCGGATAAAACTTGAAACGAAAAAAGAAGAAGAAAGAAAATTAAAATTATTATTTTTTTTAATTAACACACTGCGGTTGATGATTAAGCGGAATATTGTTAATTAAATGATTTTGCAGATTTTGTTTTTTTTTTGTATGAGGAAATCGTAACATGATTGTGAACAGATGTTTACGATAGTATGAAGAGGTATATGATATAACAATTGACTTTATATAAATATAAATAAATAAATAAAAACTTTAAATAAATTTCAAAGTCAAGTTTATGGAACAGATTCGAGAACGTTAAACGAATTATTTCTTATTGTTGCGTCACATTTGATTTTTTTTTCTTCAATGTTCGTCAAGCAAACTAATTCAACGTGTGCCAATCAAAATTTGAGTTTGGTTTCATTTCGTTTTTTTAAAGTATTCGATGGGAAAACCAGTTCGACTATTATGCAGGGCCTATTTGATTTTCGAAATTCAATTCCTTTTATAACTGTAATGATTGGAAAAATCTTTAACCCAGGGACTGTTTTTGAGAAATTAGTTTCTCATATTTACTTGAATGTTCCCACATTTTCGTAGATTGTTGAATATTTTCTCAAAAAACTGTTTTGGGAAAGTTTCGAAAAATAAATGAAGGAAAATGTTAGGAAATTCAGGAAAATGCATGAAAATTCAGGAAAATATGGGAAAATGTTTTTAGAAAAATAGTCCCTGGGTTATAAAGATCATTACAGTCATAAAACGAGGCAAGAAACACTGATAAAAATGTCATACGCGTAGGAAGCAAAACATACTTGCTGCAAGTAATAATTAGAGTGATCCTCGGTTGATCCTTCTTTGAGCTATACTTTAGTCGCGTAGACTATCTACGACTCAGGCTCGTCACATAGAAATTCTCAGATTCTCACCTTCTTATTCCGGAATGTTGTCACAGATTTATACGTACATGGTAGAAGTGAGCTATGTATACTTCCAGTATAAAATGTATTAAATATATAAACTTGAATATAAAGAGATTCTAACGTGCAACGACGTAATGAACAATATCAGACTAATGAACAAATTGAAATTGCAAATAATTTACCCTGCCGTTGAGACGCACGAAAAGAAATACCAACTTCGAAAATCATTGGTAGGAATAAACACACGATGTACGCTGTACACCTTTAGCACTGGTGCTTCCGATTTCCATTCATAAAAAAATAATTTCGTTTTACTCTCTCACAATGAATTCACTACGATCTCTGTATGATGATTTGTTTGTTTATCTAATGTATTGGATATATGTGTGATGGAATGCAAACTCTTGTGATGGCACTGTTAGCCTATAGCTTGTCAACTACAGTCTCCATTTATATTTTAATATGACGGATACGATAAAATCGAATGATTTTCGGTGTAAATCAAAACAAAAATGTTGGTGGGTTCATTCAACGGTTTTGATGTCAACTATGGGTAAAATAAATAAGAAGCGGAACATATTTATATGTCTGATCGCAGGGCCTATTCCAGATGAATGTAAATTCTTGAAAAATACTTTCGTTGTCGTAGCAGTTAACATTATGCAATAATAAGTTATGAAGTTAATTCGTTGGCTCAAGAAACTTCGAAGACAATAGTCTTACAACCAGCTTAGCTACGGTTAAATAGATAAGTTTCTGTTGAGGAAGGTACTAGTCACAGTGTAGTGGAAGAGAAAATAAACAACACAATCAATTGAAAAGAATCTGTAAAAGCAATGTAGATTTCTTTGATATCGTGTTTAAGTAATTAGCAGAACCGTACGTGACCAGTTCTGTTGCCAGGAAGCATAAACAAATCTGTTCAAATTAGTGGCTGAAAAAGCCAATCTAAATTTTACTTCCTTAAAATAAGCACTGACCTGATGTGAAAAAAAAACATGTGAGCTAACCAAGGTGGCAATATTAATTTTTGTCTGTGATGATAACATTGTTGGTGCAACGAATTTTGGATAGTTTAGTAAATCGAAAATCTTGTATTTTTTGCTGGAGAATCTTGCAGATTCAAAGTCCTGTTTTGGCCATTTTTTGTACTCTTGGCCATTGCATATATACTCAAAATCACCATACGTATAATATGATAAAGAATCATTACCATTGACAATGGAAACATCTTTGTCGTTAATTGTTAATATTTTGGAGATTATGGATGCGCATAAGGAGAAGTTGGATATTTTTATGTCATTAAAGAAGTTAATTAGAAGACACAAATAGAATAAAACGTAAGTGCATGTGAACTCTGTATGCATACATCGGAAAACTACATCATATAGCGACACAACAATTTAACGTTGATAAATTTAGCACAAAAACATGTTCGTAGATGTTAAGTATTATAAAACGCTGTTTGTCTACCTATTGTTCACTGATATGTCGTGTTTACATTAATTATGGGATTTTCGATTATTCATTACGTTTTTAGTAAGAATTTTGTTGAAATTGAAATTTTTATTACATCCATTTATGTTTAAACACATCGATTACTGGAAATTGTTATTAATCATTATTATACAACCACAACAATATACGTTTAGTAACATCGAAGGTATGTAATGTACAGACTTGCAGTTGTAACACCACGAGTGCTAATTGTTTCTTAGCTGGTGAAATACTGTCGATTAACTGAGTTTTGAAACAAGTAAAAGCGTATCCTACACGAAGGTTGTTACTCAACGGCGAACAATTTTTTTTCAGGAGATGCTACAGTCCGATAAACTTTCCCATGTGCAGAATTATAGCAGCCAAATAGCAACATTATGTCGAATTAAAATCAGAGATTCGTCAAACGGCGAAACCATTTCTCTAGAACTACATCTGGTTGGGGTGTTTTCAGAAACCTTTCACCCAGTTGATGGCCAATTTTATTCAGTGTGACATAAGACGATTTGATTTGATTTGAATTCTACAGTTTTGTTTGTTCCACCTCGTTCCACATGTTGTCAACAAAAGAAACGTTAATAGAAACGTAAATATAGTCAATACTCTCACTCGTACATGTGGAGTGTGTGGAAGAAATATAAAGAGAGTAGATACTCTTATGCGATTATGTGTGGAACGATAAAATGAAGGAAAAAGGACAAATTTGATGCAAAACATATCAATCTTCATTGGGTTATGAGTCAATGTAATCAAATCATTCATGGAATTAATAGAAATAATTGGAACGATTGGTAATGTTATTAATCGAAGTCGTTATGTGGATAACCTTACAAAACAGGCTAATTATCTGCTACCGACGACATGCACAATTGATAAGCTGTGTGTTAAATTGTATAGTGACATGAATGATAAAAGTATTGAAGTGATAGATTTTGTATGACAAATGAAGTAACATATTTTACTACCAGCCCTATGCGAAAGTGGACCATTACATAGCAGTTTGTCCATCGCGAAAATGACCCATTACATTATTGACTAATTTTTTTTTCATTGTCCTAAGTTGAAATCCGCTTTCTCTTGGGACAGGTAATAAACAATAATTTGGATGCTGTTATGTTCTTCATTACTTCGGAAACAACTTTGAAATACTCACTAACTCACTATTGTGCTTTTGAGCAACATGCTATAGCAACTGTTGTTTTTCGACAAGTGTGGAGTTTGTATATCCGAGCCGAAGGCGAAAAGACAGTTACCGATGCTTGTTGCTTAAAAACACATTTGTGAGTTTACTTTGATCACAAAATGGTTTCACTGCAATAAATTCTTTCGCAGCATCCGATGTTATCTACCATAACAGACTAAGTTCCCATCGGCCTGCAGTTTCGAAGGGTTTCGCGTTGCGCATGTGTACAAGAATTTTATAGTATGCATCTGATCAGACAAAAGAATCAAATTGCAATTGATAAGAATGATTGATCGTTAATTTCCACTGACTTAATTACGTTTCACATGCAATTCAGGAAATCCATCGATCAGATAAATTTTTATTTAGTTAAACAAACACCCTGTTAGTATTATGTGTAAAAAAATAATTTTGAAAATTGAAAACACTGCACTTTTAGCCGCATTGTGCACGTTAGTTAATTAATATATCAAATTGTTACGACGAAAGTCACTTAGCCAGCAATCAAGAGGTGCTAATACAATGTAACTAGTCCATGTGGCACAAAGTGATACCGATTTTGTATATGTTCTATTCAACGGTATTGAATTATATCCGTCGTCATTAAACCAAAAAAAACTCTCTAACGCGCTTTAAACTTCTTCAGTTACAATGATTTTTTGTGTGTAATTTTTTTTTTGTTGAAATGCACACTGAAAGCCGTAGTTCAATGTTTGAATAAACAAAGCAACGACGCACAGAGCTCATTATTATTGCAAAAATCATCATGAAAACGTTTCACAAATGATACACGTACGTCGACCAGACGACACTTTCAATATTAAAGGTTTTTTCAAATATCAAAAATCAATAAAAATATATTTAATGATGAAAGGTTGGGTGTAATTGTGTATTTATGATATGCAATCAACGCGGTCTTTAATTAGAAATTTTTATTTTTATTTTTCAGTTGTTTCGATTTAGACGATAGTTTTTCTGAAATCTTACCTACAAAAATTCAAATTCAATTAAAACAAAAATCAGCCTTAGCAAGTCTTTTGCCCACGGGTTCGCCAAAATGGTTTTATGTTTTCAATTTTAATTTAAGTTTTTAATTTTAATCGAATTATTTAATCGGTCTGAGTAAACTTATTCCATTATAAAACGTTAAGTACGATAGTTTTTTTTACGAAACGAATTTATATCCCACAACAACAACGACAACGACAACGGCAGACAAACCGACTAATATGACTCTTCGATGTCAAGTAACGCGATAAATTGAAATTATTTTTTCCATTGAATGACTGTGGAACCTCGACTCTTCAAAATTAAAATTCATTTTCGAATTCAATTTTAATTCCTTTTCGGCTAGATATTTGTTGGTTTCAGAAACGAACGAATATATAGCTTATGGCGTATTGTAATATTAGTGATTGCTTATATAAACGAAAAGTCTAGCCGTGTTTGACAAAGATGAAAGCTTTTTCCGTTCATATTTCGATCGACTTCGGTTTGAAGTTTTGATTTTCGTTGATGTATTCGATTAGTGTCGAAGATCATTAAATCAATCAATATAGGTAGAATCGATACGTACAGTTGCACATAAGGTGTGTATCTAGACGGAAATGTTGTTGGTATGGGATATATCAGCATGACTACACAAAGTCTATAATGAAGTTGAATTTGAATTTTTCGGTTCTACTTTAACGAGTGCAAAGTTCACAGTTTGCATAGAACAAACGGCTAAAAATCAGAAACGTATGCGGTAGGCCGATGACCTACACTGAGACTCACATTAAGAATTTCAAATTTTCGACAATACCTAAAAAGTGACTTTGAAAAGCTTTGATTATTGCTGGATGATTCTTCTTATCGCTATTAATCCAACATGAGTTTTAAGTGTCTGTACACAATTCTCTATTGCCGGCGATCTTCCACCTCTAATTGATGTCCTTTGGTTTCTGAACATATTTTCTTCTACAGTGTCGAGTCATCCTTTCTGGAGTCTACTTCTCTTGTGGTTTCCAATCATATTCTTAGTTTCAAATATTATTTTTGCCATCGTTATCCATTCTTAGTACATGTCCTGCCGATCTTTGTCGGGATGATTTGATTTCGTCCAAGATAGTTTCGCAACCATACTTAACTCTCTGTTATTGCTTGCTTCAATTCATTTATTTCTGATAAAAAGTAGCCTTAGGCTGCGAGCGCACTTACGCCGTTTAGCACTCCGTTTACGAGTGAACAATGGAAGCTCCTCCCACTTTCCATTGTTAAAACGTAAACAGAGAGCTAAACGGTGTAAGTGCGCTCGCAGCTTAATACAGTGAAACGCGTATGCGGTAACAATTCAAAGGAGCTTTACAAACGTTGTGTCATAGCAGCTACGACTGTATGCATTTTCGAGTGTGTTAGCTTTTATGTTTCACATCCATACAAAAAGATTGGCCTCGCCGTTGTTTTCTAGAGTTTGAACCACGGGGTATTCACTCTGGCTTTGTATTTCGTTATGTCGGTTTGAGCGGGTGACAGGTGACAGATGCCCAAAGCCAATACTCTATCTAGCAAACAAACACTCGATAGAGTATTGCCAAAACGCTCTATCGAGTTCGAAAGGAGACAATCCCTTAATTATTATTTAAAGAAGCCACAAGCGATTTTCATCTATTTATGCATTTCTTATAGTTGCAATCAAGGAAGTATACCTGAACGAAAAGGAATTTACTAACTAAGAACTAAAATTACTGACGACTTCTAAATAAATTATTATTCATTTAAGACTTTCGCATTGCTGATCGGTTGAGAATCAATTGAAATTTGTTTTGTTGCTTTCGCCAATAAAAATCAAAACATTGCACTTCATGCAGGTATTTTCAGAATCTATTTTCAGTAACAACCAATCGTTACTGAGCTTACACGGAGTCTACATTTAGGCGTTGAAGTAATTTAGACGTTGTTAAGGTATATTTATCTAAACAAAACCGCGTTTCTTGACCAAAGTACCTGATTTCTAACCTGTACTGGTTCTCAAAGACTCATGAGACAAAGCAGATGAGTATTGCCCAAATCAATTATGTGCACTATAGGAGCTGTTCATATATTGCGTCACGATACTTTAATGAATTTTTGACCAAAATTTTGGTTGTGTCTTCTTTATATTTAGTTCCATTGACTCCTTTTAATTTTCTTTATGATTTCTTCTGGGTATTAGCTCACCAATGTTTTAAGCCACACTTTTCTATTTCTGGAGGTTAGGTAGAATACAAAAGAAGTATTGAATTGAAATAATTTTGTTGGTAATTTGCTATTTGACAAAAAGGTATCGAATGTTCGAGGTATCAAAGAAATTCACACCGAAAATTTATTTTTCCATTTATATTGCCAACGCGCTCTAAATCATTTGACTTTAGAGATAAACTTCCGAGCTGTTACGAATTAATTGTATGTACGACCATTCACTTATAGTGACTGTATATTGTTTGCCTACGGTGAAATAATTTGTTTGTACTGTTCAACGAATTATAGTCGTTACGCATTTCATACATTCGTTTCTTTATATCGAAATTAGAAGGGAAAATGTCTGGTTGACTATATTTGCTTGGTGAGATTCAACACCGATTTGTAGTTTACATAAACATACATAGCTATTCGCAAAAAGGGAGTTTTTTTGGCATTAGACTATTCCAGACCGCTTTCATGCTTATAAGTAATTGCATTTGTATACTGTATTTACAACATATTTAAAGCCATATCGCCCGTGCAACGATTTAGCAACAGATAACATCTGTTATTGGCAGCTATTGACAGTTAAATGAGTCGTGAACTCTGGGTCACTGTTTGCTTAAGAAGCAAAAAGTATGTTAAAATTAATGAAGTAAAAGATCTCTTGATCAATCTGAACAAGTTGCTTCGAATGAAGTAACAGATTATGTATGTTTCACATCTGTGAGAGATCTAGCAGTTAGTTTGAGCTTCGGACAGTATGGCATTATATGAACACAATTCACCGTGTGACTGAACCAAATTTAATCTGATTCGTACGAAGTACTGTGGTCTTATAGGTTTACGCATACGTTTGTAACACGTCGAATTGGACTCCCTGAGTAATAGATGCTTTAGGGTTTTTCGAAGATATCTCCAGATATTTAAAATACCGATCGACAAAAATAAGTTTATAGAAATCGGATGACCAAGTCGTGAGTTTGACCCATTGGTGTGAACCAGGTACAGGACGCCAAGCAGTTTTTGCTTTTAGGGTGGCCAAATTTGAACATATTTCGACCACTTTCGCTTTATTAGATAGGTATTGACCGTACCAATCAGGGAAAAAAAGTTTATGAAATTAGGTTTACCGGATCGTGAGCTAGGTCTCTTGGAGTGAGCTCTTACCCGGCTACTCGGCCGTACAGCGAACGTGGAGTATTTTGTCAATATATCAAGTAAATTTTTACCTAATTTCATGATTTTTTTTTGTTTGAAAGGCATTAACGAATGAAAGGCGTCCTAACAAAATGGCTGCCTGTGGCCATATTGGATTTAGTAAAATTGAAATATCTTGGGGAAAATGGTGCTAAAAGAGTTTCTGTTAACAGAGAAGTAATTGGTTATGTGTGTGGGGATTGAGGCATCCCATATGTGGACTTCTATATATAACATATACAGCTATATTTAGCTATACCTGTAGCATATATAGTAATTTTCAGCTATATAAAAGCATATTTATCTGTAAAGTCATAATTTATAGTAAAATATAGGTAAATATGGCGGTTCATATAGGAATTTATCAAATTTGACTTCGTACAACAAGGCAAAGAGTGGGTAATGCAAGTGATTTTTGAGGGCTCACGGCTTTTCAGCAGGGAAAAGAATGACGCGAGAGAGATGATGTGTTTCACATTAAAGGCTTTTGATACGAATAGGTGTTTCGTACGAGTGGTGTTGGTATGTTTTTTTTTGTCATCACAATAAAGTGAAATACGAAAAGAAATAAGATTAAATTTGGTTCAGCCACACCGTGAATTTTGTGTGACGAGAAAGTTGGATAATCGAAATATTTACTTGATTTAGTTGAGAGTGTCAAAGAAGCGCCATAAAACCTAATATTTGAGAGCGACTTCACTAAAATTGTGAGATTTATCTTGAAAATTTTAGTTCATTTCTTATTTACAAGAGAAATGGAAATTTTTGTAGTCTGCCTGTACTGTCATTCAAAAAATCTCAGCTTCTATAATTTGTGGAATATAGTCGAACGGAACATTTAGTGGACCTGAGCAATTCAAAGCATATGAGGGAAGACATTAAAGAAGTCACACTTTCAACAATTACAATCCAAATCCAATTCTCTTTATTCATTACACGGATTCCAGTAATATCCGGACCACCTTTTAGAATAATAATCATAAAATAAATGGAAAATTGACCATTGACCATGGTCACCATATTTGACTGGGCATTATTGTTGGAAATTATTGTTAGTGTTGGGAATTACAGTTATTGGCCAAAAAGCTGGCTTCCTCTAATATCTTAATATATCAACTGTTCAACACACCAACGTAACATAAACAAAACAACAAAAACAGGTTTTATCGGTTACGTTACCAGTTCAATGATTAGATAGAAGTTTTGTCACATTCAATTGTACTAATTCATTCAAACCATCTCGAACACAGTCAGACCGTAAATTCGAAAGATTACAGTCGCGAATTTTAACATGGAACGAAAGAACTTGTTGCCCGTGATATTGTTACTTCTGCTGAATGTAATCGGCAGCGGCTCTTACAAAATACTTGGGATATTTCACACACCCTCGAAGTCTCATTACATTGCCGGAGGAGCATTAATGAAAGGGCTTTCCGAGAAAGGTCATGATGTTACCGTAATTAGTCCGTTTCCTCAAAGTAAGCCGCTAAAAAATTTAAATGACGTTGCTGTTATTGGAATAGAGCAACTCATGGAAGGTATTCCTATCCTCCTCGTACTTCCGATACTAGACGAACTCAAGAAAACGTTTTTTTTTTGGCAGAAAACTTTCCAAGTGATTTGCTGATAAATTCATATAATATAAGCATGTTTCAGAAAATCAAATATTATTTAACGTTTGGTGTAACTATGACTAACTTCACATTGAACCACGATGTTTTCCAAAATTTTCTTCGTACCAACGATGTTCACTTCGATGTGATCGTAATGCAAGTATTCATGAATGAAGCCTTCCTCGGCATTGGTCATTATTTCAACGCACCTGTGATTGGTTTCTCCTCATTCGGTGCCAACAAATGGACGAATGATATGGTTGGAACCCCGGCTCCAATGTCATATGTTCCACATTTGCAAATTAAATTTACTGACCGGATGTCGTTTCCACAACGAGCGATGAATGTGATAGCTTATGTGTTCGAATATTTTTTCACGAATTGGCTTTATATGCCGGAACAAGAGAAGGTCTACGACGCAATATTTCCGGATCCAAAACCGAAACTCGAAGAACTACAGAAGAATGTTTCACTGGTTCTGCTCAACAATCATTTCAGTTTAAGTTTTCCTCGGCCGTACGTACCGAATATGATCGAAGTCGGTGGATTGCAAATTAATCGAACGCCGAAACCGCTTCCATCAGATTTGCAAAAACTTATGGACGAAGCCGTTCATGGGGTCATCTATTTCTCGCTGGGATCAAACATTAAATCAAAACACATTCCAGCCGACCATCAAGCCGAAATTTTGAACGCTTTCCGGAAACTGAAGCAATCAGTTCTGTGGAAATGGGACGGACAACTGGCAGATAAGCCTGACAATGTTAATGTGAGCGCTTGGTACCCTCAAGACGATCTACTAGCGCATCCCAATTTGAAATTGTTTATCACGCATGGAGGTTTGCTGAGTCTTACAGAGACCATTTACCATGCGGTACCAGTGATTGGCATTCCAATTTTTGCCGATCAACATCTCAATATGGAAAGGGCTGAGAGTTCGGGATACGCTAAGTCTATTCAACTGAAAGACTTAAATGAGAAGACTCTCTCATCGGCAATAGTGGAGCTTCTCACCAACGACAAGTAAGATCAATCGAATGGAACAAATGAAGCGAAACTTAAATACATTTTTTTAAACATTGTTGCATTCAGGTACGCAAAGAAAATAAAGTTATTGTCCGAACGGTACCGTGATCAGCCGTTGACACCACTTGAAACTGCCATTTACTGGACAGAGTACGTAGCTCGTCACAAGGGTGCACCTCATCTACGTTCAGCTGGTTTGGATCTATCGTTTTTCGCCTATCATAGCCTGGACGTATTCGCTGCGTTTTTCATTGCTGTATATTTGGCATGGCGAATAATAAAATGCATCGTTCGTAGAATTGCGTGCAGGGAGTGGAGAAAAAGTCGTCAGTGCAATGCAGACGATAAGAAAAACAATTAATTTTTGTAGAAGTAATTAATTGTACAAACATCCACCTAGCGCCTGCGCCTGACTTCTCGTGATATTCAAAACTTTTGTTCATTTCATTATTCTTACGAGACTTTAGTGTTAAGAATGTTATGAGAATTAAATGATTTTTTTACTAAAATTTTCTTTTTCACTTTGCTCAGCTGTTAAGTTTAAAGGGCAGCAAACAATCTACTCAATAGGCGACCCACGCCCAAGTCGAACAAAATCTGTGAAACCGGAATCCGAGAGAAGTATATTGCGTAAGTGATCTTATTTCGATCCCCTTATCTGACTAAAATTTGACATAGAATTTTCCTGCGCGTTTTTGTACAAAGTGTATTCAAATCTCATAGTTTTGGTAGGTGTAGTGTGTTTGGTGCCGAAAAAGGCGTACACATACACATTGAATGACTCATATTACGCAGCCCAAATACGACGAATTTGAATGCATATGTCTAGCCATCTAGCCTACATTTAGGCGAGATATCAATTACGCACCTACTTTCCTCAGTAAATATTTGCATATTTCGAGGCTAGGTTCGGAAAGTCACGTTGACCATTGACCGATCTGGTCTTTGGCGGAAATAGGCTGTGAGGTTAAAAAAAAAACAACAACATGAAGTTAACGCCCTCAATTGGAAGGGCTGACATTTAGGGTTTAGCAAAATGTCAGGATTCGGCATATTTCAAGTGAATGCTTTACAGATTCAGTCTAGATTCACTTCTTAAAATAGAAAACATTTCGGTTAAATTGCTCAGTTCGGTTCTTATACATAGGTCAGAAAAGTCGCGGAATAACAGTTCGCTTCGACAATGTTGCATAGCTTTGGTTGGCACCATCGATATAATATAGGGTAGATTGGTACACACGAAGAAACGTGTTTCATATGTACCAATATACCCTATGTTACATCGATGCGGCACACATGTGCTCACTTGTTGTTACAGATTTCTTTTTACCGAAGTGAACAAAGGTGCTGAGGTTCAAGTGATGATTTTCTGTAAGATAGGAACGAATGAAGAAGCCATCATTACACTATAAAGGCCACAAAGTTTTTTATTTACTAAAATTTGTTAACATTAATTTTGTCTGTTATACCAATGATCCTCGAAAAAGTTGTATTATCATCTGGCAATTTGGGAGGAAAGTATTTCCGACACGCTTGACTTTTTGCATTGCAATTGCATAAATATTTTTTTCTACTTTGTAAAAAGGCTAGACTTGTGTTAACAACAATGTTAGACAAACGAATTCGCAAAGTATTAGGTCTGCATTCTGTCCAAATCATCCAAATCTTCCTGCGAAATATCGTTATCACCAAGGCCCCACACTGGATTTTTG